>NC_058130.1:690320629-690427493 GCF_016433145.1 Gracilinanus agilis | reverse complement strand
GGTCTTGTCTGACTCTTCACGACCCCATTTTGCTTTTTTTTGGCAAAGATTCTAGAATGGTTTGCCATTTCTTTCTCAAGTCCATTTTACAAATGAGAAAACTGAGTCAAACAGGGTGAAAGGACTTGCCCAGGGTCAAACAGCTAGTAAATGTCTAAGATTAGATTTGAATTCAATACGTCTTCTTAACTCCATACCTGGTATTCTATCCACTGTCGTTGTGTCAACTAACTGCATCTCAACATTACAGAGCACAGAAACCATTTGACTCAAAGGCTCCCTTCAGTCTCAAGAAAGTCACATGCATAAAGAGGCTGGAAACTAGAAAAGTTCACCATCAGTGTTGCATAATATATTCAACTTTAGCAGCCTTTTGGAGTCTCCCTAAATCAGTATCCCAACAGATCATCTTATTTATTAATGACTATAGAATTCTCTAGTAGTTCTATCAACAAATATTCTGAATATGAAAATGTGATGCAAAGAGTTAAATTGATTAAATTGATTGATTAATTAAATTGTTAATTTGTTAAATTGATTAAATTAAATTGATTAAATTAAATTGATTAAAAACTGTCTTTGATCTTCCTCTTTTCCCTTATATAGTAACAATAACAAAAGTCCTTGATTGTTATACCGTACCTTAATGTAAGTGTCAGCTCATCCTAAAACTTAATACTTGTGACACTACTCTTATAAGATAATGGCACACTTTCATCTTCATTCTCTTCCCTTGCTTCACTCTGCATATCCCCTCCCTGACTCTGACCCCAAATTGGATGACAGGCTTTCTATGCAGTCACATTGGTGTCTACAGAAACTATTCTTGATAATCATAGAAATCTATCCATTCCCTTCAAGTTGAGATCTATTTGGCTCTTTGTCTTGGCAACTTTTATAGGAGCAGTTATTTAATTCTTGAGAGTCAGCTCTGCACTAGGCTCTGAGATCATTCTTCATAATGTTTTGTTACATGTGATATTGTTTTATAGTTTTGATAATATGATTTGATAATATGAGGTAATCAGGATGGAGTAACGGTCCTGGAGTTAGGAAGACATGAGCTTAAATCTGGCCTCAGACACTTACCAGCTGTGTGACCCTGAACAAGTAACTTAACTGTTTGCTTCAGTTATTTCTTCTGTAAAATGGGCTGGAGAAGGAAATGGCAAAGTATACCAGTGTCTTTGCCAAGAAAACGCCAAATGGAGTCGTGAAGAGTCAGACATTAGACTGAACAGCAACACTGAGCCACCTGAGTGACATAGTAGATAGAGTCTGGGCCTGAATAATCACAAGGATGTAAATTTAAATTCTCCTTTAGACACTTATTAGCTATATGACCTTAGACAAGTCATTTATCCTGTTTGTTTTGTTATTTTTTTTTTTTAACTCTGAAATGATGATAATAATAGCACCTACCTTACAGGGTTGCTATAATAGACACTATATAAATACTACCCATTTGTCTAATACGTAATTAGAAATCTTGTACCCTTGAACTCCATTTCCCAGCACCCCACTCTCCTTCTGTCATTAGGTACTGACATAGGTGGGATATAAATTCTCCCTTTTTCCATCTCTCTTCATCTTGTCTTCCTGTTGTGGCTTTGGTGGAGTGGGTTTTTTGAGCAGGCAGATTAGCTTGAGCATGGGTTTTATTTTGTTAGATAATTACCTTTTTATTCCTTTACTTCTAGCGATTATTAATAAATCTTATAAAATATAATATTTTATTCCTTTACTTCTAGCGATTAATAAATCTTATAAAATATAATAAATCTTATAAAATATATTTATTATTTTTATTTATTATTTTTTATTATTTTATTTATATATAAATTTATATATTATATATATTTATAATATATTTTATTAATTTTTAAGCTACCTAAATTTCTTTTTATCATTATTATATCTTGCTAGTCCTCAGCCACATTTCTAAAATTCATCATTATCCTCTTCTTGCCTTGTATCCTAGTTCCAATCAGCTGGGCCTTTTCTCATGCCTGAATCCCTATTTTGGCTCTCTGATAAGTTTCTTCTCCAACTGTCCACTTGATACAGACCTTCTTTTTACCTCTTCTATCATTCCTGATTTTCATCCTTAGTGCCTTCCCCTAAATTTCTTTTTCCAGTCTTCATTTGTTATCAACTCTTTGTATGCCCAGATTGGGACCTGCACTATTCTCCAGGGTACTGTTTTTATTCCACAGTCCATATTGGTTGTTGTTTTCTGGCTACATCGAAGAAGAGGAAGCAAAGTGGCATTGTATAAAGAATACCAATATGACTCCTTGCTAGTTTATTGACTCTGAGCAAATCACTTAATATGAATGTACTTTAGTTTCATCTTTTTAAAAATGGAAATCTACCTTATTTGCATTTCAGGGTTGTTATTATAAGGTTGATATCATAGATTTAGAGTTAGAAAGTACAATAGAGGACACTGTGTCCAATGCCTTCATGTGGCAGATGAGGACATTGAGCAACGGAGAAATCAGAAGACATCTAAATTTCATATTAATAAAATAAATTTTATTTTATAATAAAATAAAAATGATATAATAAAAATAAAAGTAAGAGCAGATATTTGAACACAGGGACTTTGACTTAAAGTCAAAGTTATTACACTACCTTCACAGTTGTGTATATTACACTATTGCTAAGAATAAAGTTCTATATAATGAAATATTATTAGCTGTAAAATGTAAAGTCATTATATGTATCATACTGCCTTGTTAACTGCTATAGGAAAATTACTCGGTGGCAGGGTTGGTTGGGAGGAGGGAGAGAAAAATGACTCACTTATTTGTAAACATCTGTGCCTGTCAACCCTCATTTTTAGGCAATCTGAGAGAGGGCTTTGAACTCCTTGGCACTGAAGAAGCAACACTTTCATAGAAGTCAATATTGGTTAATGTTAAGTTATTCTCTCTTCTCTTTCACTGGCTGAGATACAAAAATTGTGACCAAGCACTTAGAAGCCATGTGTGAAAATGAAAGCAATTGAGCACTTAATCGTTGGACATATTTCTCTGAGCCTGGATATGGTATAGTAGCCATGATGCTCCCCCTGATGGCTTTATTTAACAGTGAATCATATTAGCTGTAAAAGGTAGTCAATAGCATAGATCGATATTTATGATGTAATTTATGAGACAAATAGATACGCAAAACAGAAAATCTTTAAGCGGAGGATTAGGAGTAAGAAGCTCAAGAGGTTACGGATGTCTTACATCAAATTTTGTGTCCAGAACAAGCTCTTGAGAAGCAGAGATAAGCTATTTGCAACTCATCGTATGGGAAAACTAACATGATTGGCAAAATCCTCAGGAATTCATTAAGAGGAATGTGGCATTTTCTACTCTCACCCTAAGTAGCCTTGAGGTAATTGTGGTTTCTCACACCTGTTATGTGACCAGTTCAGCTTTTCCCTGAGTTCCTTCTCTCTGGGGGCAAATTTAAGTGGGCTCTCAGTTTTATGAACCCCAGGCATGAGCTGTGAAGGACCCTAGAGCAAAGGCAACTTATATTTTGCTCCAAAGTGAGGCCCATGATTAGAGATCCGTATGTGTATGAGCTATATAAATATAATCATAGGATTGTGTTCAACTTGAATTTTGATTGATAGAAACTTGTTACCATGGCACCTGAGGGTAGTTAGGATCTACTTATTACCTCTAGAGCTCATAAACATGCCCTTAAGTGATAGGAAATAACTTGTCTTACCTTGAACGAAGGTCGGATGAATATATGAAAGACCCATTAATCATAGACTCAACACTAAATAAAAGACTAATCACCTGCCATTGTTCTGTCTATGTTCTATCCAGTCCCCAATAAGTTCTGATGGCTCTCTTCCCTCCAAGATAAAATATAAAGGCCTTTGTTTGACATTCAGATTTCTTAATCACCTGTCTTCTTACCTTTTCTTTCTTTTGATACCTGAATCTCTTCCACAGACTTTATGATATAGTCACACTGGATAATTTGCAGTTTTTTGAACATAGCCTTCCATCTCCTGTCTCCATACTTTTATGCTGGGTGGCTCCCCCGAATGCTCTTTCTCCTTACTTCAATCTCCTAATTTCCATGATTTTCTTCACAACTCAGGGTCTAACACAATCTATTAAAGGAATCCTTTCCTAGTTCTCCTAGATATTATTTACTTCCCTAGTTCTTTACACATAATCAGCCACCCCATTAGAATATAATATCCTTAAAAACAGAAAAAAATATTTTTCAGATTTTTTCGTAACCTCAGAGTTTAACATTGTATATGGGACATAGTGAATTCTTAATAAATACTAGTTCCTTTGTTGATTTTAATCCAACCTAATCATCTACTGATAAATGGTATTAGTCCTTCACATTCATTAAACGTCACAGCTAATTTTATATCCTCTCATGTTTCAGAGTAGCAAATTAATTCTAACACATTTTACTTGCTGTCCATTTCTCTGATAGTTTAAAAATATGTGGAAATTGCTTGCTAACTCTTGTGTATCTGCCAAGTCAGCTCTTTAATACTTTGATACAACTATGTATTAGTTACATTATTATGGGAACTCTGTCCAATAGTATAGATTTTAGGGGGTAGCTGGGTAGCTCAGTGGATTGAGAATCAGGCCTAGAGACAGGAGGTCCTAGGTTCAAATCTGGCCTCAGACACTTCCCAGCTGTGTGACCCTGGACAAGTCACTTGACCCCCATTGCCCACCCTTACCACTCTTCCACCAAGGAGACAATATACAGAAGTTAAGGGTTTAAAAAACAAACAAACAAAAACAATAGTATAGATTTTAAAAAATAAAGGTCTTATCAATCTTTTTTCTCTTATAAATCATTCAAAACAATTCCAGCCAATGTGCTCTCATTTAGAACTCAGCATTATATAGATACCATAGAATTACACTGGTTTCCCATTGACCATTAACCATTTATTCATCTGATAAATCGGTTCTATTTTCTATTCATAATTCCTTAAGACAATATTGAATATATACTATACCATCTATCTCACACACCTGTTCTTCTAACTCTCACAATGAAACTGTGCTCTCCTAATTGTAAAGATTTCATCATATCAATTTGATACTATTCCCAATTACATTATATACTAGCTGTTTTCTCACCATGTTATAGCTCATTCCCTTCACTCTTTTTATACTTTGTTAAATTAAAATCTCCATATCCTGAAAAGGGCATGAAAATGAATTGTATTATGTTGCTACTTAAAAATAATTATAAATTCCCAGAGCAAAACCTAGGTCATGGCTTTCCTATTCATAGGTGTTGCTTGCATTTGTTATAAGCTCTTAAAAGGCAAGGACTACCTTACCTTTTATATTTGTAGCCCCGTTTTTTATTCATTCACTTATTAATTCATACTTTCATTCATTCTTGCCACTGCAATTCTTCACTGGTAATATGTTTTTATTTACTCACTTCTAAAATGTGATTCTCTATTCATTTTGGTGACATGACTTTATTTTTTTCTGAGATTAAGATATTACAAAATTGGAAATATTTACTGGTTCACTATAAGTAGATTGAGATTAAATCAAGAATTGATGAAGTCACATTTATTTTGGATTTGTATTGTGACTTCAACTAATATCAATTTAAGTCCAAATGATTACTTTGGGGAATTAATTATTCACACAAATCAGAACCTAGCTTTATTCATCTTAAAGAATAAAGATGAAACTTTTTTTAATTGAGAATGTTTGAGTCATCGATTATACTTCAAATTTACTGAAAGCAATTCAGTATCATCCAATATTATAAAAATAACATTAGCTTACATTTATGAGATAAATTTATGCAATAGAGTAGGGGATTACAACAATTATGAGCTTATTAAATGTCTTGTACTTTTGCTTCTTTTTAGAGAACAGAATAATTTTAACAGGGCCTTGGATTTTAGCTTCTAGTCCAGTATTGAGATACGTCCCTCTCATTAATGCACTGCTGGTGGAGTTATGAAATGATCCAACCATTCTGGAAGGGAACTTGGAATTATGCCCAAAAGGCGTTAAAAGACTGCCTGCCATTTGATCCAGTCATACCACTGGTGGGTTTGTAGCCCAAAGAGATAATAAGGAAAAAGACTTGTACAAAAATATTTATAACTGCACTCTTTGTGGTGGCAAAAAATTGGAAAATGAGGGGATGCCTTCTATTGTGGAATGGTTGAACAAATTGTGGTATCTGTTGGTAAAGGAATACTATTGTGCTAAAAGGAATAATGAACTGGAGGAATTCCATGTGAACTGGAAAGACCTCCAGGAATTGATGTGGAGTGAAAGGAGCAGAACTAGGAGAACATTATACACAGATGGATACACTGTGGTACAATCGAATATAACAGACTTCTCTACTAGCAGCAGTGCAATGATCCAGGACAATTCTGAGGGACTTATGAAAAAGAAAGCTATCCATTTCCAGAGAAAGAAATGTGGGAGTAGAAATACAGAAGAAAAACAACTGCTTGATCACATGATTCAATGAGGATATAATTGGTGATGTAAACTCTAAATGATCACCCTAGTGCAAATATTAATACTATGGAAATAGGTCTTGATCAATGACACATGTAAAACCCAGTGGAATTGCTAGTTAGCTATGGGAGGAGGGTGAGAAGAGAGCAGGGAAATAACATGATTCATGTAACTATGGAAAAATATTCTAAATTAAATAGTTAATAAATAAACTTAAAAATTTTGTTTAAAAAGATAGGTCCGTCTCTCTTGAGTAATTATTTTTTGTTCTTACTCACTCTTATATTTCAGAAGAAACCATTACACTTAAACACAAACTTAGTCACAAGTGTTTATGAATTAATAAAAAAGTAACAATTACAGTCCTCTAAAGTTTAAATATTAAGAAGAATTAAGTCAAGGGTGTAGAGTTGCAGGTTTTCCCTAAGCACTACTACTACAGGAATGATTTTGACTAATGAAAATCCTCTACAGTCACATACTTGTCTACTTGTTCAAGAAAATGTCCACATTTATTCAAAGAGGGGAAAGAAAAGAGAGGAGGGGGGAGGAGAAGGAGGGAGGAAGGGAGGAAGGAAAGGAAAAGGAGGGGAGTAGAGGAAAAAGGAACAGAAAAGGAAAAGGAATTTCAGGGGTCTTGATTATCACCTTCCACAATTATACTCCCATTGTCAACCATCCTTTTCTTCTCCTTTCTTCTGATGACCTCCACCAAGTTTTGCTTTGCTTACATTACATTTGCTTTGCTTACATGGACTCCACAAGTCCATCTCCTTTTAAGACTTATCTCATGTCAGTTTACTAAACTGAGTAAGAGCAAATACACAAGGGCTTTGAAGTCATCCCATCCCTATTCTTGAATGATTATGCTATGATAAATTCCTATATTCTGTTCATTATGTACTCAGATATAATTCAAAGATATATTCAAAGATATATTATCTAATGGACCAGCTTTGTGGGTTTTTCCATTTGGTTTCATAGTATGGAATAAAAAAATGTTTTCCACATCCACTCATTCTTTGTGTATATAATTAAACCAAATTATTTTTTGTGTGTGATCATGGTTATTACAGAGGAAGCTCTTTAACATTTCAAAACTTGGTTCAGTCAACATAATTGTTATCAACAAATGTTAAACTTTACTATTTGTAGAGAATTCACTTTTTTCTGTTTAGATGCTGAAATGGACAACTTCTACAATTGTGGTAATCACTTTTGTGCACATAGATTTTTCTTTTTAATGCATTGCTTGATATTAGTAATTGATGCATAATTTAAAATATTATCTCTCTTTTGTTTAAATGCTGAAGAATATTGGATGATTGCCACTTACCCACAAGAGACATCTCTTTGAAGGAAAGTCTTTAAGTTGGCATTATTTCTTTACAAATCCAATGCCACTTTCTATTCAACAGAAAATAAATTGAGTAGAATTTTTCATTGTCTGTACCATTCAATCAAAAGAATGACTGGACAAATATAGTATGTTATAGACTAATATTGTAAAAGTTTATTAAAGATGGCAGATTAGGTGCAGTCATCCAAATGAAGTCTCCCAATATTTCCCTAAAAACAACTTTTAAAAAATGCTTCAAAGAAAATTTTGGAAAAGAGCCAACAAAAAGTTAGGGTTAGAAATTTTTCCAGCCTAAGGAAACTTAAGAGTTAGGAGGAATCTATAACAAATGGCTTGAAGTCTGGTGGTGGTCTGTTTCAGACAGGGAACTTTATTGCTTATATACAGTTCTACATCCCAGGTATAGCTCATAAAGGACTGGTGGGGGTCAGTCAGAAGGGAACAGGGTAACTGATTTAGAGTTCCAAGGCAAAGAGAAATATTGTATGCAGATGCAGGGGGCCAAGAACCTTCCATGATAAACAACAGAGTACAGACTAGGAGAGCAATGACCTTGCCTCTGTCAAGATCACACCACCATGAAAGCAGCAAAAGTTTACAGACCTCCAGAATTAGCTCTGAAAACAAGTCTGAAGCATGGGAAAACACCTCCCCAACCCAAGGTTAGCAGAGATGTACTGATGTTTTTTAACATAAAATTTAGAGTCAAGTAATAAGTTGGAAAAATGAACCATCACCACCACCACCACCAACAAAATAATTTGACCACAAAAAGCTACTAGACTGTATAACCAGAAAATCAGTCATTAATATCTTAGTCAATGACCCAAATGTGATTTTTAGAATTGAGGAAAAAATGTAAGTGTAATTTTTACTAAGAATTTATTCTCAAGCAAAAAAGTCTATGTAATGTAATCAGATTAAAAATGTCATCCCAAAATAATATCTGAGTTATAAATTGAAGTATGTGTAGTGTTAAGATATTTTAGTTAATCATAAGTGAGTTATTATGGGTTTTTTATTTTTAATCAATTACATATAATAACAAAAATAATAATTTCCACATAAGTTTTCCAAAAGTTATATGATCCAAGTTGGCTTTCTCACTCCTTCGTTTCCTATTCCCTGAGTTGGCAATCAATTCGATCTGTGTTATACATGTATTATCAAGCAAAACATATTTCCACATTGTTCACTTTTGTATGTGAATACTCTTATAAAACCACAACTCCAAACATATACTCAAATAAACAAATGAAAAATTGTATGCTTTCATCAGCCTTCCTACTTCAACAGTTATTCCTCTGGATGTGGATAGAATTCTTTTTCATAAATCCCTCAGAATTGTGCTGGACCATTGGGTTGCTGATAGTAGTTGTCTATGTGAGTTATTCTGTTAATTAAAGTGTGTCCATCCATTCAACAATGTACTCTAGGCAAGTTAGGTAACAGGAATCAGAAGGTCACCCAGTGGCCAAGAAGCTCTGGAAGTAGCTCCAGAAAACATAGTTTTAGAAGTTCTGAGAGTTCCTTAAAGCACCTCAGAGCTCTAGAAATAGTTGCCATTACCTCTTGGAGAACTCTTTGGAGCAGGGGAATTAGTGTAATGGTAAAAGGGAAACAAAAATTAACTGAAGAAAAAAATTTAAAGAGCAGAATGAGTCAAATGATAAAAGATATACAAAATATTGCTAAAGAATATAATTCCTTAAAAATTAGAATTGTTCAAATGATTATTCAATAAATTCCATGAGACATCAGGAAACAAAGTATGAAAAAATAGAACACAAAAGCTATCCCATCAGGAAAAAAATGACCTGAAAAAAGATAGAGGAGACACATGAATGATTATTGAATTACCTGAAAGAAATGATCAAAAAAGAGACTAGAAATAGTATTTCAAGAAATTATCAAGGAAAACTACCCTGATACATTAGAATCAGAGGGTAAAATTGAAATGGATAGAATCCAACAATCTCTTCCTTAAAATGATTTCTAAATGAAATGTAAAGAAATATTGTCATCAAATTTCAGACCTCTCAGGGCTAAGAGAAATTAATTCAAATTGCCAAAAAAAATAAATATTTTGGAGCCATAGTCAGTATCACACAAGATTTAACAGAGGGCTTGGAATATGATATCCAAAAAGATGAAAGAAACAGGATTACCTTCAAGAATCACCTACCCAGCAAAATAAGTGTAATTCCTCAGGGGAAGAATGGATATTTATTGAAATAATAAACTTTCAAGCCTTCCTGATGGAAAGACCATAGGTGAATGAAATTTGACATTCAAACACAAGACTCCAGAGTAGCATAAAAAGATAAACATCAAAGAGTAATCAACTGTTTCTAAGTGTAATTTGGCATAAAATATAATTACAAAGCAAAGATTAATTAAAAGTCACTCAATAAAGTTAAACTGTTTATATTCCTATATGGAAAGATGATATACGTAACTACTAAGAATTTTATCATTATTAATACAATTAAAAGGATTTTTCATAGACAGAGGGCATAGATGTATGTCAATAATATTGGAATGAACTCCAAAAAATGAAGGGATGAGAAAGAGGTGTGGATTGAGAGAAAGGGTAAGGAAGAGTTATAATGAGGGGCAAAAATTTTTTACGTGATATAGGCATGCAAGAAAAAGCTTTTTCAATTGAAATGAAAATGAAGAAGGTGGCAGACAATACTTGATTGAACATCTCTTTCATTGGATTTGTATACAAAAATGTAGGTTGTCTAATAGTAAATTAGGAAAAAGGAATAAATAGCAGTGAAATGGTAAAAGGGAGGATAGATTAAGGAAGGCATTGGTTGGATGCAAAAAAGGTATGTTGTTGAGGGGTGACAGGACGAAAAGAGAGAAAAGGAGGAAGTAAGAAGAAAGTGAGATGGAGGGAAAGTCACATTTAATAATCATCACTAAAAAGGTGAATGGAATGAGTTCACCCATAAAATAGAAGGAGATGGTAGAATGAATTAGAAATCAGAAATCCAACAAAATATTATTTAAAAGAGTCACACTTGAAACAGAAATACACATCCGGAATTAAAAGACTGGAGCAGAATGTAAAATATTTCAGACAAAGTAAAAAAAAAGACAGCAATAGCTACCATGATCTCAGTGGAAGCAACGGCAAAAATGGGCATAATTAAAAGAAATAACATTTTACTAAAAGGTACTATAGGAAATGAAGTAATAAAAAATTTTACTGCAAGTTTCTCTGATAAAGACCTCTTTTCACAAATATACACTAAATATAAATTTGGGCCACTTTTTAAAAAAAATAGCCATTCCCTATTTGACAAATGGTCTAAGGATGTAATGAACATATTTCAGAAGAAATCAAAGCTAGCTGGTCAATAAAATGAGATCTCTATTGGTTAGAAATATGCACATTAAAACACATTTACAGTACTGTATACCTCACACCTATCAGAAAGGACAGATACTGGTCCAGGCATTCTGGAAAATAATTTCGAAATATGCCTAAAGATCTATAAAACTGTGCGTACCCTTTGATCCAGAAATACCACTCCTCATCTGTAATACAAAAAGATCAAAGAAAAAGAAAAATGGATTATATGTACAAAATATTTCTAGCTGCTCCTTATGTGGTGGCAAAGAATTGGAAAATGAGCAATTGCTCATCATTTAGGGAATGACTGAACAAGTTGTGGCATATCACTATTAACAAGTACTATTGTGCTATTTGTAAGGGGGATGGTTTAAGAAAAATATAATACCTATATGAAGATACAAAATAAGTTAATATGAAATAGATCTTCGTGTATAGCAACAGCAATATTGTATTGATGAACAACCGTGAAATTTGGCTACTCTTATCAATACAATGACGTAAGATAGTTCCAAAGGACTCCTGATGAAAAAAAAGTGCCATCCACCTCCAAGGGAGAGATTAAACTCTGAGTTAAAACCGAGGTATAATTTTCTTACTTTATTTTTCTAACTTTTTGTAATATGGTTATTATGGAAATATCTTTTGAAGAATTTACATATATAATTGATATCACATTACTTGCCTTCTAAGTGGCTGCAGATAGAATTTTGAACTCAACATTTTAAAAGAAAATCAGTTAAAAATTAATAAAATATTTTAAAAGAAAAATTATTTTCCCCATACATTCCTTCATTAAAGTTATATCAATGCATGTTATTCTCTTAAAATTTTTGCTTACTGAATCTTTCTCCAAACTTTCTGTGATTTTATTTTATCTTTCATTTTTTCACACTAATTTATGAGGCTAAAAATTCTTAGTATTTCACCCTCATGCTCTGAAAAGTTTTACCAATTAATGTAGACTAATAGGATCTTGCCCCTGACTAACCTAAGTTTGGTAAGAATGCTATATCTATTTTTTTTTGTTTGCTTGCTTTTTAAGGAGAGTAGATTTCTAGACTCCAATCTCCTTTTCTGATGATTAATTTCAAAGGGTAAAAACATGCTTGGCAAATACAATAATTTGTGCTGATTTTGGATTAAAATAGAGTGCAAAGCAGCAGGTTTAATTACATGATCTCCAAGTTCCTACTAGCCTTGAAAAATTTTTATTATAATATCCTGCCTCCCAGTGATTTTTCATTTTTTAGATAAAGGCCTAATCTAGCAAGAGTTAAAATACTTGTATAATGAATGAATTTTCACCCCAAACTTCTACAGCCACATCTATCCCCTTGGACAATTCAATTCCATTCCTCAAACATTTATTAGACAATGAGAACTCATGTTCAGAATGATGATCAAGATCTAGTTAAGTTCTTCATTCATTAAAGAAAATTTAATTAATCAATTTTTTTATTTTATCTAGCTCATTATCGTTAGCAGAGAAATAGAAGCAAAACAGGAAATAGGCAGCTCATCCTTTCTTCTATTGCTAGTCATTACTACACCCACAATAAGCATGGGTCTTATGTCTTCTTGATTCATCAATTAGCCATAGCAAAGATTAATATGTACATATATAACATAAAAAATAAGAAAAATATCTTCTTTGTTAAGAATATTTTAGTAAATTTTAGAACAATTGGTCTGGTTATATAATATCATGACATATTATTATATTCATCCTTTGTTTCTCCCCTTTCTTTCCTTTGTTTTTTTTATTATTTGTTTTTTAACATTTTTTAACATTCCTCTTAAAAATTGTTTTAAAGTTTTTTTCCTCTCTAATACCTAAGCCTCATCTATTGTGAAGTCATGAAATATATCAGTTATACATGTGAAATCATTTAAACCAGATTTCCATATCTGCCATGTTGACAAAAAAAAGAAAATTAAAAAAAAATATCTTCAACCTCCTTTCACATTCAATCAGTTCTTTTTCTAGAGATGGATGACATTTTTTCATGACAAATCCTTCAGAACTGCCTTAGAACATCATATTTATTACAACATCTAATTCATTCATAGTTGATCATTGTACATCATTCCTGTTAAATGTTTTCTGTTTATAATCATGTCACTTTAAATGTGTTTATATGTATTTCCAGATTTTTTCAAAGCCATCCTGTTCATCCTTTATAATGAGATAATAGTATTTAATCATAATCATATACCACAACTGGTTTACTCATTCCCCGGTTGATAGACATTCCTTCTATTTCCAATTCTTAGCCAACATAAAAAGAGCTGCTATAAATTTATAAATATATAAGTACCTTTTTTCATTAGACCTCTTTGAGATGTAGACCTAGGAACTGTCTTGGTAGGTACATGGTTTTATAACACCATGATAATACCACAGCTATATAGTCTTTTGTGTAAATTCAAATTGTTTTCAGAATGGTTAGGCTAGTTCTCAACTACAATAACAACGCATTAATGTCCCACTTTTTCCACATCCCTCACAATATTTATCATTTCCTTCACTTTCATACATATTAGCCAATATGATAGGTGTGAGAAGGTATCTCAAAACTGTTTTAATTTTCATTTTTATTTCTCTCATCAATAGTGAATTAGTGTATTTTTAGTTATATAACTATAACTTATATTTGTTCTTCTAAAAACTTCTCCATATCTTTTGACCATTTGTCATTTGGGGAATGACTCACATTCTTATAAATCTGACTCATTTCTTTATATTTTATATCATCTGCATTTCATCTACATGGAATTTCTCTTTCTGTCTCTTTCTTGGTAATTGATAAAAATGCAAATGACATGTGTAGATTTATTTTATGTTCTTCAACTTTCACTTGTAAAACTAGATTTTTAGTTGATTCTCCAAATATTCCTTCTAATCACCTGCAAAGAATGGTAGGGTTGGTTGGTTTGTTTTCCTCATTGCCTATTTTTATTCCTTTAATCTCTTTCTCTTGTCTTATTGTTTTAGCTAGAATATTTTGTACAGAATTGAGTAGTAGTGTTGACAATGGGTATTCTAGCTTCTCTCATTTTCTTGGAAGTATTCTAGCTTATTCCCTTTATTAATAATGCTTTCTGATCATTTTAGATAGATACTATTTATCAATATAAGGAAAGCTCTATTTATTCTCATGCTTTTTATTGTTTATATTATTGTTTTTAATCCTTACCTTCCATCTTAAATGGAATATATACTAAGTTTTGATTCTAAGACAAAAAAGTAGTAAGGGCTAGATAATTAGAATTAAGTGACTTGCCCAGGGTCACTCAGCTAAGAAGTGTCTAAGGACAGATTTGAACCCAGGATCTCCCATTTGCAGACCTTACTCTCTATCCACTGAACCACTTAGTTACCCTTTTCTAGAATTTTTAATAGGAATGTGTTTTATTTTGTCAAAAGATTTTCCTTCCTCTATTGAGATAATGGTATATTTAGTATTTTCTGTTATTAATATAATCAATTATGCTATTAGTTTTCCTAATATTAAAGCAGCACTATACCCCTGCTTTAAATTCCATCTTATATTGCTGAAATGTCTTCACTAGGAATTTTTTTAATTGCATCAATATTGGTTGGAAAAATTAGATTATTGTAGTCTATCCAAGCTTTTGCTCTTCCTGGTGAAGTTTTCAACTTTGTATTTGTATTGTTTCTTCTTTTAAAAACACTGAGATTAAGGGGAAAAAAAAAGGATAATCACTTACAACCAGCTACTAATTTTTTTTTATAGTTGGATGATTTTCCTACTTATAATTTTATTAATTTCATCTTTGATTTTCAGAATTTTCAATTTGATATTTCATTAGAGATTTTTAATTTTCTATTTTAATAGTTTCTTTTTTAATTGCATGCCCTAAATTAAGTGATCCGGTCTTCATCGTTTTTATTGATGTAAAAGTTTAGAGGTATAAATTTCCTCTTAAATTTTTTTTGACTACATCCTATAAATTTTGGGTTATTGTTTTATTGTTGTCTTTCTCTTTAATGATATTATTAAATGCTTCTATGGTTGGTATTTTTGAACCATTCATTTTTTAGGATTAAATTATATGATTTTGAATTATTTTATATATGTTTCCATGGCCCTTTACTGAAAGGAAATTTATTGATGGGAAAATGGCATAGTATGGCATGAAGCTTTCTCACTCTTTTTTTTAAACCCTTAACTTCTGTGTATTGGCTCCTAGGTGGAAGAGTGGTAAGGGTGGGCAATGGGGGTCAAATGACTTGCCCAGGGTCAAACAGCTGGGAAGTGTCTGAGGCTGGATTTGATCCTAGGACCTCCCGTCTCTAGGTCTGGCTCTCAATCCACTGAGCTACCCAGCTGCCCCCATTTCTCACTCTTTTTTAATACCCCCCACAAACTACCAAAAATGGGTCCACAGAATCAATGCTAAAAGCATTAAAAACAGACTGGAGCCAGCAGTGAAGTTAATAGCCTGGGAAGACTAGGAAGGAAATATCCTGGCCTTCCTTGTCTCAATTCCATTGCCATAGGTCCTTGGAGTTGGAACAAAGCAAACAGAGTGGAATCAAAAAGGAACCCTTGGGTGCAGGATTAGCAACCTCATTTTGTTTGCCTGCAAACCCTAGTATACCACTAGAATACTTTAGCGTTGATCCCTGGGACCTGCTATATCTGCTGCAGCCTCTGCTGCCCATCACTATGGTTTGATGGAGTGGACTCTGTGGAGTCTACAAGGGCTCAGCCCTAAGGACAGGCTTTGCTGCTAGCAAACAAGGGACTTCAGAGACCAAAGAGACATAGATGGGACACCTGCTCATTCCCAGGCTTCATCAATGGGAGAGGAGGAGAGAGTTAGGAGCATGCACTGCTGAGTGTGATTATTGAGGGACTGGTGCTCAGTCTACTGTGGTCACTCAAAGATGAGTGAAGTCCATGGTTGCTGCCACAGGAGGACGTGAACTGCCTACTTGCAGAAGCAATGACAAAACTGACTTCTGGCTCAGTCTGGAATACATGAGGTCACTCATGTGCAAGGGATTGAGTTGGGGACCTAGGATTACAGCAGACCATAAGGTATAAAAACTAGAATAACTAAATAGGACCCAAGTAAAAACACATCCAAAAAAAAATCCTGAAACGTGAGACAACATACATCAGCACAACAGAAACCCTGGGAGTACATTAAAAAGCCAGTCATTAAATATATTGGCCTGGATGCTAAAATTTTTTTAAAATGAATTAATTAAAATGAGCAAACAAATGAGAAAAAAAAACAAAAACTATTGATAGCTATTCTGGGAACAAAAAGATCATGTCAGAGGCTAGTGAAATAAAAACACTTATTTTTAAAAAAAACAGTAAAGAAATACAATAAATGATCAGAAACTCAAAATGAGTTTTTGGAAGAGCCTAAAAGAAGACCTCAAAAACCAACTGAGAGAGGTTGGGGGAAAATTAGAAGAAAAAAAAGAGCATTGCAAGATAATCAAGGAAATTATGAAAGATTATTGGAAAGGAAGAGATCTGGAAACTTAAGGAAGAAAATAATGTGTAGAATTGGCCAAGATGAACCTAACAAATTTCTGAGAAAACAAGAAATATTGAAGCAAAATTAAAAGAATGAAACGAAGAAGAGAATATGAAACATTTATTACAAAAAACAAAAGACCAGGAAAATATATGAAGGAGAGAAAACAAAAGAATAATTGGAAAAAGTTATGATCAAAAGAAGAGTTTAGACACTATACTCTGTAGTGAAAATTTATTAGCAAAAACACCAAAAAAAAAAGTCTCCAAGCCAAAAAGAATTGGGTTTATTAAGAGTACCTGTCTCACAATAAAGTCAGAATCTGGTCAAAACCAAAGACCTCAAGCCTTAGGAAATGGCCTCTTTTATGTCCAGAAAGTTGATGATATAGTTTCAGATTAAAGATGGAATATGGAGTTAAAATTAAAATAGAATGAACATACATTTTCTATCTGGGCAGGTCTTAATTAATGATGCAATTGTTGAATAAGCTGGAAAGGAAAGAAATCATAACTATGTGTGGTTACTAATATCTATTGTTAGATCTGACCTTTGCCAGGCCTCTGCAATAAGGGGACAGGGTATGATTTTTGCTGATAATTCTTATCCTTGTCATGAGTCACCTCTTGTATTCTGACCTAAAGATGGTACGTAAGGATGACTGACCTAAGCCATTGCAACTAGTAAATGGGCATCCTATACTCTTGACTGAATGCCTTATGTTGGGTATCTAAAGGCAGCCCTCCACCTTCTGATGCACTGCTTGATGTCCTACAGACAGCAGGGTATGGTGGGCTTGGTAGGAATATTTGGATTACAAGCTAAAGGTCACAAGTGTCTGTCACAAGATTTAATATAACCCTAAGCTATATTTTTCTCAGCTAATGCTTATAAAGCATAAAGCTAACTATAGTATTTGACTATTAAATAAAACTAATGATTTTGTTATAAAAATAATCATGAAGGTTAATGCTTTTATGATCATAAAGGAGACAGGGTGTTTCACATTCACAATGCCAAGAAATCATCAACAAAAAACTGCCCAGAAATTCTAGACTCAGAGGGTAAAATAGAAATTGAAAGAATCCATCAATCACTACCACATAGTGACCCAAAGATGAAAATGCACAGGAATATCAGTATTAAATTCTGTGGCTCCTGAGTTAAAGAGAAAATACTATAAGTAATAAGAAAAATGACTTTAAGTACTGTGGAGCTACTTTCAGAATAACACAAGACTTAGCAGCCACATCACTAAAAGAGTGTAGGTCTATAGAAAAGAACATTTCATAGAGCAAAAGAATTAGGCTTACAATCAAGAATAAGAGATCCAGAAAAAGATGAGCATAATTAAAAAGTGGCAAAATGCATATTTGATGAATTAAAGGTGCTTCAAAATTCTTGGAGAAAGACCCAAAATTTAGCAGAATATTTGATCTATAAGAAACATACAAAGGTAGAAAAAATATTAATCATAAAAAATCTAAAAGATCAGATTGTTTGATTCCTGTATGGGGAAATGTCATATTGGCCCATGGGAATGGAATCATTGTCTGGGTGTTTTTTGAAGAGTCATGTATAAAGGAAAGATTCAAGGTCTAGGTGAATGTAATAGAATGAGTTAAATGGTAAGAGGATAGACCAGGAGTAGGTAGGGTGGAATGATTATCTCATATGGTGGAGGAATGAATGAATTGCCATGAAGAAGGGAGGAGAGGGTAGAGGGCTAGTGGTACTACAAACCTGCTCTCATCAGTAATTAATTGAGTTATTGCATAAAAATAAGACTATCAAAACATACCTCAGACTTACTGAAGATAAATCTAGAATATTTTTGAAGAATAAATTAAATTGTATTTGGGCAATTGTGGAATTATAAAAAAGTTCAATTGAAACTCTTCCAAACCACTTTGACATTCTGAGTTGAATACCCTATTTTCCATCTTTCCAGAGGAAATCGTTCCATCCTCACCTTGCCAAATGTTGCTTAAAGTTAGAATTTTTTTTTAAAGGCAGATATGATCAAGGGGTTTCTATGTCAAATCCTTCTCTACCATTTACTTCTGGCTTTTTAGGAAGAAGACTAAAGGAGAATAGCAAGGAAAGAGAAAAATGGCTTAAGGACTTGAACTAAATAAGGAGAGGTTGGCTCTTTAGAGCTGACTAGAATAATTAAGACATCCAGAGACTGCATTTGGAAAAGATAAATCTTGTTTAAATTGAGGATATTTTAAGGAGATTAATCTCCATTGAAACATTCTTCTGAACTCTGAAAGAAAGTTAAGGAACAAAGAACTGAAGTAAGAAGTATAAAGGATAATTAAAGAGTAGGAATTCTGAGAAAAGAATGAATGGAAAAAGGCTTAAAAAGATACTTGATTAGGCAAGATGAGTAAGGAAAGGTAAATAAAGCAAATTGCTGGATAAGGCAAATCATATTGGTAGGCAGAGGAAATTGTTTAAATGGATAAGACACTGATAATAGAGAAAAAAGGAGCTACTGTGGGGTTGTTGCTGAAGCCTTAGGAAAGGAATTGGATGTGGCCATCAATTTATTTAGATTTTAAAGATCATAACAACATGAAATGGTTATAAAAGAAATTTAAAAATCAAGACAAAATCTCAAATTATAAAGAACCAATTTTACAATGACTTGCTTAGAACATTGCAAAGTGCCTAATGTTCCAAATATAGGCTGATCTTCCACATTAAAGTAATAAAGATATGAGGAGTTTTCTACTCTTTGGAGTTTGGGTACAAAGAAATATATATTTGTATTTATTTATATAAATATATGTGTTTGTTTCATATATGTGTATTTCAATATAAAATAGAAGTGGAAATAAAAAAAGCAGATTTAATTGGTTGAGGAGATAATTTGACTCTATTAAGAAGTTACAGAATGGAATATAGTCATACAAAGGAAGAGGGCATAGAAAATTTTGACTATATACCTGCATGTTTAAAAAAAAAAAGTTCTTAATGAAGAGAAAGTGACTAGATACTATGATGAAACACAGTTGTTTATTCTCCAAAGAATAATATAGAAAAACCACTGAAGGTTTAAGATCAGATATCCTCTAGCAAGGGAAAGAGAAGAGAAGAGAATTATTTTTTTTTTATTTTCCTGAGTGTCAAATGAGCTTCAACTATGAGAAAGGGATCTTTTTTTGAATCATACATCTCATACAAAGCTGATTTGCCACTATATATCTTGACTAGTATAATGGATTGTAGGACCACTGTGCTCTTCTGACTTTCCTATCCATAGAAAGATGTGAAAACAATCCCTAAGAAAACTCTTGAATTGTGATATGGAATCAGACTGACACTCTCCAGACTTCTAGCAAGTAGTCTCCTACTATTTTTATTGATTTGTTTATTAGATTTATCAAATCATATACAGTCACTACTTATTGCTGATTATTATAATTTTATATTTCTGCTTATATTGCTAAAAAGAGAAATATCAACCCCTCTAGGAACAACCCCTATATCTCATTCAGAAAGGACTTGATGAGGGCTACCTACTGCTAATGTTCACAATCTTTCTTCTCTGTCTAATAAAAAGTCATGTGTCTCTGTCCCAGGTGCAGTTCTGGCTAGTCTCTGTAAGTCAACATTACTCTCAAGTGAATCCTAAATGCTTTAATCTCTAAGTGCAGGTAAAGCAGGCATTTGTCTTAGTTAGGACCCAGGAGTAGGCTGATGGTTAAAGGATAGAGTAGATTTCTCTTACTTAGTTTCTTCTAACACAGGGAGTTTACTGGTTACACCACGTTTTGATTTATGATTAATTACTGTTGACTACTTAAGTTTATGATAAATATGCTTAGAATGTTTTCATTGTTGAATTCTTCTTTTTGATGGTCCATATATATTTATCAGTTATTTTGGAAAATAGATATTTTGCTAACCAAAATATAATATACAAATCCTGATCTTATTAGATAAACAACTTATAGAAAAATAAACCAATCAGAAAGTGGAGTTGCAAAACAAAATGTTCTATATACTAAGTCAACATGCTTGTTCAAACTGTGTGAAGTGGAAATTTAAGGGGACCTTGAAAATATCAAGGTATATCCTCCTTAAACACTAAAAATCATCATTTAAACACCAGAAAATCATCTTTAGAGAGAAATGTAGGGGACTGTCTCAAGTCATTTACTTATGAGAAATGCACCCCTTCCCAAGGATTTACAGAGATAATATGGGGCACTGCTTCAAGTCATGGACTCAAGACAGAATGTCTCAGAATTCACAGAAAAATCCCTTATTTATCAAAGAATCCTATACAATCAAGCCTCCTTGAAGGAATTATAATATTACACAATGGTTGGAGACAAAGATTTTAATCCAGAAATAAAGGACAGGACTATTATACAAAGAGAGGAGGAGTTCAGTGCCGGATTGCTTTAGGGAGGCCAATGTTTTACAATGGGTACAAGAGTGGGGCTTGACCTCCTTAGAGAAACTCCCAAGAAAAAAGGGGTCTAAGAGGAGGTCAAGTTCTGGAATCCCCCTAAAGCAAGTGTCTTTTTTTCATACCAGGAGAAGGGTGGGAGATGGGGTAATCTTGTCTTGAAGGGAGCTTGATTGGGGGAGTGAGGCAGGGAACCAGCTTTACTGACTCAGATATTCATAACTATTACGTTCAGAATAACACACTAATTTCTTGCTCCACACAAAACCATACTATTGTCTAATTAAAGAATATATTAATTAAATTCCAGATGAAAGAGAGACAGCAAGGACTAATGTTTAGGGCTTTTGAATTAGAATCAAGAAGACTGGTGTTCCTATTCTGCCAAGCATTCTTATTAAACATGTGTCCCAGAAAAAATAACTTTACCCCTTTTTGCCTCAGTTTTCTTATTTGTAAAATCAGGACTTTAAATTCAATAGATAGAAGGATAACTTCCAGAAAAAAAATTGATAATGACTTCATACTCTCAAAATTTAGTAAAATGGTTGAATATTTGTGACTTTTTTTGATTCACATAATCACAAATTTACTGACAGGAGTAAATTAAAATTACTTTATATTAAAAGGACACTGGCAAGAAAGGAAAAACAAAGAAACACAAATTAAACTTTTAACACAATTTGTCATTGAGTAAAAGGGTTGTAAAAAAAAGGAAGAAAAAAGCCGAGAAGGGAAATGAAAAAAGTGGTTAAGAATGTATTGATTAATAATAGAATTTGTATTCCTGCATGAAATGTAGGGATTGTAGATCCATATCAGTTATAGAATATGCTTAATAAATGCTACAAAGGATATTTTGTTTGGAATTTTGCAAATTGAATCCAAAGGACTTTAAAAACCACAGCAACAATAAAGAAGGTTGGAGATAAAAGAAAATTGTCTATGTATGTCTACCATTTATAAGTGTTACTATAGCAAATGATTAATATTAGAAATTACAAATTCATAGAAGATAAAATAAAATAAAAGAGCCAGTGTTAAACTCAGGGCCTCAAATGTCTATATAAAAATGCTCAAAGTTGATATAACAAGCCACAGAAACTAGAATCTCTAATTCAAAGAATCATATTATATCAAACACATTTGTATCACTGAAATTTTTGTGCTATGAAATTCATGACTGCATATAATTATAGATGCTTATCCTTTATAGAAAAGAGAATAAGTATAATGGTGGTAGGGTGGAATAGTATTGTACGTTGACAAAATGTATTCTGAAGAAGTCCTGGATCCAGGCAGAGAATGGAGGAGAGAGTATTAGGGTAAAATTGGTCCTGGGAGAAGGAAAAACAATTTTTTCCGTGTCATATATTAGGACTTCTGGATATAAAAGGAAACTAGAAAAAAGTAACTTAGACAATTGATCATAAGCCTGGTGCAGAGAAATGATATAATATAAATGAAGAATTCCTATAATCCCAAACATCTGCTTCAGTTCCTTCTAACCATTTCAATAGGAGAATATCTAGTAAGACTGTAAATTACCTGAGTGATCATTTTATCCTACAAAGTACAGAAGAATTAAACACAGGAAAATTTTGTAATGAATTCCATTCTCTCACTAACATATAGGAATTGGTTGCTGGTGTAGAAATAATAGAAACTTGGTGAAAAGTAACCAGTTCTTCCTAAAGGTCATAAAGGAGAATAAAAATAGGCACAGGCTTGACATCCACTCTAGATTTCAGAAGGTCTGACTTTAAAAGTTTACAAAATATCTCATGAACTAAAATTCTACAGGGAAAGTCAGGAAAAGAAGAATGAACAATTCAATTGCCAAAAACAGAGAAAGAAATTCTTGTAATTATGAAAAAAATTAAGTGTTATCTGTAAATGCTAGTGTGGATGATGAATAAAGGAATGAATTAAGAAACTGACAATTTAAAAAAAATTAATAAGCATTTAATGTGTGCAAAACTATGTGTTAATTATAGGGAATGCAAAATATGAAAATTAGAGATTCCATGTATTCAAGGAATTTGTATTCTAATGGAGAAGACACATATGAGAGAGTGGCCACCAATGGAGAAATTATGGTCTGGGAAGTCACGAAGAGTGGAGGTAGGAATAGATCTTTCAGTCCGCCTTCTTATATCCTCTGTTGATTATAAGATTACAGTACTTAGAACAAGGGCTGAAGGGAATGGTTAGTATGTGTACTCATTGGTAGATCATGCTATATTGTCCAAGGATATAGCTAGTTGATTGGCTATTCATCTCCAAGATCAATATCAGAAGAAATGATTTAGAAGCAGCAGATACAGAGTGGAAAATTATTGTGTGAAGAGAAGAATTCATAGTGAACTAATGACCCAACTTAGATTTTTAAAAATAGGTACAAAATATGGAAACAAAATCGAATAAGAGTATAAATAAGATATGTTGATATAAAAATCATGTTAGAAGTATTAAAGCTTAAAATTAAGTAAGATTGGTAAAATAAGTTAAAATATGAAATTTAATATATTACAAGATAAAAAAATGAACAATGAAAAGATAGGACTACTACTTTGGTTGGAAAGGATAATATTAACTCACAAGAGAAAAAGCTATTCAGTCTTTATTTTGTGTCTTCCTCCTCTGATAATTAGAATAATTCTGCCTAGAAAATAACAGCAAACACATTGCTATTAAAGAGTTGAAATCCATGAAATGTTAGGAAGTGTTAAGAAAATATGACAATTTAAAGTCTCCTGGATGGGATGAACTTTATTATTGAGTATTGAACTGCAGAATGTGATTATTGAGGGCCAGTATATGATATCTGAAATATCATAAAAAATAGAGGAGATAATGTAGAAGTAGGGAAAGGAAAACATCTTATTTTGAAAATCCAAATAGAGCAAACTGTTGGTTGGAGACCTTAAATTTGATTAAATGGAAAATTCTAGCATACTTTATTAAAGAGATTGTTAGTTAACATTTAGAAAATAAAGTAGTCATTACAAAGAACAAACATGGACTTCATTAAGGAGAGGTCATGCAAAGCTAATCTGACTTACTTTTTTAAAAGACTACTAAATTTAGATGAAGAAAATGTCATAGATATTGTTACTTAGTTTTTAACAAAGCCTTTGAATAATAATCTCATTATTCTTGAAGAAAGATGAGAGACCTGAATTAGACAACAACACAATTAGATAGATTCATATCAGGCTGAATAGACAAACTCAAAAAAGGAATTATTATTTGTTAAATTTAATCTTGATAACTGGACCTAATGGAGAATACAATATATCTACATTTGAACCTGTGCTGAATGTTTTCCTTTGTTAGTGATTTGGATGATGTCATAAGTGGTACACTTAGCCAGTTTACAGATGATCCAAACTTTTAAGAATAGTTAACACATTAGATGATAGTGTTAGAATCCAAAAAGAATTTGGCAAGCTAGAGTGTGGGACTAAATCTAATAAGGTGAAATTCAATAAGGATCAATATAAAATGAATTTAGTGAATGCATGATTATTTAGGATGATTAGACAATGATCATTTAGGATGATTAGACAATGATTATTTAGGATGATTAGACAATAGTTTGAAGAAATGCCTGGTGGAGATGGTTATTGTACTACTATTTTAACATGTTGTGGTCATGTGATAGGATAGCTAAAAAAGTTAATGAGATATTTGACACGTAAAATACATTAATGGACAGTTTTCAGGAATGTTAGTAATAATGTCATTTTTTTTCAGACCATACATCCATTATTTTTATTTAGATTTGGTTGCTGGTATTTAAGGGCATACTCAAGCTGGGAATATCCAAAAGAGGTCAATCTAGATGGTGAAGGCAGTTGAAACCAGAATTATTTAATTGAAGTGAATGGGAATGTTAAGAAGAAAGTCAGAGGTGACATAAGAGCTGTCTTCATAGAAATGTAAAAGAGGTATTTGTGGTTGACCCTAGAAAACAGAAGCCAAATAATGGTTAGAAGTTGCAAAGAGGAACATTTACACTTTCTCTATGAAAACTTTTCTTTTCGATGAGTTCTATGTAAATGTGGAATGGTCTGCTTCAAAAAGTTATGACTTCTTCCATACTGGAGAAAAATGAAACTGATACTGTATAACCTCTTGCCTGATATTTTGGAAGGAGTGATTCATTTCAGTCATATCTTATACTAAATGGCCACCATGATTCAATCCAACTTTAAATTTATGTGATTGAATGATCCCTTAGAAAAGAAGGATGCCCAGTCTAACAGATTATTTACACTTATCTCCAATTAATCCACATCCAAATAGCATTAACTTTTTAAGTAGAACAGTATAAAATGCATCAAAGACACAATTTACTGTCTAAGACTTAACTAATTATGGAGGTGTGAGGGGGAAGCAAAAGATGAGAAAAGGACATTCCCTATTTTTAATGGGTTAAGCAAAACTGAGGTGGATCTATCAATTTAAAACACTGTGCTTGGAATGTATTTCCAATGTGCTTGGGGAGATAAGAGTTTCATACATGAAGTGATTCTAAAGGAACTAGAAATAAATCCTAGATTATATGATATTCACTAGATGAAGAAAGGGATATAAATAAGAACCTTCCACACAGTCATGTAATTGAGACTGGGCCATGAAGGATTCCTGTGATTTAGATAAGGTGAAAGGAAGGCATTTGTCCCTTGATACATGAACCTGGAAAGCACAAGGAATGCTTTAAGGGTCTGGAACTAGATTCTCTTACAGTGCCTAAGAATATTGAATAACAAAGAGAGATTTGTTTGTTGTCTGTTTGTTTTGATAACAGTATATTTTAAAATCATCTTTTGTAAGACTAATGTAATGGTGTAAGACTTACACAGACTTAATAGATTGTGTTCTGTAAGGCATTTTCCTCTGACTAGGGAGTTGCACATAGCATATTGGTTAGGGAAGTACATTTGCAGTTAGAAGACAAGGGTTAGATTCCTAAGCCTGGCATATATTATCTGTATGGTTTTGAACAAATCACAACATGAAAAAGGGAGCCAACAAAGCAGAGAAACAAGAAATACAAATTATCTCCCTCAAACAATTCCTCCAAAAAGATCTAGAGAAAAAACGAGGCTGAGTCCTAATCAGCAAAGCCAAGAACAAAAACACATTGAGTCATGGATGTAGCTCAGGACAGTATGTAGAGACCCAGATGGAGAGGTCTATGCACATTGGCAATGGGATTCTGGCCAGGAGTGAATCACTCAAGAGCATATTAAGACAAGATGAAATGAAAAAGGACCAAACCAGATTAAGCAGAGGTCCCAGACTCAACTAAGGTATATTGCAACCATGTTCAGTATGGGTGTATAATGCCAATTCTTTCATTTATCCTGTCAAGAGGCATCTCTTAGGAATAAGTTTTGTGTAAATGTGGATTGGATTATCTTGGGAAATGATGGCTTCTGACTAATTAGAAAATCTGATGCTGTTGTATGACCAATTCCATTTCGAAACTCTAGGACTAAGAACATTTTCTAAGGACAGAGCTCCAGAGGAGGGAGCAGTGGCAGCCTCTATGTTGTGCACTGAAAGAGTTAAAGGTTCAGCAGCAAGCAGAGCCTGTGTGGCTCAGAGTCCAGGAAGATATTAGAATTTTATCTATGATCTCCAGGTCAATTTGAAGCCTGTAATGGAATAATTAAGACAGGCATCCAAGGCAAAATGGAACATTTGATAGTGTCATCTGAACATATAGAAATTTCCAATCGGCTAAATGGTGGCTAAGCCCAGCAAAAAGCTTCCTGAAACTTCAAACAGAGCAAGCCCATGTTTTGTTGCCCAGACCCAAATCCAATTCAGAAACTGGAAGATCTCAGACCTGGAAGACAGTTATCAGATTCTACTCTGGATCATACCACTTTAGAGCTTTGAAAACAGATCCACTGCCTGACTTGTCATTGAAAACCTGGAATTCTATGCTACAACATTGAATATCTGAAGGAAATATCTGAAGGACCCATGAGGCCAAGAGCCCAATCGAGAGCAAGATGAGCAAACAATCTCAGTATGAAGAAGTATATTGACAACAGGAATGCTCAACACACAAACTCAGAAAGAGAAAAAAAAATACTTCAAAATTATGAAGAGCAAAAATGTTTTTAAATTTAGAATATTTTCCATGGTTACATGATTCATGATTATTCCCACGCTCTTCCTTCCCCACTCCTGGAGCTGATAAGCAATTCCAGTGGGTTATACATGTATCATTGTTCAAATCCTATTTCCATGTTATTCATATTGCAGTAAGGAGATCTTTTAACATCAAAACCTAATCATATATCCCTATCGACCTACATGATTGATCATGTTTTTCTTCTGCCTTTATACTCCCACAGTTCTTTCTCTAGATGTAGATAACATTCTTTCTCATAAGTTTCTCTAGATGGTCCTGGATCATTGCATTGCTGCTAGTAGAAAAGTCTAGTAGGGGCAGCTGGGTAGCTCAGTGAATTGAGAGCCAGGCCTAGAGACAGGAGGTCTTTGGTTCAAATCTAGCCTCAGACACTTCCCAGTAGTGTGACCCTGGGCAAGTCACTTGACCCCTATTGACTACCCTCACCACTCTTCTGCCTTGGAGTCAATACACAGTAATGACTCCAAGATGGAAGGTAAGGGTTAAGAAAAAAGGAAAAAAAAATCTAGTATATTTAATTGTGCCATAATGTATCAGTCTCTGTGTACAATGTTCTCCTGGTTCTGCTCCTTTCACTCTGCATCAATTCGTGGAGGTCAAGTTCATCATTTCTTTCAGCACAATAATATTCCATCATCATCATATACCACAATTTGTTCAGCCATTCCCCAATTGATGGATACTCCCTCAATTTCCAATTTTTTGCCACCACAAAGAGTATGGCTATAAATAAATTTATACGAGTATTTTTCCCTATTGTCTCTTTGGGGTACAAACCAAGCAGTGGTATGGCTAGATCAAAGGGCAGGCATTCTTTTAAAGCCCTTCCTACAAAATTCCAAATTGCCCTCCAGAATGGTTGTACCAATTCACAACTCCACCAGCAGTATATTAGTGTCCCAATTTTGGCACATAGCCTCCAACATTTATCACTTTCCTTTGCTGCCATATTGGCCAGGCTACTCGGGATTCAAAACACTTTTTCATGTGCTTATTGATAGTTTTGATTTCTTCATGTGAAAAATGCGTATTCATGTCCCTTGACCATTTGTTGATTGGGGAATGGCTTGACTTTTTTGTAAATTTGACTCAGTTCATTATATATTTGGGAAAGTAAACCTTTGTCAGAGAGTTTTGTTATAAAAATTTTTTTTCCAGTTTGTTGCAAAAAACAAAAGTTTTAAGCCACACCTTGGTGGTGCTGTGGGTAGAGTTCCATTGTTCCTAGTGTTATGGAGACTCCTCTCCCTGAATTCAAATCTGGTCTTAGATGCTTACTAGCTGTGTCACCCTGACCAAGTCACAGAACACTATTTGTATCAGTTTTCTTATCTGTAAAATGAGATGGAGAAAGGAATGCAAACCAATCCATTATATTTGCCAAAAACAATCATACATACAAACAAACAAATAAAAAATAAATGGTATTATGAAAAGTCAGAAGTGAATGAAAATGACTGCATGATGAAACTTTAAAGAAAAACACAGCTTGAACAAAATCCAACCAGAATTTGTTAAGGAGATATAGGAAGAATTTTTAAAAAAATGAAGAATAATTTTTAAAATTAAATGAAGGTTTTAAAGGAAAAAATTGGAAAAGAAATTAGTTTTAGAAGAAGGATGAAGAATTTGGAGGAGAAAAAAGTATGAGACTTTAATCAAGAAGGGAAGAAGTTTCCTGAACATTAGATTTAATAAAATAGAAGCTAATGATTCATTGAGGCAAAAAGAAATATTGAAAAAATAAATCACATTATCTCTTAACTGTACATGCTCTAATTAGATCTTTTAACTGAAGGCCAGAGCAAACTGGCTATATCCCGTTTTATATCTAAAGTCTTTCTGATCCAATTCAGCCAGGATTTTCTTGAGTACAAGGCACTCCTAACATTCAGTCATTCAAAAAAGTTTATTTAGCACCTGGTATGTGTCAACAACCTAATTAAGAAATGGGCATACAAAGAAAGTCAAAAGATCTTCCCTGCTCTCAAGGACCTTATTCTCTAATGGGGGACAACATGTAAACAGCTATTTATTAATAAGATATTTACTAGATAGTTTGAAGATAATCACAGAGAAGATACAAGCCCTGAAGGACATAGGAAAAGTCTTGAAAAAGAGAAGATTTTAGCTGGGATTTGGAGGAAACCAGAAAAGGAAATGGAAATATAGATCTCTTCAATAAAAAGCCACAATAAGGCTTTTACATATTGAAATGGAAGAACTACACCCAAGATAAATATGTGACCAGAGCAAAAGGTCATTATTTATTCCACAATATTAAGTCCATGCTTACAGTGAGACACTTTATAAAAGAGCTTTACTCTTCTTTTGACAAATTGAATGGGCCAGTAAAGATCTCTACCCAACAAAACTTTGTCAGAAGAAAAAAAAAGAGACCAAAAAAAAAAAAAAACACAAAAAACTATGCTACATACTACAAATAAAGTTCTGCCTCTTTAAGGGCAGAACAGCTTTTACATTTGGTCTTAATATGCCTAGAGCCTAACACAGTGGAATGTATAAAGTATTTGTATAATAAATGTCTTTTAGCTTAGCTATAACTACATTTAAAGGTGTGTTGGATTAGCTGGCCTGTAAGGATTCTTTGAGTTCTATGAATGTTACTTAAAACTTGTCAAATATCTACCTGCTCACATTGAATCCTAGAAGAGATTGAAAACTGAAGGAAAGTAAATAGTTCAGAACAAATGGTTGCATTTATTTATTTACCAATGTGTGGGCTTTGGATGCTTCCCTAGCATTTGAGGTTTTGCATAGAATTTTTATTATGATTATTATGATGAAATTGCCAGTGGTATGTTTCTGACTAAGATCAGATAATGAAAGCACTTTTGATTTTGGAGAGCAAAAGATGAATTTAACAAGACAAGCTTAATTGAATGATAAGGAGAAATCTGTTTATCAGCAACAACAAAATAAACCTTGGAGGGAAATAAAGGATGATAGATAGGGTAGGTGATGGAGAGGACACAAACAAACCAAAAAAAGACTCAATGACCTTTCAGATATCAGTGTATATCAGCAATGAAGTGAAAACAAAAGAGAACAATCAACTTTGCTTCCCCAAACTTTTCTCATCAACTTTTTTGTTGGAAATTCTGTTCAAAGACTATTTAAATAGAGAATTGTTTTTAGCTAAAGCTGTATTTAATTCAGAAATAAGTAGAAGTTCAGATTTAATGGTGAAAAAATTTGCTAATAGGCAAACTGAGGCCATGAAACATAGGTTATTAGATGAGGTAGCCTCAGGTTCTTGTGGAAGAGAGGAAGAAAAGAGGAATTCAGTGGTAGGAGAAGAAAAGAGAGCAGAAGAGGAGAAGGGAGGGATTAGAAGGAGAAGGAGAAAGAAGAAAAAGAAGGAAAAACAGAAAGTAAAAAGAATGAAAGGAGAAAAAGGAAGAGGAAAAGAATGAGGATATGAAAACTACAGGCCAGAAAATTTAACTTTGGCTCTATGACCAAATTGCTAACACATTTGTTAAAAGAGGCTATGGGAATAAAAGGAATCTTGATAAAAATGAGTCAGATTGGCTTAATCAAATTATTTTGTTGTCAGATCAGGGGGATTTTATATTCATTGTTGACCTATGTTTTGGAAAATAACTTGAAAAATTAATGTTTTACTCCTATGAAAATATATAGATAGATGAGTTAGACATAGCAGGATTAAATGATTCAAAAATAACTGGTGAAATATCTATACCTCAAAAAGGAACCATTAATGATTGCTTGGAATGTCTCTCACAGATTACAGTAGGTATCTTTGGCCATTTGGGGCCTATTTCAATGCTTTGCATAAATGCATCAAAGTCATACTTATCCAAATTTCATACTACAAGGATGGGAGGGATATTAAATACACTGAAAAGGGTCAGGATCCAAAATAAGACTAATACTTTTGGCTTTATCTAAGAAGATAATTGTATTAGTGATTTATGTAAAGTATTATACTTAGGTTAAAGTCATTTTCACAAGTTTAACATAAGAGAATCATAGATATAAAACAGTTTTAAAAGTATTTTGGGATTTAGGGGATAGTACGCTTAATTTGAGTGTGATATAGTAGACTGAATGCAAGATCTAAAGTCAAAAGACAATAATTCAAGTCCTGGCTCTTCAAATTACTACCCAGGTAACCTTGGGAAAATGACTTACCTTTTTTTAGCTTCATATTTCTCATGTGAAAAATGATACATATGAACTCAATGACCTCTTAAGTCATATATAATTCTAATTAAACTTAGGCTGAAATTAAAAGAGGCATAACTTCTAAGTATGAGAACATGGCTTTCTGTATGAAGTACTCTGAACTCTCTGATGAAAGGAAGGGAAGAAAATCTGTACCAGACACTCTTAAGTACTTCACAAATTGTATTCAGTACTGCAAGTCAATGTTTTAAAAAGACATTGATGATTTACTTAAGTTTGAGTGGAAGGAGACAAAGATATAAAGAGGTCTCCAGTTTATAGTATATATGACCTTCTCTTAGAAATGTTTCTCTTCTCTGTATATGACCCCATCACCTTAAGACCAGCTCCATTATAATTCCCATTTCTAAAATAACTTGCTTTTAAGTTTCCCTCCTCTTCTAGAATTTTATACTCCAAAGCCCCTTCTAGTCCTAAAATTATGTTTTAAGATTCCTTACAATTCCAAGTTTCTTTGGATCTATAGTCATATTTATGTTCTAAGATCCCTTCTAGGTCTGATCTTTTAGTCTATGAAAAGCTTTATGTTTAAGAGTAATTCTAAGTGTTCAGTTTCTAGCAATTAAATAATCTCAAGCTGAGCCTATTACTTTTTAAGATGGAAATAGACAAAAGTCATAGGTTTACAAAATTTAGAACTATAAGAGAATTTTAAGGACCATCTTGCTGCCTTTTCCATTACCAGGTAAAGAAGCTGATGTTCAAAGAGGTTAATTAACATACGTACCACTGCCAAGCTAATAATTGTGGCATAAACCCACTCCTTCTGTCTCTAAATCTAATGTTCTTTCCATTCTTCCATGAGTTGACCTTCGTGTGATTTCTTGAATCTGTCAGATTCCTTAATTGTTATCATAATTATTATTTTAATGAACACATCAAAGAGATTGGCACCTAAGAGATACAATATGATAACTTTTAGATCAGAGGCTTGGAATGACCTTTTGAAAATGCTTGGGGAAACTTGACAAATTTCAATTTGCTTAACAAAAACACTGTCAGCTGCCTAGCCAGCTCTGTTCACTGCCTTTGAGTTGGAGACGGTAATTTGGACTGACACCAGTCATAACTCTTCATGCTTCACAGAGGTCCCCTACCTAAACTATCAATCTGCCAGCTGTTGCAAGACCAGGAGAAATGAAGGGACAGCAATTTTCATAGGATTTCATTGAAAGTATCTTCAGAATGAAAAGGGGAAAATACATTCACAGCATGATGTGATTTATCCACTTGTCGAGAGAGGTCAGCCTAATTGTTCTTTACAGTTCACATTAAAGATACAAGATGAGCATTGTGTCTATTTACTCAAAATTTTTCTCTGCTCTCTATTTTCCCCTTCCTATTGTTGTCTGTCATTACTTGCAGGAAAAGAACCAACATTCAACTCAGTCAGCTTTTTTTGCTTCTCTTAAACCAAATATAAAAATCATAACAAGGTCATATATTTGCATGGTCCTTTATATGTTGCAAAGCATTGCTCATCTAGTATCTTATTTGGGCTATATAATAAGCCGTTCAAATATCTGTATGCCCACTGCATAGGAAGAGGCTATCAGAGATAGGATGCTTTTTGACCATAACTACCCACCTAGGAAACAGCAGAGCTAGGATTAAATCACAGGTGTCCTGCCTTTTAGTTCATGATCTTCCTACAACATCATAGTATTTTGTATTCTATTCACTTGTGTATCACAAGGTCCCTTTGAAATCATTGAAATCACCAAATACTGTCTCTTTCTTTTTGATTTAACTCATCAGTACCCTTTACCTCTCTGACTGGCCCCACTAAATGAAAAACAGCAATTTGAGCTCTGAAAGTTTCTTTTAAGCAGGGGCCACAATTTTCAACCTACTTCTCACTTGCTTCACTGCAAATAAAATTCATTGGGCTTTTACATCACTCTCCTACACAAGGTAATTTCTCCCCTCTCCCATTTTCAGCTTCCTTTTAAGCTCCTTGAGGGCAAAGACTCTTTCTTTTTATTTGTGTTTATATTTTCAACTTTTAATAAGTACAATGCCTGGACTATAGTAAGCAATTAATAAATATTTATTGACTATTATCAAAGGAAATAGCATTACCTAAGTCATGAAACTTTGGAGAAATCTTCAAATGTTCTTGTCATCTACATTCATGATAATAAATTACCTTTGATTTTGTTGTGTAGATAATCATTCTGTTGACCCAGATAATATCCAATGTTTACTATAATAACTGATTTTACTAGTTGAAATGGAAAAAAAAAGATACATCATAATCAGTTTGATATCTTATTATTTTCCTGAGCATGATTGGTTGGATTCTCTTAAGATCCATCTGGTTTCTCAACTGATGCTATTTCTCTCTCGGTATTGCTATTTGACCTACTAATGCTTTCAAAAGACACTTGATCTTTGCTTAATGCTTCACCCTCATGACTTCTGGGTCAATTCCTCTGATCCTGCAGCTAACTGCAACAATATGCATAATCTGCAGAATTGGGATGTGATCTTGTTGAGAGCAGAAGAAGGGCCAATTTTGCTTTTTCTATTTATATCTCTAGCTCTAAGAACACCATTTGCCACATATTAATATCTAAATATTTTTGCCCTATTCATTCATCATTTGGTTGATTGACTAAGATAGTCAAATTAAATGGCAGAAATAAGGTCTGACTTTAGATTTGTAATTGAGGTTTGCTCACCTCTCTGGATTTGGAATTATAACTGAATTTAAAATCCAAGCTCGGTTCCTACATAATCCTGTATCCTTGGAAAATTCAATATCACCCCTCTAGGCTTCTGATTTTTCATTTGTTAAATGAAAATATTAGGTTAAATATTTGACATTTCTCCCCAACGTGGTAAGATTTGCCACAAAGTGTGCTCCATGGATTGAGCCTTTAAGACCTCAGAATCCCCTCTACACCACAAAGACAATCAAAATATAGCTTTAATGAAAACATCAGAATAATAATATTGGCATTAGTATTTTTAATCACATTAACTCCTATGACTTACATGAAAAATCCTGTGCAGTAGATATCCCATGTACAGCCCATTTCGTGGATTAGAAAATAAAGTCTTGGAAAAGTTTACTGGATGGTCCATTCTCATGCATCTAATAAGTGGCACAACACTGACTAGAACCCTATATTTATTCTGTTTCATTGCTTCTGTGATTCATATGTTTCCCTTAATTACTATTGCTATGATTTTTATTCAAATATTCTTCAGACTACATGGGGATAAGGGTCTCAACTGTTTTCGATCAATCTTTTCTCTTCCATTTGCCAACATGCTCTGTATATACTGTCTATTAAATCATCATAAGGCATGGATTTAATCATGTTTTGCTGCTTGTTTAAAACAAATATCTATCTTTTAACATATTGATCTAAATAAAAAATCCTCAAGGTCTTCTATGATTTTTTCACATCCTTGATTATCATTTACTTACCTTGCTTTGCAGACCCATGTTTTCATTTGTGTGCATGGTCCTCCTAAGTTTGCATGAGTTTGGGTTATTCAATCTCCCTTGCAAAGCTGATGTGGTTTAGTGGAAAGAGATCTAGCTCTGGAGACAGAGGATATTGGCTCAAGTCTTTCTTCTGGTGTTTACTACCAATATGATAACTAAAGTGTACAGGCTTAAAATTATTTTGGCATAGGGATGTTACATGTGAGAAAATTTTCTCTGAGAACATAGACTTGTACTTTCTTAGCAATCTTAAAGAGTTGCCTTGAGCAATGGAGTCAAACTCAAATAAAAACAGGGGCCATTAAGGAGCACTTAAACATCCCTGTGGGCATAGAATATCTTATATTAACACTAGCTGTGGTCAATTTTATTTTTATTTATTTTTAAAATATTTTCCAATTACATTTATTTTTTAAATATTTGTCAATTACATTTTAATCTAAATTTGATCTTACTAAGGAGTACTTAGTCTACTTTACAAAACTACCTCTTCACAGACAGGGATCAAAGAAGTAATATAACCTAGTAGGCAGATATAAACAAAAGCCAGTGGGGAAAAGAGACAAAAACCATGTCAGGTACATAGAAAAAAAAGACACAAAGAGAGAAGCGAAGAAAAAAAACAAGGAGAATACATTTACAAGAGTGCTTCAAAAAATATTAGATCCCAGGGACCTATCATCAGCTCTAAACCTATGAGAACACCTTATATAGCTCATAATTTTACTATAAAAATGTTTACAACATTTTAGGGCTTAGAATTATTCTCAGGAAGATAATAAATATTTTGCATAACTGATATCACATTATTATGAGAGGTTTTATTGATGATCGACATTTGAGTTGCCAGCAAAGGAAACAGACCAAACAAATGCAAGGTCAAATGAGAATATTGATAAAAGAACAGAGGGGTTCATGTATCCAGAGGTCTAGATTTGGTTAGAACATCAGAGAGCAACTAAATCCTTATTTTTTTACATTGGGAAACTGAGGGACAAGGAATTTAAATGTTTTGCCCATGAATAGCAAGTTATGAGCATGTAGAGTGTGTACAATGGAAAGAAGATTGCATTTGCAATGAGGGGAGATCTAAATTTTGCTCTTATCTCCAATATCTACTCCATGAGTGAACATAGATAAGCTCATTAATGTCTCTGAGTCTCAGTTTCCTCCTCTGTAAATTATTCTGTAGTAATAATAATTTCTTTCTCTTTGTCTTAGGGCTTTGTGAGAGCAATATTTAATAAATCCTGGAATGCTATGAAGAAATAAGAGATATCATTATTCTCTGTCTCCTTTATCTGGTCCTTTTTCTTCTTAGAGAGAAGTCCCATTTATTCTTTGAAATGAATGAATGTGTGCATCCCTCATGGTTCTGAGACAGGAATCAGCTGCATTGGAATTTGCTTGTCTTTGTGTCAATATTGCATTGTTATTAGCAAGTCTTATTCATTTCTTAATTCTTAAAATCAGTGGTTTTTTGCATGTTAGTTTGGATACTCTAAATGAATGTAAATATTTTGAAATGAATCTGTTTTTTTTGGCACCATTCCTTTACAAATAATAGCACCTTCCAACTTCATTTGTGTACTACCCCATAGAACCTACATGTTTTTTTTACATTAAACTGTCTAAATTAAGAGAATTTGTTGGTGTCATAGTTATTTATTTGTTTTTTTTTATTTATTTACTAAGTCAATCACTGAAACTCCAGTTTCCTAAACTTTTCTCAATCTGAAATATACCAGGGATTCTTCTGGGATTCCAACCCAAATCAGCCCATCTGTCTGATAGTCTATAACACTCCCATCACCAAATACTAGAGTACATAATTGCATACAGACACACATAAACCCAAAAATATATGCATTCTTGCTTAGAGCAAACATGCATCATTTTCTTTCTGACCTTACCTTTTTATTCCCAAATTTTGAAAAAGGGTCAGAGTATACAAAGGTACTACTTAGATGATAAATTCTGGTTAAAGGCATGTGAAAAATTCTGTCAGGCACACAGTAGGCATTTAATAAATGCTTAGCAATTGCTTGCTTAAACAATAATTTCCTAGAATTAACTGACATTTTGGCAGATTGCCTCAGTCACTTTGGCTGATTTGTCTGAGAAATACTTAGGTCTGAATTGTAAGAGCTCCTCTCTTTCTCTCAGAGAAATTACTCCATATTTATACAATTGTTCCATGTTTATAAAACTTTTTTTCATAACAACCATTAGATAGATATATCTGGGTTCAGTAAGTAAGCATTTGAATCCTGATCATGTATCTTAATAACTGTATTACTTTGAGCAAGTAAATTTATTTCTCTAGGTTCCAACTATAAAAAGAAAAAAGTTGGACTAAAACCACCTATGGATTCCTGCAAGCCAAAATCTCTGAAACTAAGAGCCCTATGATATAGACAATTCAGGAAATCTTATGTCGATTTTATGGATGAGAAAACAAGTCCCAGAGACATGTATTTAGTCTTCCTTGTACCAAACAATAAGTAGCAGTGTCAGAATATGAATATATGTATTCTAATGCCATGTCAAGTGCTTTTTCTCTTAAGTGATCCTCCTTCTTCTAAAGGAAAGAAAATATTATTTCTCTGAAGTGATCATGAAACTAACTTAGAGTATTTGCCTTTCATGGTATAGTGGGGTTGGTGAAGAAATAAAATGATATATTGCTAGGGTTCTAAAAGCTGACTCATTATCTAAATCTACTTTGTTTGTGGCCTGCAAAGGATGGTAACTAGGTCCCTAAGAAGAGACATGCTTATGTTCTGTAATAAATGTTGAGTACCTCAATGTGGAAAGAACAAGAACAAGGTCGTTTTACTAGACTGAAACTGGGGAGAAGGGAATATTTTAGCTAATGTAGATGTTTTCCCTTTGGTATATTACCTCCCCCAACTTAAATAAATATTTTTCATTATTCCAAACTTTGTTTTCTAGATTCTCTTGAAGCACTTATATGTGTGTGTATGCAAGTGAGTTTTAAATTTCTAGTTCCTCTTTTTAACACTGTATGTGTATTTGTGATTTATATATAGGTTTTCCAAATTGGTTTTATTTTCAAATCCATTTGTTCAACTTTGCAAATCTAATCCGCTAATATTAAATATTATAATTGATTGGTTTGTATTTCCATAAAATTCTGCAATATTATTTGCTTTATCCCTTTTACAATAATTCTGTTTTCATTTAGTTTGTTTTTCCTAATCTGTTCTGATATAATTATTCCTTTACTACTGCCTTGGATTAAGAGTACAAACCCAGAATCCATGATTCTATCTATGTTTTCCTGTCTCTCTCTGTGTGTCTCTGTCTTAAATGGTACTCTTTCTCTCTGTAGAGTTATTATTTTAATGATCTTCATCCTCCTTATACATAAAAATATTAGTTCATAAAGGAAGCAGTTCAAAGAACAGGAAACAGCCCTGAATTTGGGGTTTCAGGACACAGTCTCTACTCTACATTTGTCCATATGAACTTGGGTAAATCGTACCATGTCTGTTTTCTCATTTTTAAAATGGGGTGGGGGGTTGGAATATATAAATAACATTCGTGTAACAGTCAATATCTATATAGTATCTTAAGAATTGCAAAGCACCTTATGACGGATAAGTGCTATTGATATTCTTATTTTACAAAAAATAAAATGAAATAAAATAAAAGCAAATCAAGGTTGACAGAGCTTGAGTAACTTTCCTGGAATCAAACAATTAGATTCTGCCTGAGACAGAATTTGAATTCAGATATTCCTGATTTCAAGCAGTGTTCTATACCACACTATCTAGCTACCTTATAAGATTATATGAACTCTTGGACTTTCTAAGTATAGTTTTCTGATCTAATAAATATTACGGACTTCAAAATCTCCATTAATCAATTTATCAGAAAGTACTTACTATTTACTATGTGATAATCACTGTGTTAAGTATTGGAGATAAAAAAAAAGAAAAATAGAATAGTTTCTTTCCCCAATGAGCTCATATTCTTTTTTTTTTTAAGAGTTCATATTCTGGAAGTGTTTAAGATAAGTATAAAGAAAATAGGGTTGTAATAATCTTAGAGGGAAAGGTATTATAAGCTGTAAGGTCTGGGAAAGGCTTCCTAGAGAGGATAGTATTTGCATTGGAACAAAAGAGTCTAAGAAAACTATACAGTGGAGTTTAAAAGAAAGAACATTCTCAATATTAGGGATAACCATGCAAAGGGAGAGTTACAAGAAATTGACTGTTATGAGTAAGCACTGTAGCATCCATGATCTTAAGTTGGGTCAAAGCTATCTCACAGAATTTCATAGTGCCCTCCTGAACTCCAGGAGAGGCGGCAGTTGGGGCAGTTAGAAACCAGAGTATAAAAGGCCAGGTCACCCTACTTGCAAGGACACTTTGATCACACTCCTTGTGGGTACAAGGGCTGGGAGGAAGAGTTAGATTACTCTTCGGTTAGCTCATCTCTGACCTCAAGGGCTGAGTGTTACTTTACTGGTTTACTACTGGGAGAATATCTCAATTGCAGCATCTTAACTAATCACTATACAGATCTTCAAGCAAGATTACCTTTCCACCTTTAACTTAGTTACATTAGATTAGGAGAAAGATTACTTAGTGAGGTGGATAGTAGTTAAGTTGTTCAAAACACATTCCTCTTTGGAGAATGTGTAGCCAGCAATTTCATTGAAGATTTTAGATAGTTTACCTCCCTTTCATTCCTAAAACCATTTCCCCTCACCTTGTTTTCCTGAAAATAATAAATCCCTTTCCTTGTTAAGCTACTGGGCCTGTGTGAAATTAACTAGGATATACTTACCATTCAATAATATACTTTACCAAAGAAAAGCTCCATTCAAATAAACTCTGGTGCAGCTTCCTCCTGAGAACAGGTCATCTGTATTTGAAGTTAACCTATACTAGAGTTTGGGGAATAATTTAAACAGTGAGAGTTGTTAACCTCAGTGGGATTATTTCCTATCAATTTACCAACTTGACCCTGAATTAACCAAGCTTGTACAGCCTCCATTGCTTGAACTAAAAGGGATTCAGTAAAACAGTTATTGCCTTCTGCTCCAACTGCTCCCGGGAGAATGGGGGGGAGTAGATGGAGGAGAAAGAATTCTACTCACTCCTACCCTCCTCCTTGTTAGGGCAGCCAGCTTCATCGTCTAGCTGGACTCCATTACCAATCATTGCTAATCTGAGTCAATTCAACAGCACTAGCAAGTAGTTAAGGATGTCTGGAATTGTAGATCACATTATTAGGTGTAAAGTATGGTGTATATATATGTAAGTGTACATGTATATTTGTATCTACAAATATATCCATATAAACTTGTACATAAATTATTTCTTCTATTTGTAGGGCAAAATCCTTGAGGACAATAGATATCTTATACTTTGAATCCTCAACCATCACTGAGTTCAATACTTGTTGACTGATTCTGCCTCTCTTCCAATCCTACTTGTTTCTCTGAACTCTGACTTCTGGGGCTAATCAAAATGATCCTCTTCTACATGATATTTCTTAAGATATTCATTTGAATGCAATTCTTATGTATCCCTTCTCATATCTCACAGTCCTATTCTTATGGATAAATATTTCCAATTTCATAAATAAATTATGATATGGCATGCTCTTAAATAAGGTATACTTCAACTTTTCAATTTCCTTCATAAAATGTATTTGGTGTTAGACTACAGATACATGATCTAAATAGAGTAAACGAGGTCTATTGCCTTCCATGTTTGAAAAACTAAGTAATTAGAAATGTGGGTTAAGAAGGTATTAACTTTAATTTCTGCCATAGTATGCCATATCCATTGATGTTGAGTTAATAGTTCTGAAAGTCAAAATATCTTCATTTGTCTTTGTTTCCCTTTCCTCCCTTTCCTCCCTTCCCTCTTCTCCTTTTCCTTCTCTTCCTCTTAATCCCCTTCCCTTCTTCCCCTCCACTCCTCTCCTTTCCCATCTGGTTCCTTTCCTTTCTGTTGTCATGACAGTCGAACATTCTGAAAAATGATTTAAAACTACATCCAAATCTCTGGAGTATGAGCATGGTATATGTTGTCCTGGTCTATCTTGCAGGTGCAAAGGTGTATTTACTGTATTATTTGAACTCTAATCTAATATTATTGGAATTCTATGGACTTTGTCCTTTCCCTTAAGAAACATTCTATAGGTACCTTGGAATGGGTATATGGTGACTCTTAGACCCACCATGGGAACTGTATATACTTACTGATCCCATATTTGAATCTACTCCTCTGGGAAGTTTCCAACATCGATTACCTAGTGGTTCTAAAGTCATAATTGTCACATGCATATCTAGGTGTTGTATATGTGATAGGTACAGGAAAAGGAAGGATGTACCATGGTATGCAGCTTGTCATACGTTCTAGAGAAGACTGTCAGGAGGGAGACCATACTGGCTAGGACCTGTGAAGATACTCAAGGATACCCTTGCCTTTAACCTCTCCTTGATTGTTGTCATTGCCATTTTCTAAGATGATCTAGAACTGGAATCCACATTAATCCCAGTACCTTAGAACATCAAATTGGATTTGTGGTCCTTCCTGTATGCAATGTTGTTTTCCTTCTTTCTTTGAACTTTACAACAACCTTTTTGTGCTTTTTGTCACTATGCTAATATTGTTTGATTTTGATGTTTTATGTCACTCACTTCCTCATGGCCATTTGTCTCTTTGAATACACATATGTGTGTATACACACACACACACATATATATATATATACATATATATATATATAATTTAATGTCCATTATTACTCTTATTATTACATTTATTACTACACATTACATAATTACTCTTATGAATATTAATAGGTTATCTTCCCACAATGGCAAATCCAGTATCTACTGCTGTCCCTGCTCTTGTGGCTGATTTTACAAACTACAAACTTAAACATAAAGGTTATGAGTTCACAGATTCAGCTAGCCAAGGACTGGATGGTGACTTACATAGAGACTAAGTTGATGGACTGTATCTACCAAAATGGTAGATGGGATGGATTTATCATGCTGGAAGAAGGAAGACGATACAATCACTGAATGTTGCAAGATTGTGTTGACTGTGGGACTATATATAGTTATTGAAAATTACTAATGTACAATCTCCCATGTATTAACATAAGTGTGTCTGTTGACATTATCATGTAAAATGTTGCTTTGTTTTTAGATTGTAAATGATCCAGCAGAAAACTGGTAGCAGTTTTCTTTGGATCAGAGGAGGGATAATTTCTGGAAGATAGAACCCTACCCCCTTATACTTGATTGGATTTTAGTGATAGTGATAGGTTTAAGATAATCAATATTGTGATTCTAAAAGGATTAGTATAATTCCATTATAGTCTTAATTACAATTAGTAGGATTCATGATTTTTATGAGGATTTCTAACTAAAGCATAAAATTGCTTCTAAGGGAATTTCCTACCCCTCCCTAAGTTAGCACTTCCCTTCTATCATAAAATGCTGACCATCTGAGTTTCATGTCCTGATATGGTGCAAGTATGCACACCCTTCCCTATTTGGAAATAACCATTCTCTCCCCAGATCAGATGAGTCTGAGGTAATGGTCATCACTGCTCTCTAAATAATGGTATTGTCTTATGATTTGACCTTTAGACTAATATGGGTTTTCCTAAATGAACTAACCAATCAGCTGTATAGTTGAGTTATGGTTTCTAAAAAAGGTCTACATGATGCTGTGTCTTACGATATGTCATAAACCTTGTTTGGAACTATTCACTTTGTTACTGTCCTAGTATATAAACCAGGTCTCTGCTGCTGGGCTGTGTCTCTCACTGGGGTCCAACTATATAATATATGTGAGATTCTTGTTTTATATGAGAGACTTGGCCCTCTTCCAATAAAATCTAACTTTCTACCTTGACTTGGAGAAATTTGGCTTTTTTACTTTATTTACCTATATTGTCTATATCAGGGCAGTGGGTAAATTTCCACAACAGAACTATATATACTCTTTCACCCAGAAATATCACCTATTATGTCTCTATCTCAAAGTGATGAAAGAAAAAAGAAAGAAATTATTCATACAAAATTACTTATAGTGGGTCTTTCTGTAGTTGGAAAAATTAGAAATTAAGGAATGTCTGTCATTTGAGTAATAACTGAACAAGTTTTTTATGATTGCAATGGAATACTATTGTGCTCTAAGACATGAAGAGAAGGAGGGTCTCAGAAAAACTTGAGAAGATGGATATATCAACTCATACAAAGTAAAATGAAAAGAACTATGAGAACACTGTCCATGGCAATAGCACAAAAATTCACAGAAGAAAAAGAAAACTCATTAAAAAGCAAAATAAACCAAATGAGGTGTGTGTGTGTGTGTGTGTGTGTGTGTGTGTGTGATATATACAAAGGAATAGTGATGAAAATAGTTTCATAAAAATTTAAATTGGACTAATGGAATATAATGGAACCATTAGACAATAAAAAAATTAATTTAAAAGAACAAAAATAAAAGAAAGAAAGCATGAAATATCAGGGAAAAAAAAAGTTGATCCAGAAAATAGAATGAGATGAGGAAGCTAGGTAGCATGGTGCCTAGAGTGACAGGCCTATAGTCAGAAGGAAATGGGTTTAAGTCTGGCTTCAGACACGTCCTAGCTGTGTGACCCTGGGCAATTCATTTAGCACTATTGTCTAGCCCTTACCACTTTTCTTCTTTGTAACTAATACTTATTGATTCTAAGAAAGAAGGTAAAGTTTTAAATAAATAAAATAGAATAAAAAGAGATAATTTTAGAATTATAATACTTCCTAGAAGATATGATTTTTAAGAAAAAAAGAATGCAGGTATCACATTTCAAGAAATTATCAAGGAAAATGGCACAGATATTTAGATCCCTAACATAAATTAAATGTTGAAAGAATCTATCAACTATCTCCTAAAAGAGGTCCACAAATAAAAATTCATAGGAATAATATGTTGACAAATTCAAAAGTCCCCATGTTAAAGAGAAAATATAGAAAATAACCAGAAAGAAAGAAAAGAAAAGCATATATTAGGGAGCCATAGTCAGGATCACACAAGATGTGGCAGTTTATAATTTAGGACTTGGGATATAATAATCCAGAAAGCAAAGAATCTAGGATTATAACTAGCAATAACCTACCCAATAAAATTATGTGTAATCTTTCAGGTGGAAATGGAAATGTAATGAAATAAAGGACTTTCAGACATTCTTAATGAAAAAATCAGAGCTGAATAGAAAAATCTGACATTAAAGCTATCAAGCTAAACATAAAAAGAAAAATATGGAAGGATAATCATAAGGGACTCAATCTTTGTGAAGAAAATGCATGTAACTCCTAAGAATGTTATTATTATGTCAGAAAGAGTTTAGAAAGAGGTCATGAGTATGATCTGATTATGTAGGAATAATCTAAAAAACAGTGAAGGTATGAGAAAGAGAGTTGTAGGGAAAGAAAGAGAGAGAAGAAAGATAGAATGGGGTAATTTCCTCACATAAAAGAGGTATGCAAGGAAGACAATTATAGTAGAGTGGGAAAATGTGAGTGGAATAATAGTGGTGGTAGACAATGCTTGAAGCCCATTCTCATCAAAATTTGTTCAAAGAATGAAGAATATATATATGACATATATTCCTCCATAAATAAATAAATATATATGTGTATATATATACACATATATATTCTTCCTTCAATTTGACCTCTATCTTATAAAATGGAGGTCAAATTGAAGGAAGAATTGGCTAGAAGCAAAACGGACTTTCAAAGGACAGGGTCAAAAAGAAAGAGATAAGGATAGATGGAAATAGAATGGAAGGAGCTATACAATTAGTAATCATAATTCTGAATGTGAATTTGTTAAGCTTACTTATTAAAACAGGAGGGGAATAGGAGAATGGATTAGAAATTTGACTCAAACAATATGTTGTTTACAAGCAACACACTTGAAACAGAAAAACACAAAGTTAAAATAAAACACTTAAGAAGAATTTACTAGGTTTCAGTTGAAGTAAAAAATTCAAGGATAAAAACTGTGATCTCAAAACAAAAGCATAAATAGACCTAATTCAAAAAGATAATAAGGGTAACTACAATTTGCTAAAATATACTATAGACCAGCGATGGGCAAACTACTGCCTGAGTGACAGATGTGTCCCCTGAAATATTCTATCTGGCTGCGTGCAACATTATTCCTAATTTGATGAATACAATGAGTAGGACACAATACAATAAAACTTTTAGTTTCCTGTCCTTTGGTCCCCTCTTTAAAAAAGTTTGCCCATCACTAGTAGACAAATGAAGTAATTAATATCAAGAAATTTTCTTTCTAAAAAAAGTCTCATTTCTCAATTCCTTAGGGCAATGAGTCAAATTCATAAAAGAATAAGGTCCATTCTGAAAATGATAAATGGACAGATGGCATTATTAAAGGGTTTTCAAAAGAATGGTCATGATACGCTCCTTTTTCTTAAAGTTCTTCAAGAATTCTACAAGGTGAATATTTCCTGAGTATGTTATGTGGAACATTCCTTTTAAGTACTGGCTGATCCTGAAGGCCATTGTGACTCCTTTTGACTCTCAGATTATATTATTCTGTGTGGTCTGCCTGATAGAGGAAATTGATTTGTAAATTTGCCAATTAGTGATTTTATCTATCCTCACACAGTTGGCAAGTGACCTGGTCTAGATTCCAATTCATGTCTTGTGTATAGAAATCTAGGACTTGTTTTACTACACCATGGATAACCAACCACCTATATCTGTTCCTGATAGTCCTTACTCTTTTTTTTCATCAAACTAAATAAGACTTTCTTTCCATTTGTAGGTTGTTATTAGTCAGATCGGGTCAGTTTAGAATAGTATTGTTGGCCAAAGGCCTTTGCAAGATTTACAGAGCAAAGTGAAAGATGTTATCTTTAAAAGAAATCATAAATGGAGCAAAATGTGAGTGAATTTCTGAGTAGAAGATTAGATAACCTTTTAGATCTGATATTATGAAAGACATCATCATCAGATCAATACATCACTCTGTCATTTTAACTGTCTCATTCCTTTTTGTATAACCATAGAAGAACTAACTGCAAGGTCTTTTCTGTCTGATAGTTACAGAAAAAATGTAGAAGGTATCTTGTAAAATATACTTAACTCTGACTTTGGATGATAAAAACCTATATCTTATATGATTTACTAGTTGTCATTGCTCTGCACATAGCAGAAACTTAGTATACTGAGAATGTTGCATTTCAGACAATATATGACTGTGATGTAGAATAAGGAGATTAAAAAAAAAGAACTTTGAGGCTAAGGAAGGAATAATACTGGTCATATGAACTGTGATCCTAGGTATACGTTCTTCACTTTTGTGGTATGTATATATTTATCTATCAATCTCTGGCACAATTTTTTTTGCATACTCCAGTAAGAAAAACATGGGTCTGTAGCAGTGATGGTGAACCTTTAACATGTTTGAGTGCCCAGAGGGCAAATTCAAGCTGTTTTTGAGCTCCAGCATTACCTGAAAGAGCTGAGGGAGGAAGAGCTTGCTTTGGGCTGCTAGACAGAGGGGTGAGGCATGCAAAAAATGTCCTCAGGTGCTGGGAAGAGGGGGAACAGAGCAGCAACCCAAATGCTGGCCCTTCACTTGTGCCATGTCTTCACCAATGAGGTTCTATGGTAATCAAAATAGCTGCAGCAACTGAAGACAGCTAAGAAGCTTCTGAACTTTGAGAAAGTTGGATTGTTCATGCCTCTCAATCCTTAGCACTCCTCAGAATAATATTTTTGAGTGCAATTCTCAGAATAATGATCCTTTTACATATATAAAATGAAATGCATACTGATAAAAAGAAACCAATTATAAACATAAGTATGCATATTAGAAAGAGAAGCTTTATATTAATAGAATTGGTTTCCTTTTTAATCTTAAGTAAGTTTATGCATTAAAAAACAGTAGTCTGAAAAGGGTTAAATGGACTTTACCTGACTACCAAAGGGATCCATGACATTTTTAAAAACTAGAACTTTTTATTATTGTCAAAGAACTCTCAGACTTATTTTCTGTATGATCTTCAGCTCTTTACATTCATGAGCCCTGTCTCCTCATTTTTCAAATGAGAGATTTTGTCTAAATGAGCTTCCATCTCTACATTTAAAATAAAATAATAAAGTAAGTATTCATTTAAATATTTTTTCTTACATCATCAAAGTATCCTACTTATCTCTCCCCTCCCCATCTCAGAGGATGATCCTAAATGATGAATAGTATTTTTTAAAGGAAGAAAAGCTAGTATAACTGAGTTGTATACAGAAAAATATGAAAACATGTGCAATTGACCTCCCATCTCCATGAAGGGGCATGTTGGAGGTATCTTTGCTTATTTCTCCATTTGAATACTATATAATCTTTACAATTTTGTTACATTTACTTCTAACTTTATTTTGGTGTGTTGTTCTTTCCATTTACATTGTTGTAGTTACTGTTTACATGGTTTTCTTGGCTTTGCCTTACTTTATTTCATATAACTTCATTTAGATCTATCCTTGTTCTGTATCCATCACATACATCATTGTGACATAATATATAATAAGAGTTGTAATGTTATTATATTTATAGAATACAATTTGTTCAGCCATTTTTCAATTGATAAGTGTCTACTTTCTTTCAAAATTTTAGCTGTCACAAAAATGTGCTTTTTATAAATATTTTGAAGTATGTGGGGAAAAGTTTTATTTTTTGTTCTTGTTCTTGTTTTTTTTTTTGTTTGCTTTTGTTTTTTGATGGTTACACTTAGGTATAGCACATTAATAGTTTGTTAATCAAAGAGTATGGACACTTTAATATATTTATTTGCATAATTATAAAATGATTTCCTAAAAGGTTGTCCCATTTTATGGCTTTACCAAAAATTTATTAATGTGCCTTTTTTCCAAAACCACTCTGGCATCAACTATTGTCATTTTTCATTGTATGAAGTGAAACCTTAGAGTTTTGCCTTTGTCTTGTTTTATTGATTTGGCACATTTTTATGTGGATGAGAATATATTACATTTCTTTGGAGGACTAATTACAGATGTTCTTTGATCATTTGTCTATTGTGGAATGGCAATTAGTCTCATAAATATTTATTAATTAGTTATATGTCTTGACTACCAAACACTTATCAGATAAATTTTACTCAATATTTTTCCCCTTCTATCACTTCCTTTCTTATCCTAGATACAGAAATATTGTCTGTCCAGAAATTTTTAGCTTCAAGTTTTCTAATCTACTTTATGTATGTGAATTCACACACATATTTCTTTCAGTAACTTTAATCTTTTTTTGTTTGAAAGTGGTCTAATTTGTACTGGCTCTCTTCTCATCACCTGGTTTTATGTATTAGTATTTTTAATCTGATTTTATCCAGTTATATATTTCTTCCCCAATTTTTTCTCTCACTCAAGAAGATTCTACTTTCTATTGTTCCCCTTCAGCAATTTTTGTTTCTTAGTGTTGAAATGTCTTTATTTTTGTGCCCATTTACACTCTTTTCTTTATCTCTTTTTTCTTACTAATTATTCTAGATCCCCACTCTCTGTTTAATCATGCCTATAATTATCTGGTCTCTTTCTGTTCTCTGAATTCTTCAAAGTTTTCAAAGTATCTATTCCAAGCTCTCCCCACTAAGCACTTTCTGCAGGTTATTATTGTTGTTGTTGTTGTTGTTGTTGTTGTTGTTGTTGTTGTTGTTGTTGTTTTGTTTTTGAGATACTCCCATTAGTTCTTTCTTTTCATCGTGCCTCACTTCCAGAATAATGGCAATTATTCCAGAAGTCAGAGGTAGCAATGACCTTGTTAGGACTCCTTCCTCATTGTGTCTGTGATTATGGAGTCCACCAGATTTCAGTATCCTCTCTTGTTGATCTTTTTTCTACATTTGCTTAGAAATTTTCCACTTTTTCTACTCTCTCATTCCTCTAGGGCAAAGGTGGCAACCTTTTTGGCCGTGAGAGCCATAAATGCCTGTGGAAGAAGGAGGATGGAGGCAGAAGGTGCTGGAATATGGGGCGGGGGCTGAAGGGCCCCCTGGGGCACATCCTGGGGCTCTGCCTGGACTGGCCAGTTGGGAGGTGGAGCCAGATATGGTTTGAGAGCCGTACATTGTCCACCCTTGCTCTAGGGGTAAGTTATCCCGAATTGTTCCAAACTCCCCCTGCCAGGATGAGAAGACATCTACAGCATCAAATTCTCAGGCCTCATTTAATCTAAGTTCATCATCACACTTTACCCATAGAAGCATTCATGAGTGGGTCTTCCTTCTATGTCGAAAGTAAAGCTTCCTTCCTTCTCCCTCTTTTCAATCATTCTACCCTCTTATTCACCCACTGTCCTAGAAAATCTTCTCTTTCTGAGACCATTGACATCACCTTCTTTTCATTACTACTCTTTAATTTGAACCCAGTGTATTACATCTTTCTGTCCCCCTTTTTCCCTATCTCTCTTCTGTACCCTCCCATGTTAGACTATATTTCCACATATTTCACCTACTTGGGAATTTTAACATAACCAACTAAAATATTTAAATTAATATCAACAATTCCAAGTATTATATTTTATAAGATTTTTTAGTAATCACTTGAAGTAGAAGAAATAAAAGAACAAAAGTATAAAACCTTAGTAAAACCATGTGAATAAAAATCTCTTGCCTGACTGTCACCTAACCTCCACAACCACCTTTCCCCGAGCAGAGAGCATGAGAGGTGGGGTTACATCAAAATATATCTTCCCTACATTAGCATGTATTGTGAGAAGGAAAATGGAACCTGTGAAAGAGAGTTCTGGGGAGAAAATTCTAATTACACAATCCTCACTGTGATTCCATTGGGAAATGAGCATGTAGAAATTTCCCAAATTTATATATCTACTTTTCTCCAATGAATCAGTACCCATAACTAACTTATACATCTAAAGATCTTTAACTAGAGGTAAATGAAATACTTTACTTTCTAAGGGGAAATTGCAATAATTTGAGGATAAGAGCAAAATCAAAGAGAAAGAAAATAAAACAATGATTGTGAGGCACATTGACAAAAAAGCCAAGTAGGAGGCAATCACCTTTGGCATAAGGGTGTACATTCAAAATAAATAGGTTTACTCCCACTCCCTGCCCCCACAGTTCAAATCATTACATCCCAAAGTTCATTCTGGATCTTTTGGTGCAGTGTTTGGTTTCTGCAGGCTTCTTTATGGCACCTTCTCCAAACAGTTCACTTTCTTGATTAGGGGAGGTAGCAAGTTTCTTATCCCAAAATTACCCTCAAACAAGAAAAATTTTGTAAATCTAGATTTTTATGGCAACAATACAATACCCCCTGAGGAGGGTGTTAACAAGATATAGGCACTCAGTGTTAATAGAAGGTTTTACATGTGAGCAATCAATTCAAGAGTCCTTTTCTCTAATTATGATAGCTGCATTACAGAGACTTCTTCACTATTTGGATAGGAATAAACTGAAACATCAATAAACAAAAACATCAATAAGGCAATGGAGTCTGAAAAGGCTTAAAATTCACTTCTATACTCATTGAGGTTCCTTATAACCTTTCCTCTCCTGAGTATCATCCATCATCTAGACTCCTTTGGTCATACTTCTCGGGTTCCCCATGCCAAAGGGGATTTCAGTACTGAGCATAGTATGGATGAATCCCATATTGTATATGTTGCAGAGACTATGTGGAATCTCCCTTCTGCATCTTGAGATTATTCAAGATATATTTCAGTTGTTTTTTTCATTGAGAGGAATGGATAAATGAATAAAGCTGGGAAAGAGAGTTCTGGGGAGACATTCTAATTACACACAACAAAGAAATTAATTAATTAAATAAAAAGAAACACAGGTAGGCAAAATGTCACCTCTTCATTATTATCTCTACTAAATTTTTGCTTTTAATCATGGACTTTTTTTAATTAGAAAGAAATCTCTCATTTGTGTTTCTGTTTTTACTCTTTCGCTATTACAGGTATTGCCTATATTTATTCATTTTTCCTGAATCTCTGTTTTTTGAGGTATTTGAGAGGCAAATAATCACTTAAATTAAGACTTTATTTTAGAAATGTTTCAAAAACTTCTTTATTATTGAAAAATAATTTTCCCCTATGCTTCATTAGTATTTGTGTGGGAGGTCACCATGGGATGCAGCCTGAGAATATACTATTCTTATAACTCCCCCTTTTCCTTTTGGAGTAGTCTTGCATTTATTGGAATGTCCTTTCTTCTGTATTTGAAGATTTTTCTATAGTTAGCTTATAAAACTTGATAAACTATATGCCTTAGAGTGTTAAATCTTGGATTTTTTTCTGGTGTTTGTGATTTTTTTCATTGGGAATATCATTTTCTATTTTTAGAAGTTCTAGGAAGTCTTCATTTTTTCCCTCAATATGGAGTAAAACTTTTGTGTCTTGCTGCATTCTTTTGGGAGATACATATTCCTTTAAACTGTTTCCATGCATCTTGTTTTTAAGTTCATTATTTTTTGCGTGCAGAGTGTATATAAGTTCTTTTTTAAAATTTAAAATTTATTTTTTGTTTACTTTCATATTTTTCTAGATAATGTGTTGATACAATTTTTAATAATCATTTTCTGACATTTTGAAATTCATGCTCTCTCCCTCTCTCGTACAATTTTCTACCTCATCAAGATGGCAGATGATATGACAAAAACTGTACATGTATTTTCACACAATGCATATTTCCACATTCATCATGTTGTGAAATAAGATATTGCTTACACTGGAGAAATATTCATGAAGGAAAAAAGTGAAAATATGGTATGCTTTAATCTGCATTCATAATCTATCTGTTCCTTTCATGGAGGTGGGTAGAATTTTTAATCAAATTTTCCTTGGAGTTGTCTTGGATCCTTGTTCTGCTGATATTAATTCATTAACAATTGATCAACATGTACAATTGTTCATATTTTAATACTGTTACTATGTTCGATGTTCTGTTTTTGCACACTTCATTTTGCATCAGTACATATACTGTTTTTCAGATATTTTTGGGATCATCTTATCATTTATTATAGCACAATAATATTCCATTATAATCATATATCCTTAGCCATTCTCCAATTAATGGATATCCCTTTGGCTTCCAAATCTTCACCACCACAAAAAATAGCTGCTAATATTTTTTGTACAAATAAGTTTTTTATCCATATCTTTATCTCTTTGGAATAGAGATCTAGTAGTGATTATGTTGTGTCAAATAATATACATAGTTTTATGGCCCTTTAGGCATGGGTTATATATTGCTTTAATATTATTTGGTTTTGTTTCTCTTTTTTCTAGATTGTCATTCATTTGCATCACCAATCAATTTTTCTCTCTTTTGTTTCTTTCATGAGGTTTGCCATTGTATTCTAAAGGCTTTTTTTATTATTCTGTTCATTATTTTTTGAGGGACAGGAAATAAATTCTAATTTTATAATTCTTATTTCTCTTTTAAATCACTCAGTAATAGCATGCTGAATTTCCATAATCTCTTCAAATTTCTACAGCTATTTCTGTCTCATTGTATATCAGATAAATTTCTTTTATTTTGCATTATTTATTTAGAAATGTCTGAACTCATTTTCCAGTTCTGGAGAACTTACTTCTTTCTATTTTTACTGTTGTCTTGTTCCCTATTAATCTACCTGGTTATGTTCAAGATCTTTGAGTTTTCTTCTCGAAATATATGATACTTTCAGTCCCCTTCCCACTTTTTTTTCTAATTATTACTTATATTCCAATTCCCTCACCTGTAACTTTGATGCCCTTAGAGGATGGATCTCAACATCTTACCCTCCTTCCACACTTGGCAATTCACAATTCATCAGTCTAGGATTCTGCTCAAAAGATTAATAGGTAGTCAGAAAGGGATGTAGATCTTTATGGCCTGGAATATTGTCATTGTATAGTTTATCCCTCACCCCCACAAATAGCATTGTATATTCCAATGGCATGTCCTAACTTTTCTTTTCCACAATTTTTTGACCTGACATTGATAGTTCAGAACTGCAACAGTTGTGCTTCCAGACTGCAGTGCCCTTTTGCTTTTGTTTTTGAAGGGCTGCAGGCGAGTTGGCTATTGAGGAAATTGCAGCATAGCCTATTGTTCTCAAAAGAGAGGAAAAAGGGAAAGGAGATCAGGGTTTAGGGATGGATTTCATACAAGTTTATGTCATGTCTTTGGGTCTATTAGTACAACCTTGCCAAACCCAAGGCTACAAACTGTCAACATGTTGTATAGTGTTCAGGTACTCATCAAGTACTCAGAGATTCCTGAATTTATTTATAGAGTATGAATAGCCTCTGAATGAGTGAATTCTTCTTTTCCTGAAGCACTGGAGAATTGAGTATATAGGCTTTTGACTTGATTGGAAGTTATAGAAGTACTCTGGGATATATGCAATTTTTGCTGATATTGTGAAAACTTATTACCACTTTGTCTAAATCCTTTCTAAAAGTAATAACCTTGGTGGGGGGATAGCAAGGGAATGGATTCCAGGTGAGGGCCGGAGCTGAGTGGTTTGATTGCAAAATTCATGTATAGCCAACTGAGGATTAGATCAAAATGATGAATGATTCATCTATCCAGAAAGCAACAGGCAAGTTAGACTTAAACTCTAAACACTCCCTGGTATAGGTTGAATTAAAATAACCAGTCATAGTGAATATTTAACTGATGACAGCCAATATTGTTACTTTGATCTTCTCAGCACTCCCTTGAGGTAACTGGCCATTTAATTAATAGATCACAGATTAGAGCTGAAAGGCATCTAAAGCCATCTAATGCAACTTCCTCATTTTACAGTAAAGGAAATGGAGGACAAGAGAGATTAAGTAGCTTTCTATGGCTATCCAGGGAGTGGATGTCTCAGATGTGGGAAGTAAACCCCAGTCTCTGACTCCAGATTCAGAACTCACTATAGTCTTCTTTGCTTATATCTTTTTTTGCTTTTTTGCATTGTTTTGATTTATTTTCTCCATTTTTCTTCTATCTCTCCTATTTAATTTTTAAATTCTTTTTTGAGTTCTTCCAGTGACTAAGACCAATTCCCATTTTTCTTTGAAGATTTCCATATGGTTGCTTTACTCTCACTGTGCCCTACTGAATCAGTGTTTTGCTCTTCTTTGTTTCCATAAAAATTTCTATGGTTAGGTGTCTCTTTTGCAGTTTGCTTATTTTCCCAGTTTTTTTCTTTTTCTTTTTTTTTTCTTTTTGCCTGTGGACTGAGAATTCTGAAAACTGCTGATTCTGACTCCTCCCCTGATGGCTTGCCAGACTTAGAGCTCCTGGAGCTATTTTGCCCTGGGGATAGGCGCTTTCACCACAGACTTGAAAGGGCCAAGCACTATGGAAATTAGGGCCTCACAGTGGAATGATGTTGGGGCTTGGGATTTCAATGGGTAGGTATGGAGTGTGGGGTGCTCTGCTATTGGCTTAGTCAGGGTCCTGAGCTCACAAAATTGACCTATGTCCAGGCTCAAGCCTTGGAGTAGTAGGTGGAGGATGGTCAGGCCATACTCCTTTCTGTGTAGTTTTACTCCTGGTTCCTCCTTATATAATGAAAATCCACTCACTCTGCTTACCTTTTATAGAGATTTAAATTAATATATAATAACTAAAGTATTATATTTTATAGAGTTTATTAATAATAACTAAAGTAATACAGCTATCTAACCAAGCCTGCCCTCTAGAGCAAAAGAGAAAGAGAGAGATGAAACCTCAGAACTTAACATGACCACGCAAACATGGAAAGGAAGAACATTCTAGGTAATACAGAAAGGAATTTGGGGTAATGTAGTTTTAGGGGTTCAAGATATTTTTAACTATACAGTTTCAAGTTGTTTTCACAGGAAAGCACCCTCACTCTGTCTCCTTTGTGTTTCTGTGCTTTCAGGCATTTTGAGGTGCTATTTTAAGGTTGATTTGAAAGAATACTTGGAGTGGTTCAGCCTTTTGCTGCAACTAAGCTGCCATCTTGGCCAGTTTGTATCTTGAAAAATACAGAATCACAGAATTCTCCTAATATTTCCTAGATCATGATAGATAGATTCTTAAGAAATGAGAATCATCATCATTAAGTGAATAGGAAGCAAATAAGAAAGAGTGAAAGAAAAAGAGAAGGAACAATTAAAAAAAGCAACAAACAGAACATGAATACAATACAAGAAGCAAAGAAACCATTTAATACTGACTGACCACTGAAACTGGAGTACATTGCATTATTATTTGGTTAGATCATGGGATTTCAACTTATTAGTGGAGGTTCAATTCTTTCCTGCCATTATATTGTGGAAGAGATTTGTTTTGGCTTATGTTGGATTTTATCCTTCTCTGATCCTTTCCAACTTTGAGAATCTGTAACTCTATAAATCAATTGAAAATAAATTGAACGACTGAGAATGACATGCAATAAGTATATAGAACTATAATTCTGCTTTATCCTGCTGAGATTTTCTAGTTTGTGTTAAAGAAAAAGAAAAAAAAATCTCACAGTTGGTCTTTTGATTTATTTATAATCAAATTTGCTTTGCCTTTAGGGAGATACTAAATTCCTTTTTGTCAATTCTAGGAGAACCTGTACGCTAAGCAGAAGATGCTTCTTTTATCACATTTGGAATCTAGGCATGACTTTTTCAAACTCTAACTGATATATTCTTCCTTTATTTACTACTTTAAAATAGTATCTGCCTAACTCTTTTCTCAAGGTAGGTATCATAATGTTTTGGTTTTTTTCTTGTAATCCTTTTTTTTTTCATATAATGCACCAATTCCCTGAATACTTCAGAAGTCTGCATCTGTCTTGTGAGTCTCTGGTGAGTATTTGTGTTTTATATTGCTTTGAATCCCACTTCTTCTCATCATGGAACAAATGTAATATGTGACCGTTGTTCTTCAAATAATGACTTTTTTTCAATTGCCTCAGTTGTGATGAAGGACCAGGTCAATCCTGTTTTATTCACTTGATAATTTTGCTTATGTATCATTGTTCTTTGTCATTATGACTCAGTTCCCTTCTCATCTCACAACTTGAGTTAGTACTTGGGGCTTTCACATGTTGGAAAATCCCTTTAGCAGTCCACTCATCCTCTCCCATTAATTATTTCCTCCTAGGATCTTCATTCTGTGTACTGGCTAAGGATGACCACCACTCATTCTCCTTATATTTATATTTCTGATACAATAAATTCAACTCCACACCTCGATATAGGTACTTTCTTATCACACTTGGAAAATTCTTCACCTTTTTATTTCTCTTTTATGTGCTGGCTTCTTCCATTCGATTGCATACTTCTCAAGGATTGATTTTTTCTTTGTATCTGCAGCTCTTACCCAAATGCCAGCTACATATTAAATAATTAATACCTAAATGTTGCATAACTTTGCCTCCAAAATTTTAGAAGATTCAGTTATAGGTTATTTATACATTTATATAAATACCTGCTAAATAGAATTGAGTTTTTATTATCCCTAAATATTTCGTGATCCCTTAAGGAGTTTATTGTTAATTTATTGCTCATTGAAAAAATTAGTGCTCTGAAAATCAAATCATTGTTATATGCGTAGAACATTTAAGGAAACAATCAGATCAATTCCTACTTATAGAGATTACTCCATTCTTTTATACCATATAGAAAAGATGGGATATTGGTGAAGATGTTGAAGCGAGAGGTAGCATTTTCCCCTTAAAGCTCTAATAATTCCTTCCATGTTGTCATACCTAGAAAGTGTGATTGATGAAATTTTGATTGGAAACATAAAAATAAAAATGTCATGAGGTATTTTTTCTGGCCCAGGAAAGCTTACGAAGGACAGTAAGGTCTGCAGACACTGAGGTGGTGAGTGGCAGAAGCATGCTTATGTAGGATCAACATGGAAGTAGAGGAAAGCAGTGGCAGACTATATCAATGGCAATAGCAATAGAGAGCAACCCAATGCACAGGGACTGTAAGAGTGAATGAACATCTGGATAGAAAGAGCTCTCAGGGGATCCCTGAACTTGAACTAGGAACAGAAATAGGAGCCTTCTGTCAACTCTGCAGCCTATTATCCAGTTCCAGGTCAAAGATCTAGGGAAGAAAAGACTTTTCACATGTGTGAGGAAACAGGGGACTTACCTCTTCAAGGAAGAAGGAAAAAATCCATTAAACCTAATTATTTAGCCTTGAGCCAAAGATCTTAGTGTGGTTTGATTGCAATCTTTAACCCACACATAAACCTAGATTTTAATAAACCAGGGTAAGAAAACAAAACAAAGAGGAAGCCAGGAATTCATTCACTCTGCACGTAAGGAACCTTCCAACTAGATAATGACTGGGTCCAACAGCAGTGTAGGGAAACTCAACCATGCCCACATCAATAGAACCAAATGAGTTCTGGAAGTTGCAGAGGAATGCTATGAACAGAACAACTCTGAGATTACACCACTTCGGAAGCAAAGAAAACCTTATAGGTTTTAAGACAGCCCTGAGTAAGGAGTATAAGACATAAAAGACAGAAACTCGGGCCTTATCCATAAATAAGTAAAGACCAACATTAAAATAAAGTTCAAAAAAAGAAGTAGGATGGAAATATTCTCAAATTAAAAATAACCTGAAAATAAAAAGTTCTATTTTGCCTGAGAAGTTCAAAACATATCTCATAAGAAAAACACTGATAAAGAAGAGATGATTTAGAAATCAGAATCTTTGAATGCCATGAACCCCCCAAAAAGTTTCTGTTATAGTTCAAGAAATTATACAGGAAAAATGGCCAGGTATCTTAAAATCAGGGAGCAAAGTAGAAATAGAAAACATTCTTGCTAACTATCTGATAGAAATCCCCAAACGAAAACTGTCAAGAATATTGGAGACAAAATATAGAATCCCAGGACAAGAACATATTGTAAGCATCCAGAAAGAAACATATGGAAATACAGTCAGGTTCAAAAACATTTAGTGCCTACCACCACCACCACCATCACAAAACAACAATAATCACACTACAATAACCAGAAAATTTGATATATAATATTCTGGAAGGCATCAAGGATTATATGCAACCATAATCTATCAGGTAAAAAAATATATATTTTTTAATTTTTTTAATTTTTTTATTTTTTTTATTAGACATTTATTAATATTCATTTCTAATCTGTTTACATACTTTATGCCCATACTTTCCCCTTCACTCCCCGCTCTCCCCCTACCCATGGCCAATGCACATTTCCACTGGTTGTAACATGTGTCGTTGTTCAGGGTCTATTTCCCATTCATGTCCACCTCAGCCCATGCATTCAAGCAATTGTTTATCTTATATGTTTCCTCTCCTGCAGTCCTTCCTCTGAATGTGGGTAGCATCTTTACCATAAATCCCTCAGAGCTGTCCTGTGTCTTTGCAGTGCTGCTGGTACAGGAGCCCATTACATTTGATTTTACCATAGTATATCAGTCTCTGTGTACAATGTTCTTCTGGTTCTGCTCCTTTTGCTCTGCATCAGTTCCTGGAGGTCTCTCCAATTTGCATGGAATTCCTCCAGTTTATTATTCCTTTTAGCACAATAGTATTCCATCACCCGCATGTACCACAGTTTGTTCAGCCATTCCCCAATTGAAGGACATCCCCTCATTTTCCAGTTTTTTGCCACTACAAAAAGCGCAGCTATAAATATTTTCGTACAAGTCTGTTTATCTATGATCTGTTTGGGGTACAAACCCAGCAATGGTATGGCTGGATCAAAGGGCAGGCAGTCTTTTATAGCCCTTTGGGCGTAGTTCCAAATTGCCAGCCAGAATGGCCGGATTATTTCACAACTCCACCAGCAATGCATCAATGTCCCGATTTTGCCACATCCCCTCCAGCATTCATTACTCTCCCCTTCTTTCATTTTAGCCAATCTGCTATGTGTGAGGTGATACCTCAGAGTGGTTTTGATTTGCATTTCTCTAATTATTAGAGATTTAGAACACTTTCTCATGTGCTTTTTGATACTTTGGATTTCTTTATCTGAAAATTGCCTATTCATGTCTCTTGCCCATTTATTAATTGGGGAATGGCTTGATTTTTTATACAATTGCTTTAACTCCTTGTATATTTGAGTGATTAGACCCCTGTCAGAGTTTTTCGTTATAAAGATTTTTTTCCCAATTTGTTGTTTCCCTTCTGATTTTGACTACATTGTTTTTGTTTGTACAAAAGCTTTTTAGCTTAATATAATCAAAACCATTAAATTTACTTTTTGTAATTTTCTCTAACTCTTGCTTGGTTTTAAAATCTTTCCTTTCCCAGAGATCTGACAAGTATACTATTCTGTGTTCACTTAACTTGTTTATAGTTTCCCTCTTTATATTCAAGTCATTCACCCATTCTGAATTTATCTTGGTGTAGGGTGTGAGATGTTGATCTAAACCTAATCTCTCCCATATTGTTTTCCAAATTTCCCAGCAGTTTTTGTCAAATAGTGGGTTCATGTCCCAAAAGCTGGGCTCTTTGGGTTTATCATACACTGTCTTGCTGACATCATTAACCCAGAGTCTATTCCACTGATCCTCCCTTCTATCTCTTAGCCAGTACCATACTGATTTAATGACTGCTGCTTTATAGTATAGTTTGATATCTGGTACTGCTAGGTCCCCTTCCTTCACATTTTTTTTTCATTATTTCCTTTGATATTCTTGATCTTTTGTTATTCCAAATGAAATTTGTTATAGTTTTTTCTAATTCAGTAAAGAAGTTTTTTGGTAATTTGATAGGTATGGCACTAAATAGGTAAATTAATTTGGGTAGGATGTTCATTTTTATTACGTTAGCTCGTCCTACCCATGAACTGTTAATGGCTTTCAAATTGTTGAGGTCCAGTTTATTTGTTTGGAAAGTGTTTTGTAGTTGTTTTCGTATAATAGCTGTGTTTGTTTTGTTAGATTGATTCCCAAGTATTTTATATTGTCTAGGGTGATTTTAAATGGTGTTTCTCTTTCTACCTCTTGCTGTTCTAATGTGTTGGAAATGTATAGAAATGCTGATGATTTATGTGCATTTATTTTGTATCCTGCCACTTTGCTAAAGTTGTTGATTATTTCTACCAGCTTCTTAGTTGATTCTCTAGGATTTTTTAAGTATACCATCATATCATCTGCAAAGAGTGATAGCTTAGTCTCCTCATTGCCTATTTTGATACCTTCATTTTCTTTTTCTTCTCTAATTGCTACTGCTAGTGTTTCTAGTACAATGTGGAATAATAGAGGTGATAATGGGCATCCTTGTTTCACTCCTGATCTTATTGGGAAGGCTTCTAATTTATCCCCATTGCATATAATGCTTGTTGATGGTTTTAGGTATGTATTGTTTATTATTTTTAGGAAGGGTCCTTCTATTCCTATACTTTTCAATATTTTCAATAGGAATGGATGCTGTATTTTGTCAAAGGCTTTTTCAGCATCTATTGAGATAATCATGTGATTTTTGTTTGTTAGATTGTTGATATGGTCAATTATGTGGATGGTTTTCCTAATGTTGAACCATCCTTGCATTGCTGGTATAAATCCCACCTGATCATGGTGGATGACCTTCTTAATTACTTGCTGGAGTCTCTTTGCTAATATTCTATTTAAGATTTTTGCATCTATGTTCATTAGGGAGATTGGTCTATAGTTTTCTTTCTCTGTTTTTGGTCTACCTGGCTTTGGAATCAGTACCATATTTGTGTCATGAAATAAATTTGGTAGGACTCCTTCTTTCCTTATCATATCAAATAATTTTATATAGTATTAGGATTAGTTGCTCTTTCAATGTCTGATAGAATTCACTTGTGAATCCATCAGGTCCTGGTGATTTTTTCTTAGGGAGTTCTTTAATGGCTTGTTCAATTTCTATTTCTGATATGGGATTATTTAGGCATTCTATTTCTTCTGCTGTTAATCTAGGCAATTTATATTTTTGTAAATATTCATCCATATCTCCTAAATTGTTATATTTGTTGCCATATAATTGGGTGAAATAGTTTTTAATGATTGCCTTAATTTCCCCTTCATTATAGGTGAGGTCTCCCTTTTCATCTCTAATACTGTCAATTTGGTTTTCTTCTTCTTTTTCTTCTTTCCTTTTTCTTATTAGATTGACTAGTACTTTGTCTATTTTATCGGTTTTTTCAAAATACCCGCTTCTAGTCTTATTTATTAATTCAATAGTTCTTTTACTTTCAATTTTATTAATTTCTCCCTTAATTTTTAGTATTTCTAATTTAGTTTTCATCTGGGGTTTTTTTATTTGTTCGCTTTCTAATTTTTTGAGTTGCATGCCCAATTCATTAATCTCTGCCCTCCTTAATTTGTTAATATATGCACTCAAGGATATAAATTTCCCCCTGAGTACTGCCTTGGCTGCATCCCACAGAGTTTGGTAGGATGTCTCATCAATGTCATTCTCTTCAATGAAATTGTTGATTGTTTCTGTGATTTCTTCTTTGACAAATTGGCTTTGGAGAATCCTATTGTTTAATTTCCAATTGGTTTTTGACTTGCCTGTCCAGGTGCCCTTACTGATTATTGTTTTTATCGCATTATGATCTGAGAAGGTTACATTTATTATATCTGCTCTTTTGCATTTGTTTGCCATGATTCTATGCCCTATTACATGGTCAATCTTTATAAATGTACCATGTGCAGCTGAAAAGAAGGTGTATTCCTTTTTGTCCCTATTTCTTTTTCTCCACATATCAATTAAATCTAATTTTTCTAGGACTTCATTCATCTCTCTTACCTCTTTCTTATTTATTTTTTGGTTTGATTTATCTAGATCTGAAAGAGGAATATTTAGATCTCCCACTAGTATGGTTTTACTATCTATTTCCTTCTTGAGCTCTGCCAGTTTCTCCTTTATGAATTTGGATGCTATACCACTTGGTGCATATATATTGAGCAGTCATATTTCCTCATTGTTTATACTGCCTTTAATCAGGATGTAATGATCTTCCCTGTCTTTTTTAATCATATCTATTTTTACTTTGGCTTTGTCAGAGATCATGATAGCCACTCCTGCCTTCTTTTTCTCATTTGACGCCCAAAAGATTTTGCTCATATCCTTAACCTTGAACTTGTGTGTGTCTACCCGCCTCATATGTGTTTCTTGTAGACAACCTATGGTAGGATTTTGGTTTCTGATCCACTCTGCTATTTGCTTCCGTTTTATGAGTGAGTTCATCCCGTTCACATTCAGAGTTACAATTGTTAGTTGTGTATTCACTGACATTTTTGTATCCTCCCCTAGACACACTCCTTCTTATTACACTATTTTCTTTTACACCAGTGGTTTGCTTTGAGCCAGTATCCCTTATCCCCTCCCTTGATTGACTTCCCTTTCTGCCCCCTCCTTTGTTGTTTCCCTCTTTTTGTGTTTTTAAAGACCAAATGAATTCCCTCCCCCTTCTTCTCCCTTCCCATTTTTGGCCTCCCCACTCCCCTGCTCCCTTTGGTTTATCCCTTCTGACTTTCTCAGTACGGTTAGATAGATTTTTTTATCCGGATGGATAATAAAGCTACTCTTCCTTCTCCAGGTTGATTACACTGAGAGTAAGGTTTGATTATGCTCTCTTCCTCTCCTTCTTATGATATTATTCATCCCCTCCCCTTCCCATGCCCTCTTTGTGTATAATAGACTATCTTATTTTTCTTATTTACTCAGATTTTTCTTAGTGTCCCCTACTATTTCCCCCTCTTTCCCACCCCCCATGTCTTCTTAGACCATTTAGTATCCTGTCCTCTCCCTATGAATTATTCTTCTGGTCGCTATAATAGTGAATATTATAATAGTGTATAGAGTTTACTACAGAGAATTATACATAGCATTTCTCCACCTAGTAATACAGATAATTAGATCTTATTTATGCCCTTAAAGAGTCAAGCTTAAAAGACTATGAGTTTTCTTTCTTTTCCCTCTGTTTCTTATTTACCTTTTCATCTTTCTCTTGAATTTGTGGTTGAGTGTCAAACTTTCCATTTAGTCCTGGTCTCTTTTGTGCAAAAACTTGGAATTCTTCAATTTTGTTGAATGCCCATACTTTCCCCTGAAAGTATATGGTTAGTTTCGCTGGGTAGTTGATTGGTGGCTGAAGGCCCAGCTCTCTTGCCTTTCTGAATATTGTATTCCAAGCCTTGCGGTCTTTTAGCGTTGAGGCTGCCAGATCCTGTGTGATCCTTATTGGTGCTCCTTGATATTTGAATTGTCTCTTTCTGGCTTCTTGTAAGATTTTTTCTTTTACTTGAAAGCTCTTCAATTTCGCTATTATATTTCTGGGTGTTGACTTTTCTGAGTCCAGTGTAGAGGGTGTTCTATGGATCCTTTCAATGTCTATATTGCCCTCTTGTTGTAGAACTTCAGGGCAATTTTGCTGAATAATTTCTTTAAGTATGGAGTCCAAGTTTCTATTAATTTCTGCCTCTTCTGGAATACCAATGATTCTCAGATGGTCTCTTCTAGACTGGTTTTCTCGGTCTGTCACTCTCTCATTGAGATATTTCATGTTTCCTTCTATTTTATCAGTCTTTTGACTTTGTTTTATTTGTTCTTGTTGTCTTGAGAGATCACTGGTTTCTAAATGTTCAATTCTAGCCTTTAAGGACTGGTTTTTGGCTTTAATGTTTTGGTTTTCAGCTTTAATGTTTTGGTTTTCGGCTTTAATGTTTTGGTTTTCGGCTCTAATGTTTTGGTTCTCGGCTTTAATGTTTTGGATTTCGGCTCTAATGTTTTGGTTTTCCTTTTCAATCTGGTCATTTTTGGTCTTCAGTTGTCTTGTCTCACTTTCCAATTGCGAAATTCTGCCTTTTAAACTGTTATTTTCTTGCCAGATTTCTTCCATCTTCCTCAACATTTCATTTTTAAACTCTTCCATAGCTTGTGACCAGCTTTCATTTTTTTGGGGAGGTTTGGATTTTTGTTTTCCCTCCTCTGTTGTCTGGATTTTCTCTGTGTAGAAGTTGTCCAGTGTTCCAGAGTTTCTCTTAATAGTCTTTTTCTTCTGGACTTCCTTATTGCTGGCCATTTTTGGCCCCGCCCCTTTTCAGCTTTGTCTTTGCACTCAGGGTCTGCCTGGGCCTTACAAGCTCCGGGCTCTGGTCTCCTTGTCCTCGGGGCCAGTCCTCCTGGTAGTTCCCGGTCTGCCCCTCTGCCGGAGGTTCCTTCAGCAGTCTTTGGGGCTGCTTCCACTGCTGCGCTCCGGGTCTGCACAGGGTCCTCACTGGAGGTCCAAGCCTGGGCTGGAGATCGTTATTCAAGCCTAGGGCACTGCCTTTGCCCGTGCAGATGCTCTTAGGGCCCTGCCTTCACCCCTGCAGAAGGTAGTGAAAGTCTGTGTGCTGGAGATCTTTATTCACACCTGAGGCGATGCCTTCAGTGCTTGGGAAAGGCAGTGTTTTAGAGGCCTTTGTCCGTGCCAGAGTCGGTGCCTTCACCCATGTGGATGCTCAGGGAAAGTCCGTGCGTGCCCCTAGCCACCTGGGGTCCCTTGTCTTGCTGTACACAAGTACAAGCCCCGGGGCTGCCAGTGATTATCTGGTTGCCCCAGTCCTGTTTTCCCACTTGTGCATTGGTGCTTTGTGTGAGGTGTGCCATGGGGGGGTGGGGGAGGGGCTTCTTCCTCTTGCGTTTTAGTGAGAGCTGTTTCACCCCTTTATAGCTTGGAAATGCCCCAATTCTGCTTACCTTCAATGCTGCGCCCTGTTGTGGGGTTCCTTCGTTCCTCTGGACTCGTTTTTATTTCCTCTTGAGGAGTTTTGTATGCTTCGGTCAGGAGAGATCGAGCAGCTGCTCCTTATACTGCCGCCATCTTAACTGGAAGAGGAATCTCTTCTTAAGTATCTCTCCAAAATATATTTTGATAGGGGAAATAATAGAAATTGAATGAAAGGGAGGATTTTTAGCCATTCCTGATAAAAAGCCCACATGTGAATTTAAAAATTGGCATGCAAACATGAGACCAGAAAGGCAAAGCACAATAAATTTGAGTGAGATACAGTATGGATAAACAAAGGCAAACTCTTGATATTCCTAAATGGGAAGATGACACATGTAGCCCCTCAGAATTTTGTCATCAGTAGATGTCTTAGAAGGGACCTACTTAAATGTTCTGAATATAATTCAGTTATATTAAGATAATCTACAAAGAAGAATGGAAGGGTAAAAGAAGAGAATATAAGAAGGAAGAAAAGAGAGAAATAATGGAGGAAATATTTCATATAAAGAGTGTACAAGAATGTATTTATACAATAGAGATGGGAATAGAGTGCTTGTAAAACCTGAAACTCTCTTTTTTCATATGAACCATTTCAAGGAGGGAAGAAAGCATACATATACAGTTGAAATTTCAGTTCATCTCACTGAAAAGAGAAGAAAGAAAGGAGTTGAAAAGAGATTAGGAGATAAAAGGTATCTTATATTAGAGGACACAGTAGTGTGAAACAAAATAGGTTCTTAAGTATGGGACAATTTTTAAAACATGAAAAGAAGTGTAAGAGATAGAAGGGAGGGAAATAAAAGTTATCAAATAGAAATAGTAATGCCATTGAGATGAATTTATCCATAAAATGGATGACTGTAGGAGAATTGATTTGAAATATGAATTCAATAATAAAGAACATGATAGAAACAAAAAGACAAAGAGATAAAATAAGAAGCTGAATCTATAATGCTTCAGATGAAGTTATAAAAAAAGACAGATATAGCATTCATGATCTTAGATAAAAAAAATACCTAAGCCAAAAAAATGATCAGCAAATGATATTTTACAAAAAGCTGTCATAGGCAAATAATTAATAACAATGCTTAAGACTTACATACTAAATGGAAGATCATTCAAATTCTGGAAATAATAGGTAAATGAATTTCAGGGGGAAATAGTAAAATTATACTAGCAAGAGACCTCAATTTACCCTCTCAGATTAAGAAGATTCTAAACATAAAATAAAAAAGGATGAAATTTTAAGGATAATTTCTTTTACATAAATGAAGATAATGTTCTTTGAGAACATTAGATTTGGTAGTCTTCTAGGGATCATTAAATGAGAATAGAAAGGAGTGTACATATTTTGCAGATCAACATAACACCTTCACAAAACTTAAACACATATCAGGGCAAAAAACCCTCAAAAACAAATGCTCAAATACCAAAGCTAAATTCATCTTTTTTTTTTTCTCAAAGCAATATAGTATAATTATATTTAAAAAGGTCTTTGAATCATAGATTAAAATTAAATCTAAACTAAATAACCTTATCCTAAAGAATGAATTCAACAAAAAACAAGTCATAAAAAACTGTTAATAATATAATTTAAGGTAATGACAAAAATGACACATCATATGAAAATTTGTGAAAACAATATTTAGGAGGAAATTTATTCCTAAGCACATCAATAAAAGATAGAAAGAACAAATGATGGAATTGAATATGTGACTAATAAAAGTAGAAAAAGTCAAATGGAAAGCTCCTAATTAAATGCCAAAATAGAAATTCTTAAAATCAAAGGAGATATTACTAGAATTAAAAATAAAATTTAAAAAAAGAATCAAAGAAACATTGGACTAATAAATAAAATAAGGAGTTTGTCTTTAAAAATAACCACTAAAATAGATTGGCCAACCTGGAAAATTTGATTTAAAAAAACATTTAAAAGAAAACCAAATACCAGTATCAAAAATAAAAAGGTAGAAACCTAGAGAAGGTTCTAGGTTCAAATATTGACTCAGACAGTTAGTTTGGTGACCATATGGAAGTAGGCACAATTGTCTACCCATATCACTCTTCTGTCTTGAAACCTATACTTAGTATCATTTTTAAGACAGGGTTTTAGAAAATGAAAGTATGAATTCACAGTCAATACAGGGTAAATAAAATAAATAATTGGGAGAATTTTATTCAATTATAAACCTCAAAAGTTGACAGCATAAAGAAATTGATGAAGCTTTACAAAAAAAATAGAATTTCCCACCCTGATGGAATAGGACATAAAATATTTAAATAACATTTTCTTTGAAAAATAATTTGAAAAATCCATAAATAAGCTCCCTAAAAATGATCAGATGGACTTGTATATGAATTCTACCAAACCTTTAAGGAAAAATTAATTCAATTGTTTATAATATGAGAGTCTTATTCAATTCTTTTTATGAAACAAATAAAGTCTCGATATCTCAATTAGGATGAATCAAAACAGAGGATAAAATATCATAGACTCATCTCCCTAATGATTACTAAAGTAGAATTTTAGTTGAAATATCAGCAAGGAGGTTCAAATAATACGTCCCAATATTCATACACTATACATAACTGGGTTTATATCAGGAATTCAGAGCTAATTCACTATTAGGAAAATCAAAACATAGTTTTCCATGCTAATAATAATAACAATTAAATGATGTTTGAAAGTATTCAGAAAAGAGTTTTTTGGCAAAATATAACATAATATCCATTCATTTATTTCTGCTAAAAAACCATATAAATAACAGTCATGAAAAGAATTGTAAAGTTCAATATATCTTTTTTGTCATAACTTTTTGTCTTAATCCATAAGTATGACAGATAAAGTTTTCCGTGTTTCTTTATTATATCCTTCTTTATTTCCAGGTCAAGTATCCAATTTCACTTTATCTTTGTATATGTAATATTGGCCTGTGCCTAATTTCTGTCATATTATTTTACAGTTTTCCCAGTAGTTTTTGTCCAATAGTGTATTCTTTCCTCCATTAGTTTTAATCTTTTGGCTTACAAAACACTCAGTTACTATGATTATTAATACTGTATAATGATTTCTTTAACTATCCCATTGATCCACTTACTCTTTCTTATCCAGTACCAGATTATTTTGATGATTACTGCTTTATAGTATAGTTTGAAAACTGGTATGGCAAACCCTCCTTCCTTCATTTTTAATTCTTTTGATATTCTTGGCCTTTTATTTTTCCAAATAAAATTTATTTTCTAATTCTAAGGAATAATTTTTGGGTAGCTTCATTGATATGGCATTGAATGAGTAAAGTTACTGAGGTGGGATTTTCATTTTATTATATTGATTTGGCCTATCAATGAGCAAGTAACATATTTTGAAAAACCTTTAGTTTCCAACTTGGATAAAACTATTGATTGCAAAGCAGAAGAGCAGTAAGGACTAAGCAATTAGGGTTAAGTGATTTGTCCAGTGTCACAAAGCTAGGAAGTTTCTGAGGCCAGATTTTAACCTGGAACCTCTCATTTCCAGGCCTGGCACTCAATGCACTGAGCCACCTAGGTGCCCCAAACAATTAATATTTTTTTCTAATTGTTTAGGTCTGATTTTATTTGTGTGAAAGGTATTTTATAATTGGGTTCATATAGTTGCTGGGTTTGTTTTGATAAGTATATTCTGTAATAAGGATATTGATTAAGTACTGATAAGAACTTTGAGAAAAGGGTCTCTGAGAATGTAGGCAAGGCAGAGTAATATGTGTGAAATCAGAAGGTGGAAGGTGGGAAACAGGAAAGGTTCTGACAATTGGTCAGGACTTCTGGGAGTTTCTCTCTCTCTCTCTCTCTCTCTCTCTCTCTCTCTCTGACTTCTGGTGAAGACAGACACTCAGCTGTTGCTCTTTGCTGTATATAGGGGAGAGAGAACTCTAAACCATCTGAAGAGGTTTTCCCATCTTCTTTACCATGACAAATCATCATGGAGAAGAATCTATAATATCTGATTTGTTGGAGAATGGTTTTGAGACAAATAAAGATTGAGGACCTGTTTGCCTGGACTCTGGCCAGTCATCCTCTGTATATTGGGCTGACTGAATCTATGTTTACTTGGAGACATCTTTGATAATATTAAGTTAATTTTAATAAGGATTATAGTTAGATTGTAGTTGAATAGCATTTTGGGTTTTTTTAGTTAAGTGTCAGGTAGTTTCAGAGTAGCTGGAAGAACAGAAGAATTTGCAGTGAGGTAAATGTAGGAAGTGGGTTCCCTGTTTGTGTTCAGGCTTTCCTTGTTACTAATCCTTATACTTACATCTGTTAAATATAAATAAATAGATTTTTTATAAATATATAGTCTTCAAGTAAGTTACATACTGGTCTGGTGAAGGGAAGTGACTCCTGGCTTTTCTTCTGAGGGGAGAACTGAAAAATACTTTTGTGAGCATCAACAAAGTATTTTTACAACAACACCAATAATTATCTCCGTTATTTCAATTCCTACACATTTTATAGTGTCTATGTTATGTCTTGTTAAACTTTGTTGATAGTATTTCAATATATTATTACAAATGCTACATACAGAAATAAGAAAATATAAATAAATGGAAGGAATAAGCAAAGTTTTAGGAACTAGCCAGTGAAGAAAATATAAATTGTCACATGATGCGATGGTTTATTTAGAGATCCCTAAATATTCATCTGAACGGATAATTTAAATAATAAACAACTTTAGCAAATGTATAGGATATAAAATACATCTATAAATATTATCAGACTTTTTACATATTACAAAAAAATTATTAGGAAGAGAAAAACAGAGAAATTACATAAAATAACTTTAGAGAATTTAAAATACTTGGAAGTTCAAATGCCAATGTATCCACTGGAGTAATATGAAAATAATTATAAAATTCTTCACAGAAACAAGGCAAATATAAATAATCAGAACAATTATAATGTTCATGCATGTCTCAAATCAATATAATAAAAATGGCAATATTACCTACATTAATTTGATCATTCAGTGACATGCCAATCAAACTCCCCAAAGATTAAATTACATAGCTAGAAAAAAAAAGAAGAAAACAGAAAAATTCTTGCAAAGTAACAAAAGTTCATGAGTATGAGAGAATTAGCTTTAAAAAAAAAACAAAAACAAAAACAAAAAAGACAAGACAGCTGCAGGACTAGATCTCAAAGTATATGATTTAAACATAAAGAGTGACTACCTAAGCAAATTATCAGAACAAGGGAGAAAGTTCCTCAAGTTGATGGAAAGAGGAAGAGTTCATAACCATAAAAGAGAAAGAGAGGTTAATGGAATGTAGCCAAATTAAAAGGAAAAGAGAAAAAGATAATTTTGCCATAAGTTTCTATGATGAAGCTCTTATTTTTCTTTAAGATATTCTGAAGCCTATATTTATAGCAGAGATTTGCCATCTGCCAATGCATGAAAGATAATGAACCTTTAATAAATAATTCTGTCTACCAGGGATGTTGTTCCCTACTAGGTATTTTACAGGTGCTAAGTTCCATTTAAATGACTATATTTTGTATGAATTATTTTTTGACATTTTTTTGTATTTGTAGTATGTTTTAGGTAGTTTGTAATGATATATTTCACTCTATCAGCCTTTTTCTTTGTTATATAATCTGCATTGATTAGGAACCCCAGGCTGCTTAAGCATAATCTTTTTATAATTTTTAAACAAAAAAGCTTGATATGGAATTGCTATCATAAACTCCATTGTTTCAGAAAAGGATTTATTATTGATTGAATAATTTCTTAGACATTTAAAAATATCCTCGTCTAAATTTAGGTTTATATTATATTAAAGAGCCATTTGATTCCAATGAAAGATCTTAGTTGTTTTATAGACTCCTGGAGAGGCGCCACTTTTAGGAATATATGGCAAATCCTGTGGCATGTACTTCATACCAGCCTTTACTATTGCTTAGTAAAATGTTATTTATTCTAGAAGTATTTCTTTACTTTAAAAAATTGTTCATAATGTGTCAAAATATTTTTCAATTTCCTTCCTCCTTTTTGACTAAGAAATCACTATTATATGAGTGTCTTGTTGCAATGCCCCTACTTTTCTTAATATTTTAAGATTATATATTATTCAAAAATTAACATGTTTATTCTGAATAGAATTACATAGAAATTAGAAATGAATTGTGTTTTATATATTCTTCCAATCAGGTATTGATTTCTGAAAACAATCAAGTCTCAACACAGTCACTATAATTAGGTTTAATGTGACTTTCCTAGAGGAGGGCAAGGTATTTGCTTGTACCATCTTCATCTATTACTTCAATATAACCTTTGGATAAAAGTTAAAAGTCTTTTATGTCTTTCAATCACGTGTGTTAAAAGCAATGATTGCTGAGTGTAAATTCTATTTTGATATCTTGGCAGAAAGATAAAGGCTCTTAGTTAACATTGTTTCCAAAGGAGTCATAAAGTACAATGTCATTTTCCTCACTTATAAAATGGAAGTATTATAGCAGCTACTTGATAAATTTATTGTGAGGAACAAAAGAGAAAATATATATTAATGGTTTTGTAAACCTTAGAATACTAAAAAATGCTAACTATCATTATCATCCTCAACATAGATATTATTATTATTTTCCACATATGCTGAGTGGTTTGTGTTTCAGTTCAAATCTCTTAAATAGGAATCCATATTTAGTTCTACATAGGAGAACTGATAATATAAACAAAAGTAATAATAATTACCTTAAACTGTCTCCCTGAAAAAATTGTAATATTCTATATGATTGACTACATGATTCTATATATTGGCATTTTTATATTGTAGCATGTTTTTCATACTGAATAGTTTCCCATGTGATCATTGATTATGTTATTGTTTTCAACATAAGTGGGATTTGTATTTACAGAAAATTTGTATTTATAGGAAATGAATTTAACAATTCGTAGAAGAAGAGAGAAAGTATGTCACAAAGATAGTATGTCACTTAATGAGTGAGACAAATTCAGAAAAGAAAAAGTGTTTCAAATTAAGGAGGTATCAGCCAATGAGGAAAATTCTAAGACAATATTGAGCCTACAGCAGAGTCTGGAAAGTCAGAAGTAGACTCAGGAGGGAAATAAAGTTTGGCCAGCCCAGGCTTCTCCCCAATGGAGGCCCTTAGAGGACTTCATCAATATGGGAAGGTAACCAGCATAATGGAGATATGTGGCTGGATATTTCAGAGTGGGGAACCTTCCAGCCACTTCCTAGTTTGAATTCTGAAATGTTAGTGCTTGGTGATTATTAAGGTCAATTTTTTTTCAAATCAATATTTATTTTCTTTAGAAAAGGAAAATTAAGGTAGGGTTAAGCTTTTATTTTAAAGGAAGTTTGTAAAAGTAACTTGCTAGTAGTTCATGCATCATTGTTAAATATGTGGATCAATTTTCATGAACCTTATCTGGTTCTGCCACATTTTATTTTCTCAGAGACCCTAGAGTTTTAGTCATCATCACAGATGAAACAATTCTGTCATCCATTATATTAATGGTGTCCAACTCTTCTAGCTCTCATTTGATTCAACTTCTGTTTTCATTGTATTAGGCATCTTGGGATTACATAGATGACTAACGATTTGTCACATCCTCCTTTTTGATGGATTCTTTATTTCCTTTTATTTATTTCTTTCTCTAGTCAGTGCAGTAAAGTTTTTGATTAATGTTGAATTGTTTATTTTGTCCTTGCATTGCTTTGATTCCTTGTATGACCTAAATCTTTCCATTTTTATTTTCCATAGTTGTAAAAGGGATATAGAATTTCTATTTTGCTTTTTAAAAAATTCCTTTCTGGAACAACAATCTTTTTATTGCTATTGTTAAATTCAGTTAGATAATATAGAATTTAAATGTTATCTTTCATTTATATTCTAGTTGCTGATATATTTTCCCAAAAATATTCATTATCTTTTTCAAGTTTTTTCACTCATGTTTGTATTTGACACTAATCCTTAGAAGTCTTCCTTAATAGTATCATTTGGTCCCCTATTAATACTGCCATGGTAATGACTATTACTTATATTGCTGTGTGAAGATGTTAAATAGCTTTTTATTATTAATGAAAATTGTTATGGTTTTTCAGAATCCTAGCATAAGTCTGTTTGCCTCCATTTAAACTAAGATATAATTTATGGAGTAAAAACAGGCAACATTTTCAATAATTTCAACATTAGTGATCCATCTATTTTATCTCTGATTTTGACTATTCTTGGCTTAGGGACAAAATTATTTTTAATGAATGCTCCATACTTGTCAGAAATATATTGTTATCATGAATTGGGGTTAAGGTTATCATTTAACAACAACAATAACTGGAGGAAGCCATCAAAGCCAGTGACGTTTAGCACAGCTCGTCACCAGCTCTGGAACCTGCAAAGCAGGCGTCAGCAGAATGAAAATCTCTCACTCAGTTTCCCCTATGTGACTCTTTTCTCATTAGCATTCACTTGTATTGAAACTATTGCAGTATCCTTATTCAGCCCCAGGGAAACATAGAAAAATAATACAGGTTCATGGCAAAAACAACCACAGTCACAGACTATACACTATCCCAAAATAAAACAAACCCTAAACAAACCCTCATAATACAGAAACTTCCCCTAGAAATCACTTCACAACAAACCAGCATATGGTGAGTTAATGCTAAAGATTTTAAATCTCTAACTCAGATTCCCATACACAGGTGAATGCAAGAACAGGCCAGAACAGTCTCCAATTTGCCCCCATCCCAGATCCAATTTGGTACAGTAATTTAATAAAAAAAGAAGAATGAATGAAATATGAAGAAATTGTCTCCCCTGAAAAGTATAGATTCTTGGAAGTTAAATGTATATTTAATATTACTCAATATATTTTTCATCGTTTGCCCTTGGTAGGGATTTGATACATGGAAAAAAAATGAATCTTTGGAGAAAGAAAACAGTGTAATGAAGAAAGTGTCAAGTATTATGTATCAATAGATCAGTGAATATCTATTGTTAATCTTTTTCTAATCCATGGTTCCCTGTATTAGGGACATGAATACAAAGGAGAGACAATGCTTTCTTTCAAGAGTCAGATATTCTATTAAAATTTGGGGGGGGTTAAGATATTATAGTTTTCTAAATGTAAGAAAGATAAGTATAAAGAAAGATATAGATAACTATCTCTATATCTTTATCTGGGTCTATATCTATATCATTATTTATATATGAGGAATTAATTAAGAAACTTAGAGGACTTCTAGGACCAGGAACTCTGAGTTTACCATTTGGTCAATTCAGATCACTAGTAAACTTCTAATAATTGATCCTATTTTGATCCTTTGGAATAAGAGGGGGAAAAAAGAAAAAAAAAACTTAATCTCTCTTTCATATCATAGCTACGCAAATACTTGAAAACCACTATATATTATAAACAAATGCTTGAAAACCACATATCACATAATGTTAATTCTTAGAGAACAAGTACTCTTTCTTTTTTGTATTCCAAGAGGGGAGTCAAATTCTCTACAATTAATGATTTTTTTTTTTGGATTGGAGTTTTCTGATTATCAGATGAGATAATGTCCCTTTAGTTTGTTGAAACAAGAAATTTTCTTTGCAAATATAAACTATTGCTGTTGTCATTAATAGTCAACATAGAAAACAGCTAGGACAAATAGATAATATTTAGTTTTTCAAATAATTGCAGCCCACGTTGATCTAAAATTTCATCTTCAAAGACAATGGAAAATGCGCCAATGAGTGTAGCTGTCTTCCTAACCTCTCATGGACCTTTATGGTCCTGTGTATTTCATAGAATCACAGACACTCTTTCTAAAATAATTTTCAGTCATTGTCTATTTACCATTCCACAAAGAATTTTAGGAAACTCATTATCTTCAAATAGAGCACATAAAATTTGTGGACAACTCTGATTGTTACAGTCTTTCTTATATTTTCTGCAAAATTATTTCATTATGGATATATGGAAGTACCTAGGACAAACCAGGCCCACTGAGGAAAAGTAACCAGCAAAGAAAAGCCTGTAAGCTTGAGATTCCTGGCAAGGACAGTCTCACAGTTACAATTGTTCTCTAAGCTGAAACTCAGATAAGAAAGGATTCTGCCCACTATGGTCATCATCTAAACTTGGGTCTTTCCTCATTCTGAAGAGAAAAGAAGTCTTTAGAATATCATGACTGAAAGTACCAGACCTTCCTTTCCTGAAGTTACACAGAATAGATTAACTGTCACTTTCTCAATTCACTTATGTTTATAAAGGAACCTTAGTAAAGTTCGTGTGTGAAGTCATTTCATAAATAATATCCCATAAGAAAGTAACCCCCCAATAATGATGTAATATTTAAAATTCTACTCTCTACAAGTCTTTCTTTTTGTCAGAATAAATGGAGTTTATGGAGACCCATGAAGGCCAGAAATTCTGCATTTCACCACATTCTCCAGGTTTTCTTTAAGGGAATTGGGTGAGGGGGATGCCTGATCTCTGACACTGACTAAAATTCCTAATAATTGTGTTCCTTTCATTTTAGGATGGTCTCTGGCACTCTAGTTCCATAATTGTTACAAATGAACATTTACTTCAAAGGTACATCAAGAAATCAAATAAAGCATCCTTTGAATTAAAAATAAAACAAAACAAAAACCTAGAGATATAATCCCAGCTTTTATTCTTTCAATCTCTGGGGAGGAGGAAGATTAGGTTCATAGATCAGTTCAATTCCTATATTTTATGGCCTATCAAGTTCTCAGTTCAAAGTTTCCCTTCCTTAGTTTTCCCTTATCTAGGGAAAACAGGACTCACCTTGCCAAGGAACTTCAACACATTCCCATCATCCTTTATGTGATTTGAAGTTTTGCTGTTTTGTGAGCATAGGCTGGAACCTTTTTGATGACAGGTGTGGATTTTTAATGCTGTCTTATATCTCAGTGACCACTGATTTTCTACAGTTGTTTTTTTTATCTTTGCCAGCCCTAGGCCTATGCTGATTTGAACACTTTGCTTTCTCTCTACCATCCCTCCTCTCCACTCTACCACCAATGAATGAATACATTTTGCAAATCAAAAAGAAAAAAAAATATTTAAAGGTGCTAGGAGCTTTGCTTCTCAGCCTTTCTCTGCCCCGCTGCCACCAATATCTGTACCTAGAATCTGGCTTTCAAGTGCAAATGGGGTGAACTTCTGGTTCTGGGGGTTCTATTGCTTGTGTCTTGAAATGAATCAGCAGACTAAAAGATTGATACACTCCCATTCTGGTAGTTTTAACGATTTATCCTCTTCCTCCTATGTAACCAATAGAGACTACTCTAATCTCTGTAGTAGAGGAACACAGAATGACTTCTCCCAGAAAAGTACTCTCACACTTCATACATAGGTGCCTCCTTTTTAGATAATTTGAGCATATGCCAAAATCCTGTCACATTCATACTAACCTAAGTATCCTAACGTTTAACTTTTTTTAAAAAAAATAATACCACAAAAAAGTAACTATTCTTTGCTCCTTTCTCTATCTTCTCTGCCTTGCATAGACCTCAACAAAATAAATTTGATTCAACAAACTTCTTAAAAAAGTTTGTTTTTTTGTTATTTTCAAGGTTAATGGTAGCACATTGAAATGAAGAAGGCCCATGATGAATTCGAAGATCTGCTTTCCAGTCCTGCTTCTGCCAAGCAATTCATTTAGCTCTTCTCTGCTCCCAGGCAACTGTAGGTGAATGGCTAAATTATAGACAAGTTGTTGATGTGCTTAAATGAGAGTCTCCAGATCAGAACTTCCCACACTTATGAAATCACATATCAGGAGCCCATATCTTAAAGAAAGATCTAGTAAGACAGACAGATAGACAGACAGACAGACAAATAGATAGATAGATAGAGAGAGAGAGACATAAAGAGAAATATAAATATCTATCTATATAGTACAGATATAGACATTTGAAAGCAGTATTACTTCATTCGTGTTATATCTACTTGGTATAGTAGTGGAACAATTTTTTGACATAAAGTACATATATAAAAAGAATGAAGAGAAAAATATGAAATGATGTCTCCTTTCAAGGTACTTTCTACTATGTATTTGAGGGCAATGATAAAAATAAACAAATAATAAAATAAATGAATGAATTTATTTCAAGAAAGGTTAGAAAATGAATAAGTAGTAAGTGGAGTATATGGCTCAGAAAAGACTTAAGCAGAAGAGAAAGCACATGAGTTGAGCCTTGTACTACATATGATCCTAAGGATCTGAAATCAAGAAGAAATAGATTTTCTGCCCCAGAGATGTGTAGAGACAGGAGCTGGAATAATAAGTTTTAGGAAAAGCTATAATTGTATTTTGGGAAGTGAATTCTAATTAATTTTTGAAATTTTGAAATGGGGCAGGCAAGGTTCATTCTTTGGGCATTTGCCAAGAAAGTTCATGATGGTAGTTGAAACTGAGGTGGCAATCACATTTTTAATAAAGGATAAAACATATAGAGGCAAATGACACAGAAAATACTAAGACAGCAATAAAGTAGCATTCAGAGGCAAATAGCATGAGTATGCGGGACTGGGTGGTGAAGTAAAGAAGGGTTTAGTAAGGAAGTGGATATAGAAAGGAAGAGTTACAGAGAGAATTACTCAACCATTGTATGGACTGGAAGAATTTTGGGGGGCAGGTGTTTGAGGTTCCATTTCAGTAGGATTTTCCCCCTAGGGAATAGACTAACTCTTATCTATGTCCCCTTGAGGTTAATTCATTAACAAGTCAAAATGATTTCACAGTGGTTGATAAAATTTTATAGTTAACATATTCATGTAATTTCAGAATTGCAAGTCCCATTTAGAGTCAAGCAAATATCTGGAACTTCTCCAAGATTTACATAACACAGGACAAAGAAGACCACAAAGTATTGCTGGCTTTCCCTGCACATATTTCTAAGATGTCATATTTAGTAAATATATGGTATGACTTGTAAATTTTGTTCCTTTAATCTTTTGGATGGTTTGTATATGACTTCTAAATTCCCTTTTGCAATCTTCTGTTATTGCTACTATATACTGTCTCTTTATACACTTATTTATACCAAAGAGAAGGGAGGTGGTCAGGAGGACCAGAACAAGATAAAATTCTAACACAAAGAGTGTTATAAGGTTGGGATGGAATCAGTTTGTGAGGGGTTTAAATGTCAGTCTGAAGAGATTTTAATTCATTTGAAAGGTCACTGGAAGCCATTTACAGGAAGTAAATGTTTAGATCTTCCCTGAGGGAAAATTATTTTGCAGCAACTATATTGAACATGACTTTGAGAGGGGAGACAGTGGAAGTTAAGATAACCAATTAGGACACATTTTCTTATGCATAGTAGGTGATAAAGACTTAAATGAGCATGGTGTTTCCATTAACACACAGAAGGGTACAGATAGAGACATTAGACAAGTAGAAATTGACACAATATAGCATTAAATCCAATGATTTATAGGTTTATAGAATCATATAATTTTAACACTATAATTATAATAATATTTAAGTACCTGTTGTGAGTAGAATTATATGTCAAAATGCATTTGTGAAAGGAAAAAAAAACACATTCTACAATCAAGGATCTTATAATGCCAATTTAATATTATCCATGTTTTTATTTATATGTGGGTTGCCTGGAATGGTTTACATATTAACATATATGTTTATTTAAGGAGAGGCAGAATGAACACTGGGGAAATTATCTAGATTTTTTTTTGCTTTAGATATAAATAAGAGATAAATTTTCTATGAGGTCTTTTCTATTTTTAAGATTATAAGAGGGATAATGACAGGAGGGTCCAATATATGATGGTTAATTTTTTAATGTGAGCAAAGTTCCAGCATTAAGAATACAGATTTTGATTCACATACAAATGGCATGTTTCTAGAATTGATCCTAAGTAGACTTAAAGAACTATAAAATAGTATTATAGAATCCTAGACTTAGAAGGAACTTTAGAGTTCTTTTATAGCCTTCCACAAAATATAGCAATAATTACTAACAGTTCATATTTCTATAGTGTTTTAAGATTACAAAGCATTTTTTCTCATAATCACTCCATGAAATAGGCAGATAAAATTATTTTCTTCATTCTACAGGTGAGGAAAAAGGCACTCAGAGGCTAGTCTTTTTGAGGTTTACCCATTGAAGGTGTTTCTGAAACAGAAATTAATCCTAATTCTACTGGTTCTTATTCCATACCTCTCTATCATATATACTGTCCTTCCACATTCCCAGTCCATAATGTCCACAACAGATAGACATTTGGATCTGAGAAATTCTATAGTATCTATTGATAAATACATTTTTCTCTCTGCCTATCTATCTATCTATCTATCTATCTATCTATCTATCTATTAATCCATTTAGCCAAATTATTTAGGCCTAATTGAATAAGAACAAAAATTTGGTCTTTTATGTGGGAACTTTCCTTATCCTTTTTCCTTTTTATCTCAATACCATATACTTGACACCTTTCTTTTTGGTAATAGCCCCTTAACAGAATGTCTATTAAATGTCAGTTGATTCATTGAATTAACCAATATAATTTGCATTTTAACAAGAATTATTCTTGGAACAATAATAATTCCCCCCAAAATAGTATTTATAATTTAATTATATAAGTTATAAGTTCATACATATCTGTAGTTTTTGACGTTTATGAATATAAAGCACATTTAGGTATATATATATATATGTATGTATTTCTTTATATCTTTGTATCTATAAAAGTTGTAGTCACTGACTTCTATGAAGGAAATGGGATGATATATCATTATCTTCTTTTTAAGGAGGGGAAAATGAGGATATTGGTATTTAACATAAAACATGTGAATGAAATGTGGTTAATAAATGTGTGATGAATCACAAAATTAACCAATCTATGAAACAAAACACATTTATTTAGATCCTATTACATGATAGAAACTATTTTCAGTTCAAATTCTATTTCCTATATGAATTCTGAACTACATGCACAATTCATTGATAGCTTTTAGTCAAGATATTTATTCAAGGAATTAATGCAATGGGTTTTCCAATTTAATTACCTGTCAAATTAGATATATGCCTTCTTGATCCACTTAAAATTTTCAAACTTGGGTAACTGCTAAGCAGATCTTCTCATATCATGTTCTTTCCTTCTATTTCTCTATGCATTTGTTTCTCTTTTTTTTTCTCTATCTCACTATCTCTCTCTTGGAGGATGATGGTGGTTCACAAGAATCACATTTAGAAAGGTCTCTAATATTCTGGAAATCTGTGTAATATATATCATTCTTTCCATAAGGAAGAACATATATATTTTATACAACTCTTCCAAAATGAGGAAATTTCTTGTTTATTTGGACTTTGTTCTCCAGAACCAAAACATACATTAAAAATACATGTTTCTATGTTGTCTAATTTGACTATGATATTAAGTATGCTATTCAATAAAATTATCTTAACAGTCGCATTTGCCATGGAATGATTTACTTTAATATATATGTGAAATAAAATTTATCTGAGGAGAATCCTTTAATTGTCCATCTTGATCTACTATGTCATTGTGTATCAATAAAAAGTCATCTCAGAATGTTGTAGTTTAAAAAACTTTCAGTTTCTCATTATCTTGTGAAACTATTCTCACTGTAGAAAATCATCTTTCAAAAGATATGGAAGATGTATAAGAAATCAGGATAGTATTAAGAATTTAAGTTTTAATGTCTTCCCCCATTAGATTATAAACTCTTTATAATCAGAAACTGGTTTCTTTTTTGTATTATCAGTACTTAGCACAGTGTCTAGCACATAAGTAAGTTTCTAAGAAATTTTTATCAAATTGAACTAAAACTGTAATGCTTGATATCTGCACCTTTTTCTGGCTGCTTGTAACATTTTTCTCCTTGTCTTGGAAGCTCTTGAATTTGGCAATTGCATTCCTTGGAGTTGCCTTTTGAGAATTTAATGTTGAGGGTGATTCATGAACACTTTCAATGTATACTTTGCCCTTTTATTCAAGAATATCAGGGCAGTTTTCTTGCATAATTTCTTGTAATATAATGTCAAGATTTCTGTTTTTTTCCTAGGTTTTCAGGTAGACCAATTATTCTCAAATTGTCTTTCCTGGACCTGTTTTCCATGTCAATTATTTTTTAATGAGATATTTCATGTTTCCTTCTATTTTTTCATTCTTTTGATTTTGTTTTATTAATTCTTGCTGTCTTGTGAGATCATTAGCTTCTATTTGCCCAATACTAGTCTTAAAAGACTAATTTTCAGTTATGATCTTCCTTTTTGGTTTGCCCTATCCTGCTTTTCATGGTTTCCAGCAGGTCAATTCTGTTCTCTAATTTGCTTATTTATTTGCTCATGAGATTTTTGTACTTCTTTTTCTAAGTGGAAGATTGTGTCTTTTAAACTGTTATTTTCTTTTTTGAATTACTTGCATTACTATTTCCTACTTTTCTACCCATTTTTCTTCTATATTTTTGCTTAGTTCTGAGTTTTGAGTTCTTAGTCCTATCAACAACAGTTTTATTGTTAATATCATTGACTTCCATGGTTCCTTGAAAGTGTACAGTATAGGGTTAGGTTATTATAAAAGAATGATGGGGGCAGCTGGGTGGCTCAGTGGATTGAGAGCCAGGCCTAGAGATGAGAGTTCCGAGTTTCAAATCTGGCCTCTGACACTTCCCAGTTGTGGGACCCTGGGCAGATCACTTAACCACCATTGCCTACCCTTACCATTCTTCTGCTTTAGAACCAATACATACTATTGATTCTAAGATGGAAGGTAAGAGTTTTAAAAAGTAATCTTAAAAAATGGTTAAAAAAATAAAAGAATGATGTCAGGGTCAATCATATGTTTTCAAATGAATTTAATTCTATACTACATCAGAGGCAAAATTTGATATAATGGACCTAGCATTAAAAGATTTAAGTTTGAATCTCCCTTAAGGTACCTAGTTAGAAAGTTTTCTTGAAAAAGACACTTAACCTATTAAAATTTCAAGTTCCTCATTTATAAAATAATCTGGTTGATGGGGGCTATGTCTTCCATCAAGAAATACAACAGAAGAAAGTATTTGTATTGCTGATATCTAATTTTTCAAGTGGCAGTTATTGTATTTGAATACTTTACTGCCCTTTTGCCGAAAATCCTGTTAAGATGTGGAAACAGCATATAGACTTTTACTGAAACAAAGCAAACATAAATTAAATAAAACAAGATGAAATGATGCTGGGGAAAGACTGTGGAGCCATACTTAAAAGGCTATAAACAATTAGATGAGCCTATATCTTATCTTTGAGGTAATAGGGAGCCATTGAGAGCTCAGAAACAGTAACATGGCAAGAAAATAGGGTACTAAGTTCCTTTAGACAGTTTTTCAAAGCATAGTTTGGATATTGGGAAAAAAGATCAGAAGTCTTTCCTAGCTCCTTGTTAGTATAGTAATAATGTTAATTAAAGCTTTCAAATATCAGAGCAGTGTGAGGTCCATTGAGGAAAGCAGCCACATTTGCCTGAAATTTCTGGCAAGGTCCCAGTCTCTTACACAAAGGCACTGCTGCTCTTAGCCAAAGATCATCATTAAACTCTGAGTTGCCCCTTACTCTGAAGAGCAAAGAAGTCCTTGTAACATCATTACTGAAAGAACCCAAACCTGCCTTTCCCTAAGAACAGATCAGTAATCAGTGTTTCTCAACTGGATTACATCTATAATAGCAACCCTGGTAACTTTCATGTGTGAAGTCATTTTCATAAACATTATGCTGTGGGAAAGTAACACTCTCCCCCCAAAATGTTTCAAGGCTTAATATTTTATTCACTATAAAATCTTTCTTTTTTCACAATAAACAAACATCATAGACCCCAGTCATGGTGCCATGATTCTTCTGCTCCATCTTTCTCAAGCATCCTGGCTCCAATCTTCCCTGCCTTTCCTTCTTATCTCATTCTTTGTCTCTAGCTTCTAGCTTCCCTAGCTGGCTGACCCTCACTCTCCACAGCTACAATGGCCCTCAGATCCAATCACTCATCACCAGGTTCCCATGCATGGCTGCGACAGAGAAGCATTATGTGATCCAAGAATTAGATGACCCACCATGCTGTATGACTTTAAATTTACATTAATTAATGTTTAGGAGAGGGAATTTTATTAGAATTAAAATGTAAAATAAAAGAAAGTATTTGGGAAGATAAGAATCTTTAAAGTTACAGAAGTCAATGTAAAGGAGTGTGTGTGTGTGTGTGTGTGTGTGTGTGTGTGTGTTTCCTTTTGGAAATTCAGTATAAGATTATGATCAGATCTATTATATCACTGGATATTTTTGATGAGTTATTTCTCTTATGTTTATAGATTTAGCTACTTTTCTGTTGCCTTTTGGAACAACAGTCATAATTTATGTAGAATATCTTTGACTTTGAACTAATGGGATTGGAATTGCAAGAGATAGTAAAGCTTCTTTCACCAGGATTTGTCTTCTCATATTGCTTCATTCTGTCCAAGGCATCCACCTCAATCCCTTCCGTGGTCAGCTTGAATCTGGTCATTAATCTATACAATAACTTTCAAAAGCTCCCTACTGGCAATCAAAGATTATTTTAATGCTCTAGTTTGGCTTCTAAAATTTAATTGGTATCTAATTGAACATGATCTTAATATATTTCCTTCCTTATCACTAAGTTTTCCCATTTATACATTTCATGTTCTAAAGAAAAGATGTTACTTCCTTTCTCTGTGAAAAAGTTTGTATTTTCTTGACTCTTGACCCTGGGCCTCATTTTTATTACTAGAATCTTGTTCCCATCCCACCATCACCTCAACTTTACTTGCCTTTCCCTGTTTATCTCAAATGAGCCATATGACCTTGGAAAAATCAAGCTGAAGACAATCGTGGAGAAATGATCATTAACCTCTTCTTTTTTTTGGCATGGACACCTGTGATATTGTAACAAAGTCCGTGGACTCCTCAGAATAATGAAGCAGACAGAAAAATAAAGTAAAAGATTTTGAAGAAAATCTATTACATTAAAGCATAGTAAATAAATTTTATTGCTTGCAAATTCTAATTCAATAACTTTGCTGGGTTTAGAAGCTATGCAACTTTCATTTTAGAAATGAGTAAATTGATTCTCAGAAATAAAATGATACGTTTAAGATCATATATCTTATTCATATAATACCTCTGATTTTAGGACTCAGGTCTCCTTACACTTGTCCTACCAAACACTGGACATTTTCCTAATTTAGATAATCAATGTGGTTCTATTTATTATAATAGTATTCAAAATCTATCATTTATCCTTCCACCTTCTCTGGTAGATCTTTTTTTCAGAAGCATATCTTAATTTTTAAGACTTACTTTGCTTTGTTGTAATATTCCAGATAATATTCTTTTAAATATTAGTAAATTGTAAGGAATATTCTTTATCTATTAATGAGGGGTACACGGGCCATTCTGTGGTATCTAGAATATGAAAGAAAGTGTTAAAATAGTTATTGCTGTTCCATGAGCTGATAAATCTCTTGTTAAAATACTTCCATTTTCTATCCTCCAGCTGTCTGCTCTGAGAGAGAAAAATCAATCAATTCCAGGCTGAGAATTATGTATTAGCACAGAGTCTATTCGTATACTTTATTTTTAAGCTCAAAATCAGGCTGGTCCATGTTTAAATATTGTATCTTTGAAAGTTTGATTGGAAATTTCTCTGTTATTTATTTTAGGTTGCCTAGCTTCCAAATACACTTGTAATTTGATTTTTTTGTAAAATCTCACCTTCCTGTGGGGAGTGATGACACAGAAACAGATTCTGGAAGGATAAAGGAGATTAATGTTGATTCTCCAGTTACCTCAGAGACAGACAGACAGACACAGAGAGACACAGTTAGAGAGACAGAGAGAGGGAGACAGAGAGAGACAGAGAGAGGCAGAGAGAGACAGACAGACAGACAGACAGAGACAGAGAAACAGAGAGACAGAGAGGCAGAGAGAGGGAGACAGAGAGAGAGAGAGAAAGAGAGAGGCAGAGAGAGAGGCAGAGAAAGAGAGAAAGAGAGAGAGACAGAGAAAGGGAGACAGAGAGAGAGAGAGAGAGAGAGAGAGAGACAGAGAGGCAGAGAGAGAGAGTCAGAGAGAGAGACAGAGAGGCAGAGAGAGAGAAAGAGAGAGAGACAGAGAGAGGGAGACAGAGAAAGACAGAGAGAGGGAGAGACAGAGAGACAGAGAGAGGGAGAGACACACAGAGAGAGAGACACACAGAGAGAGAGAGAGACACAGAAAGAGACAGAGACAGAGATAATATAGAGAGAGACAGAAAGAGACAGAGAGACAGAGAGAGATGTTTAACATTGTGTAAAATGATGTACTCTATGTTTCAGAGAAACTGGATAATTTTCTATTCCCCAAACTTGTTGTTCCATCTTTGTCTTTACAAAGTCCTTTCTTACATTCTTCTGGCCTTTCTTTCCTAAAATCCAAAAATCTCTGCTTTGTTCAGGTATTCATTCATTCTTTCATTCATTCATTCCACAAATAATAATTCAGCACTATGCTAGGCATTGAGGTAGATATAAAGTTGAAATAGCACATGGTAATTACTTCCATGTGAGTCATAGTCTATAGCAGTGTTGGCAAACCAATGGCACTTATGCCTGCTCATGTGTGAGGGGGCTGCTCCCTTCCCCCTCTCCATACATGCCTAAGGACACTTCTCACATGATCCACCCTTCACACAGCAGCCAATGGGAATGCTTCCTACTGTCTAGGGGTAAGGTGAAGGGCTCACATGTGGCATGAGGGTTGCAGTTTGGGCCTTCAGTCTCTAAAAGATTCACCATCACTGACCTATAGGAAGATAAGAAATTCTCCATTTTCTGCCATGATGTGTACAATGTAATATAATATATATCATATATATATATATGTATATATATAAACACATTGAATATAAGATAAGCAAAGGATAAGTACATAAAGGAAAAATACAAAAAGATTATTTTAGTGGACATTTGGTTTGGAATATAAAAATATGGAAGAATTCAAAAGACAAAAAAAATGTCTTATTTTGCTTTACGTGATCCTCTCTCCTGTTTTGGTCCTAAAGTTTTCCTTAATTCTTAGATCTGACAGGTATCTTTTTCCATGCTCCTTTAATTTATTTATATCACCCTTTATGTTTAAATTATTTATCTATTTAGATCTTATCATAGAATATGATGTGAAATGTTGATTTATGCCTAGTTTTTGCTGAATTGTTTTTTATTTCCCAGCAATCTTTATCAGATGGTGAGTTCTTACTCCAAAAAATCTTTCAGTTTATCAAGCACTAGAATTAATACTATGATCATTTACTACTGATTATTATGCACTTAATCTATTCCACTTATCTATTATGCTATTATGCACTTAATATATTCCATTGATCTATTATGCTACTTTTAGCCTGTATCAGATGGTTTTGATAATTACCACATTATATATAGGTTGAAATGTATTTAAGCTAGGCAATCTTCATTCACATTTTTTTATTCTCTTGATTTTCTTGGCCTTTTATTCTTCTAGATAAATTTTGTTACTATTTTTGCTAACTCTATAAAATAATTTTTTAGTGGTTGCTTGATTGTTATGGGAATTAATAAGTAAATTAAGTCAAACTGTCATTTTTATTATATTGTCTTGGCCAATGCATGAGCAATAAAATGTTCCTCCAATTGTTTCAATATGTCTTTCATTTTTGTTAAAAGGGCTTTGTAATTATTTTCATAAATCCCAGGGTTTGTCATGGCAGGTAACCTACCAATCAAGTATTTTATTTTGCCTAGAGTTATTTTAAATGAAATTCCTCTTTCTTTCTCTTGTTCCTGGCTTTTGTTTGTAATATAAAGAAATGTTAATGAATTTATGTGGGCTTATTTTACTTCCTGCAACTTTGCTATAGTTATTAATTATTCAATTCATGATTTTTAGTTATTTCTCTATGTTTCTCTAAGTATAACATCAAATCATCTGTAAATAATGAAAGTTTATTTCTTCATTATCTACTTTAATTCTTTCTTGGCTTATAGCTATGGCTAGCATTTCTAGTAATATTGAATAATAGTTGTGATATACAAATCTTTGCTTCACCTCTTATCTTGTGTATATTTCAAATTTATTCCCATTTTATGTAATTTGTCTTTGACTTTAGATACATATTACTTATAATTTTAAGTTAAGTTCCATTTGTTCTTATGATTTTTAGCTATTTCAATAATAATGTTTGTTGTATTTTATCAAAGACTTTTTCTTCATAACTTCTAATTCTATTATACTACTTAAAGTAAAATGACTAGAACCAGGAGAAAGTTATACACCATAACAATAGTGTATGATGACCAACTGTGAATGACTATTATAGCAATTCAAAGATACAAAAGTACTTCAAGGGACTCATGATGAATAAGACTATCCATCACCATACAAGCAATGGACAGAGTCTAAATGCAGATTGAAATGTACTGTATACTATTCTTTATTTTGTCCAGGAATTTTTCTCTAGTGTTAGTGAAATGTGTCTTCCTTTACAACATGATGAAAGTATTCCATAATAATATATATACAACCTATATCATGCTACCGGGCAACTTGGGGAGGTGAGATGGGTAGAAGGAAACAGAGAACATGGATAAAAAGTTGTCAGAAAACAATTATTAAAAATTGTATTGACAAGTAATCTTGAAAAATATATATATATATGAAGCTATTTATGATCCTTAGTCATTGTGTATGGTCATTCCACTACCTCCTTTAGATAAGGACTTCCTAATATATAGCTAGAACATGTTTTTGGTATTTCATCTCAGAACAGTATTACAAATTTTAAGGAATTGAAATGATGCTGAAATGAAAAAAGTGACAATTTGAAATCAGAGAACTTGGGTTCAAGTTCTTTTTATGTATCAACTGTGTAAAGCCTGGGACTCACTTTTTTAACTATAAGATGATAGGGCTTAATAATCCAATATCTCTATTTTTATAAAATATGGAATTTATGAAATAATTCCAAACCTCTATTTTTGATCCTGAAATCCAGTGAAGGCTTTTATTTAACATGGCCCTGAGAGATGATTGATACATCTCAACTCCTATTAGTAACTGGTAGAGATAGAATTTGACTCCAAGTTATCTGAAACCTAGAGCAATTTTCTTTTTATTGTGTGACAGGGCCTATATTCTCATCAGTAAATGGGCCTGTAGAAGTAAGTTGATGTATTATGTCAGTGGAGCTTAATTGAATATATTGTATCATTACATGAGGGTGGGGAATGGATAGTGGAACTGGAGGGCTACCAATACCTATGAGGCTTCCTAATGCATTATCAATGTTGACTAGTCTGACACTCTTTAGTACTTTCTTTTGGTATTCTACTATGTGCCTTCATTTGTTTTACTTCTTTTCCTAGTTTTCACTTAAGCTGTGATTGAATTCCCCACCATTCAGAGAAGGGAGCTTCTTTGTAAACTAAATATTGATAAATATTTTAAGAACCAAGAAAAAAGCTATTTGAAACTGACATCGAATTGTCTCTTTTTTCTCTAAAGCTTTTTTGCTGAGGAATGAAAAGCTACAATTACTGTAACTTGATCATGGGTTTTCATATGAATGAGGAATGTGAAATGACTCTTCTTCCCTTATGAATTTGAGAAGTGTAAGGCTGGGTGTAGAGGTGATCAACAAGGTGTCATTGGGGGGGAAAATGGAATAATTCAGGAATAAAGATTGTAAAGAAGATACAATAGCAGTTTATACAAGAAAAAGTGGGATGTGCAGTGAGGTTGACAGTACTACTTTCAAACAAAAAATAACTATCCTGAGAAGCTGAGACTAGACTCAGTCTTGACTCCAGAAAGTATAGTTAGTACTATTAATTGAGAGTTTAAAGGAAATAAGCATTTGGTGCATTTTCCTTGAAAATAGGGATTCTTTTCTGAATAGCAAGTAACTGATCTGAAAAGTTCTTCAAGGAGTTTTGATGGCCACTTATTGGAGGTTTAGGATGTAGAAAAGTTTGAACTATATCATACATGAGATATCTCTTCTTTCATTATCTGAAGGAGATTTTTTTTCCACTCAATTTGTTACAACATAATCATTTAAATTATTTTGGTGACAATCATGGTTGAGTGAAACTGTTATCAGTTGTCAAAGGGTAAATTGACTTCTGTCAACGTAACAATTGCATCTTCTTGATTTAGCATAGGATTCTGAGGGAGAGACAAAAAGCAGTCATAAATCAGGGAAGTCAAACTTTTTATATCTTAATCCTCACTTCCCTTCAAATCTTGATGGAAAGATTCCATTATCCTGAGCCAAGAACCCTAGAAATAGGAATGCCTCTCAAACCACTAACCTTCCTTCCAATCTTGCCCCAGTCCTGGTCCTCAAGGGCAACAACACATGTAAAAAAAAAATAACCCAGTACCTTTGTAACCATTAGCAAAAGCCATTCAACAAACTGCCACTAATGCTGACCAAATCCAAGGATTCCCCAAATGGTAGCACCTTTTTAGATTATTGCATCTATTTCCAGTATATATGTTTGTATGTGTGTGTGTGTATGTGAACTTGAGAAATATGATATAAATGGTATGGTAAACACCAACATCAATGAGAAGCAAAGGCTTTGTTAATGGAATTTGATGGTTTTTTCTTCTGTAAACTATGGATTTTGATGAAATATCATAGTCAGGTTAAGTTAAAGCAAGTTGTCATTCTGGATTTTTGTCCTAAATACAGTTATTTTTTATAATAGAGATACAAATAAGTTAGTGCTAGTGTCTTCCTTCTGAGATTATTTCCAATTTATCTTGATTGTAACAAATTTATTTGCATGTTATATCTTCTTTTAGAATGTGAGATCCTTGAGAGATGGAGACTTAATTATTTTATTTTATTTCATCCCCAGTATTTGCCACAATGCCTTAGGCACATAATAATTGTCAATTGACTGTACATAGTCTTACTTTATATATGACACAACTGAGATCCATTGATGTTAGGCAAATTGATGAATATCAATTATCAAGAAAAACCCAAATTAAAATCTAGATATTCTATACTTTTGTCACTGTAAAATCAACTTAAGCTACATGCTAAAGGATGGATAGGATTCTGGTAGACAGTAAAAAGAATATATTAACTTAAAGTACAGAGATATTTGGAGACAGATCAAAATAGGGGAAACAATGAATAAGAAAGTCAAGACATGAAAAAGGTAAAGTCATGAATAGAGAAGAAAATAAGCCTTAAATTAGGTGAGGAGAACAACTAAGACATAAATGGAACAAGTAATGAGGATAGGGAAGACAAACAAGTATTAGAAAAAAACAACAAAAAAACAGAATACCTTAAGGAATATTTGAAGCTTAAATAGTCATGAAAAAGACAGGCTTTTAAACAAGGACTCCCATTCTTGGCATTGTTGTTGATTTTGTTGTTGTTGTAGTAATAGTAGTAGTAGTAGTAGTAGTAGTAATAGTAGTAGTAGTGGTGGTGGTGGTGGTGGTGGTGGTGGTGGTGGTGGTGGTTGGATTCCCCCACAAACACACTTTCTTTTGTGAGTAAGTGGCCCCAGAATCATTTTTCATTGATTTTTTTTCATAATCCTACTTACAAGAAGAAAATTGGGTGTAAAATGAGGGCACAGTAATAAAGGAATTGGAGTTTTATTTTTGCTATTAAACTATGCCATCTAGAATAGTTTATATCATCTTTCCAGGCTTCATTTTCCTTAGAGAATGAATGATGTTGGAATGAGAATAGGCTTTACATTTACAAATCCCAGGTTCAAATCCAGCCTCAAATATTTATGACCTACATTATCTTTGAAAAAAATATTTAACCTTTTTCAGGCTCAGTTTCCTCATATATTAAATGAGTAAACTGGAATATATGCAGTCTTAGACCCCTTCTACCTCTAGATCTATGCTTCTTTGTAAAATGTCAGAGAGAGACCAAATGATCTTTTTCATTTCTAGCTCTCACAATCCATTCACAGATTTGAAACTAGAAAGTACCAATGGAAGACAGAGGTTTTTCTAAATCTCTCACTTTGCAGATAAAGAGACTGAGTCAGAGAAAAAGTAGTGACCTTTCAGTATCATACCATTAGTAAATATCCGAGGTTAAGCTTTGAATCCAGGGATTTCCTGACATTACATTCAGTGCTCTATCCTTTTTGCCACTTTCCTATATTCTATGTTCTATATTCTTTTTGCCACTTTCCTATATTCTATGTTCTATATTCTAACAACCATAGTCCCCAGGGTTTAGGACTTGGGAAAGCTATGAGTCTGGCAGGTGGCAGGAAAGAAGAAGATATGTCCTAAGAATACAGCTGAACTCTTGCTTAAAACTCCATGGAGGTATTTAGAAAATATGCAGAAAGTAACCTCTGATTAGGTGGAGACTGGACAAGGACCATGGAAGAGCAATGAGTTTATGGAAATTGTGTTCTTGTTGCAGTATTGCAGTGATATCAAAGAGATAAGGAAGTGTCTAATAAAGAATGAAACTTGTGTGTTTGGGGAATGAATATGGCATGAGGGTAGTCTCTGTAGTTTTATGTGTGATTGGCAAGAAATTGAGTGAGTAGATGCATGCCAGGGTAAATGAGAGGCTTGGAAGCCCCAGCAGTGCTTCGGGACTTGCTTGGAGAAAGAAACCCACAGGAGGTGAGGGCGATGACCTAGTTGTTAGTGTCCTCCTATGCAGTCAATATCAGCAGGGCACAAGCAATGATGAAAAGACTGTGAAATCAGATTCTGTCTCATACAGAGTTCTTGTTTCTGAATCATGCACTTCTGAGCTCCTTTAGATGTCTTTTCTGGAAAATGGGGCTTAGAGGTAGAAACTAGGAGAGTGCTACAAGGTGACATAGGGCAGGAGACATCATCACTTAAGGCTCTTTCCAGATCTAACGTTCTCAGATTCAAGTTCTAAGGTTCCTTTCAGCTATAATGCTCTGTTGATGTTCTGAGGTCATGTGCAGCTTTTAACTTCCCATGATTATTAATGATAATAAATTGAACAGACACAATCTCTGCCCATACAGATGTCCCATGATGAGAGGAAAAAGAAGTACCAAAATCATTATATACAACTATCTTTCTTATCATTATAAAAAAGATAATTTTAAAAGAAATATAATACATTGAGAATGATTTCAGGGCAACAAAGAGGTATAAATGCTCATTATCAGCACCCTATACTGGAGAAATACATTAGGGCATTTAGCATCTTCTTTAGAGGGTCATGATTAAGGATATCTATTCTGGGTTTCCTGACAATGTCTCAAACTATCATCTCAGTGGCTTGAGCTCAGTAAAAGTCAAGATTTGAACCGTTTATATTTGTCTCTGAAATTTTCTCTCCTTGCTGGTCCCCAGAGCCTCAGTATGTCAGCCTCCAGAAACAGCAAAAGAATGTATTTCGTTAGTGATTTACCTTGAGGGAATGTCTCTGTGCTGTCTTATTTAACTTTGGCATTAACTTTTAATGCTTTATTTTTAATCTGCCTGGAGGCCAATACATGTATCTTAAATAAGTGAGTGAGCTGAATTTTCTCTATCTCTGGGCCTAGCATCAAAATTCTTGTTTGTAAGGTATATTTACTAGATACTAATTCATTCACACAAAGAGAAGTCTATTTTCACATTTGAGGTCCTTGATCATTTGATTAATTTTTCTGGAATTTGTATAATTTTACTCTTCTTCTAAAGCTAATTTGATAACTCATTTTATCTCCCACCTCCCATATTTCCTCATTTTATGCTATATTTCCTGTATCTGGACTGCCCTCTTTCTCCATCTTTGCTCATAGTCATTCTTTAAGGTTCAGCTGAAAGACAACCATCTCCATGAAGTTATTCAAGATTCCTGGTAAGTCCAAATTTAGCCTGTGCCTGAAGATCTCAAACAAGGGGGGAACTTCTCCTTAGCATAGTTTTTGTTCAGGTTGGGCTAAATAGCCTCTTAGTCTACTTTCAAATCTGCATTATGTCATTCAGTTGTAAACTTGCTTTTTTATTTCTATTAAAAGGTTTATTATAGCCCTGGTCTATAAAGTAGAATTATCAACATGGATGAGACCACACATTCATTAAAAAATTGAAAAGAAAAATCTCTCCTTTGTCTTGGAATATGGCTTTGCATCCTATAAGTAATTAATAAATGAATATATTGTCTTCCTGAAGGCAGAAGAAATGTTTTCCTCTTTTTTTGTCTCCCTCACAGCAACATATATGATAAATGTCTATAAAAGTCTTGTTTGGGTATGACAATTCAAAAACAATGTCCATTTAGTCCTTTTCCATTCCTTTTAATCCTATCTTTCCTTAAAGACTTAGTTCAAAGGGGTAGCTGGGTAGCTCAGTGGATTGAGAGCCAGGCCTAGAGGCAGGAGGTCCTAGGTTCAAATCCGGCCTCAGCCACTTCCCAGCTGTGTGACCCTGGGCAAGTCACTTGACCCCCATTGCCCACCCTTACCACTCTTCCACCTAGGAGCCAATACACAGAAGTTAAGGGTTTAAATAAAAAAAAGACAGTTCAAATACCACATCTTTTATTAGATCATCAGATATTCCTTGATCACCCTATCTGAAAAAACGTTGCCCTACGTTAGAATTCCCATAGCTCTTTCTTTATACTTCTCCAATGGACTCTACTATATTTTGTATTATAGTCTTTTTTCATGAATATGTCTTATTTAAAGACCTCAAATTAGTTCAAGAACCCCCAAATTTCCAATATCACACTCCTTGGTTCATATGTGAGTTCTAGCACTTACTATCTTTATACACTTTGAAAGTCCCTTCATCTTTCCAGGCCTCTATTTCCTTGCCTGTAGAGTGTTTCACTTTATTTGCAGGACTGTTATGATGGTCAAATGAAAGATAATTTATAAATTACAATTTTTAAATGGATAATGCTAAAGACATATGAATTATTATTATGCAAAAATAAAATTAATGTAGGAATAAATTAATTTATGGAGATGTAATTTATTAAAAATCATTAAGTACCTGTTACATATTTAGTTTCCTGTTTAGTTTGAATACTTATCTACTATCTATAATTCTTATGACAATAGGTAACTTCCTTAACTACTTTGTGACCCTGACATCATATGCTATAAAATGAAGGTATTAGACTAGATTTAGTCTGCTTTCCAGATCCAAACACTCTGTGCTATCATTGATCCCATTGTATTCCATTGAGATATCATATTTCACGATCATTGACGAGCTGGAGGCCATAGAGCAGAAGCTGACCAGTTTAGAAAGAAGACTTGAGATTATGTTATAGAAAGGTTGGTTGAAAGAGCTGGAGATATTTATCTTCAAAATGAGAATATTGGGGAAGGGATAAGTAGGGAAGGAGTATGGCAGCTGGACTCAAATATTTAAAGGACAATTCTGTGCAAGAGAAAAAAGACATCATTCTGCAGAACTAGGATTACAAAATGGGAGTTAGAATTTTCTTTAACAGAAAGGGAAAAACAAAAACAAATTTCCTAACAGTTAAAATTGTCTCACAACAAAATGAGGATTTAAGTGGAAGTTGGATGATCACTTGTCAGAAATATTTTAAAAGGAGTTTCTGTATTGGTAGTAGTTGTTCTCAATGACCCCTTAAGCATTACTTCCTTCTCCTTGAGCATATTATCTCCTGTCCCAATATTTCCTTGCAGGTGAAACAGATTTCAGTGAATGTCAAAAGCAGTCATGAAGAAGTAGATGGAGGAAAAAATAATAGAAGGATATTAAAGATACAAGAAGAAAAATAGTCTGAAGACATAAGGAATTTTCGTTTTGATTAATTAATTATAATTTCTTGGCACAGGAAAGGATATTATTTTAATTAATGAATGGGTTAATATGCTCATGAGTTCTAAGTCTTCCTTAGCATTAGGAAAAATATATATTCCTTCCTTTCTTTCAGTCACTTCCATCCATCCACTTGAATGAAGAATGACAGACACTCCTGATATTTAGTTCAGTTCTAGGCCACCAGCTCACTCTAATTCTCTGTACCAATTATTTCCTACTTACTTTAACTTTCTGTTACATCTTCAGCTATTTGTGGCAAGTGAGAATCATTCATGAAATAATTTGTATATAATTAATCCATCACAAATATCACTTAACCCAGGTCAGCTTTTGCACTGACCTCCTGTTACGTGATTTAGCAAACAAAGCACAAGGTATTTGTGCTAGATTTTAGACTGAAAGAATTATGCAGCCCCAGAGAATAGTGGGCTACATGGATTAATATTCTGTCAGGTCACAGTCTGTTTACATCATGGATCTGACTAAAACCAACTGAGACAGAAATGGCTACAAAAAAAATCAATCTTGTCTAAAGGTTGTAAAAACCAGAAGCTTAATAATTGTATACACAGTTTTTCAAGAAGTACACAAGAGTATGTTTCTGCATAAATCAATTCTGTATTTGACACCAGATTTCATGAAAAGGAGAGAAGGGCATGCTTTAGGCCAGGGTAGTTCCTTTTCTTAAATGACTGAGGAATTGGACCTCTGAGAGAACATGGACAGAGTGGTATAAAATATGTATAGCTAAAAGGAAGTCAGTACTTCCACTCATACAGAAATCTTTCCTCAGGTGGGTGGAATAATTTTGAGGATCATTCAAACACTGAAATTCTTTGGATTTTAAAAATATGAGAGCCAGAGAAGACTCTGTTAGCTATAATGTTAGAGACTGGAAAGTTCCCTCAAAAAGAGGTCTACAGAAATTCAAAGGTAGAAAGGATCCTAAAAATCACTGGTCAGAGACTTTGTTTTAGTAAATAATAAGAATTAACATTTAATTGGCATTTAAGATGTTCCAGGCACTATCTTAAGCACTTCACAAGTATTAACTCATTTGATCCTCACAATAACCCTGGGACATAGGTGCAATTATTATCTCCATTTTACATATGAAGCAACTAAGGCAATCCAAAATTAAGTGACTTGTCTAGATTCATACATTTTATAGATATAAGACTAATTTTAAACTCAGGTTTCCCTGATTCAAAACCCAGTTGTCTACCCATTATATCATCTAACTGGTTAAAAATATTTTAAGACAAAATATCTTATCCAAATTCACGAGACTACTAAGTAGCAGAACCATAACTTGAATAGAAACTTCCTAATTGACAATTCTGCGTTTTTTTTGTTTGTTTTTTTGAGAGTAGGTTTCCCTATTTAACCCTAGCCAAAAGTACAGGGTCCATGGCCCAAGTCCACTAATAAACAGCAAGAAAATTTAACCTGCTCTAATTTTCTGACCTGGGACAGTTCACTCTTCTTAAGGAATTTTGTCACTCTACACCAAAGAATTCACCATATTGATGTCTGACTTAGAGTGAATATCAGATAAACTTTAACTATTCTGAAACTCAAGCAATCCACCACTTTCAGGTTTGCCAGCAGCAGGATAACAAACAAAACACTCCCATCTCCCATGGCTTTGTTTCTGGCAGAACATGCTGCCTTCTTCTGATGCTTTGATGCTCCTCAGATTAATCAGTCCTGAGTGTCTCCATTTTAAGCAAGACAAAAAGGAGTCAGAATTCAAAGGTCCTGGATATTTTTCTATTAGAGAGAACTCAGGAAAGCTTCATAAAATAAATGACATTTTAACCAGGCAATATTTTTAAAGATAGACAAGTCAGTTCAATTCAATTTTTTAAGTGCTATTACTAATCTTAGGCTTGGCTTCAGAAAGACCTTAATTCAAATCCAGTCTCAGACAGCAGCTGTAAGACCCTGGACAAGCTACTTAACTTCTGTCTACCATGTTTCTTGGATTAAAATAACAATAGCACACCTCACTCCCAAGTTTGTGGAGGATAAAATGAGATACTACTTTTAAAACACTTTTCAAATTTGAAAGCTCTAGATAAATGAGACCAATTATAATTATTAAATGTCTGTGATTTTTGAATGACTGAGATAGCCAATAAACAAAAACAAAAATTTCAAAAATACTCCCTCTCCTAAAGAAGTTTCAATTTTTAAAAAAATTATCTAATACACAGAAAAAGAAAGAACATCTCAAGTGTATGAAATATTTCTCTTCCTTTAATCAAAATTCAGGTACTACTTCTGTGAAAATTTCCCTGATCACCCTAGATGAATACAATCTTTTTGTCACCATATTTATTTCATTTTTGCAATTAATTGAATTTTTAAAAATCATCATTGATATTTTAAATTTTCCTTCACCTTAAAGGGAAATAAGCATTCATTTTACACTTACCATGTCCCAGATAGCGTGCTAAGCACTTTATAAATATTGTCTCATCTGATTCTTTCAACAACTCTGCAAGGTGGGGACTCTTATTAGATCTATTTTGCAGTTGAGGAAACTGAGGCAAAGAGAAATTAAATGATTTGCCTAGGGTTACAAAGCTATTAAGTAAATAAGACTGGATTTGAACTCAAATCTTCATGATCCCAGGCCCATCCACTTAACTAACTTGCTAAATTATCTCCATTTCTCTGTACAGGTAGGACGAGATTAGTAAAAATAATGACTTTCAAGAAGTGAACTTTGCACTATTTGGTATCATAAGAGAGGATACAGCTTAAAGACAACAGAGACCACCTAGGTGAGCAGAGGCAAGTTTAGTCATGAGAAAGGGGCACAGAGGCAAGTTTAGTCATGAGAAAGGGGCACCCCTCAATATGGTAGTGACACTGGGAAGCAGGTAAGCCCTAAAGCAATAGCCCTCAGCCCACCACTCTCCCAGTTCACCATTGGCTAGTGGCCATGGGCTCATAGTCTCTGTGTGAAGCTCTAACTCATCACCATCATCTACCTATATTTTATTCATTATATGGCAAGTGGGATGTCCTCTTCTTCTAGCTCAGGGTGACTTGGCATTTGTGGAAGTCTAGGAGCCTACTTGGAGAATAGAATTTTGAATGCTTACTCCTCCTCCTCCTCTGAGAGAAGTCCATGATTTTGTATATTAGTTCTCTTAAGTAACACTAGTGATTGATTTCAGCAATATGTAGTTCAGAATAATATGAACCCTTAAGGGAATTAATTATTTTCATTAGTAAGGAGCTAGTTGTATAGCACTGCTCTGTCCCTTACAAAGACTTTTTTATATTCCTTATTGTATTTCATTTAGATCACTCCCTTTTTATTACATTCTACTCTAAAAGAATCACATGCCTTTGTTTACACATGTTTCCTTCCTCCTTTTCCCCATTAGTTTGTAAAATCCTAGAGACTAGAACTTATATAATTTTATCTTTCTAGCCATTACAGACCTTAATCAGAATAAGAATTAAATATTCATTGAATAAATCCAACTTCTTCTTGTAGAACTCCAGTAACTGAGATCTTACTAGCTTTTAAACTTTTTTAAAAAATTTAGTCATTTATTGAATCTTTGACCCAATTATCAAATGAGTTAATAACTTTTTAAAGCAAATTATTCCACTTAAAATAATTGTTAGAACATTTCCTTCCATGTTATTTTCCTGTTCTCTTCTTCACTTTTCAGCATTTCCCTGTTCGAAAGTATTTTTTTTCTGACTACCATCTCTCCAAATTTACTTTCCCTTTGTCCATCCTCTTCCCTTATTTAATTCTCCTTCCCTTTCTTATTTTGCTACAGGATAAGAAGGATTTTTATAGCTAACAGTAGGTTTGTGTTTTTCCCACTTTGCAACAGTTCGAATGATAGTAATGTGCAATTGCTACTCACCCTCCTATCTTCCCTTCTACTGTATTGATTTGTATTTGCTTTCTCAAGTGAGGTAATTTGGCCCCTATTTTCTCTCCTTTTATCTTTTACCAGTGTATTCCTCTTTCTTATCATTTGATTTTTATATAATCCCTTCATATTCAACTCAACTCCTGTTCTATGTCTATATATATTCCTATTCCTATCCTAATAGTGATAAAGTTCTTAAGTATCTTCCATACCTTAAGTATCCAAACTAATATGGGTACCTTAGGTGCCCCAATTATCATAGATATATTAAGTATCTTAGTTATCACTTCATGTAGTGATTCAGTTTGTTGCTTACTTTAATTACTATAAATATCTTAAGTATCTCTTATTATTTTACATATCCTGTTAACATTTTTCTTTGTAGGAATATAATCAATTTAACTTCATTGAGTCCCATGAGCTTTTTTCTTTTCTTTTTGACATTTTATGCTCATGTGTTGAATTTAATCATCACATTTTCTTTTCAGCTCTGATCATTTCATCAGGAATGCCTAGAAATCCTTTATTTCATTACATGTGTATTTCTTCTCCTAGATTATGTAAGCAGTTCTTGGAGTCCTAAATCCTTTGCATTGTAGAATACCATGGTCCACACTTTTGGTACTTTAATGTAGAACCTGTTGGATTCTATATAATCCTGACTATAGCTTCATGGAAGTTTGAATAGTTTTTTTTTCTTTTTCTAGCAATGAACAATATTTTCCCCTTGTCTTGGGAGTTCTGGAATTTGGCTAGAAGAGCCAGGGATTTTTAAATTTGGGATTTCTTTCAGGAGATAGTTGAGGGAGTATTTAAATTTCTATTTATATTTCTTGTCCAAAAACATTGGGACAGTTTTCCCAGATAATTTCATGCAAACTGATATTCAGGCTCTCTCTCTCTTTTTTAATTTTGGCTTTCAGGCAAATCAATGATTCTTAATTATCTCTCCTGGATCTGTTTTCCAGGTAATTTGCTTTTCCAGTAAGATATTCAGATTTTCCTCTATTTTTCTATCCTGTTGAATTTGTTTCATTGTTTCCTGCTGTCTTATGGAGTCATTATTTTCCATTTGTCCAATTCTGTTTATAAGGGAGGCATTTTCTTCTTTGAGAGTTTATACTTCTCTTTTTTTGGAGTTATCTTCCTGATGAAGGTTTTGTATTTTCTTTTTCAAGAATCTGTTTACTTCAATGTGTTTTTGCTCTGTGATGTTGACTTTTTCTGTCATTTTCTTTCTGAATTTTTTTCTTCTAACTCTCTTATTTGTTTTGTGATCCCTTTTTGGAATTTTTCCACTGGTTAATTTTGGGCCTGGCATCCTTTCACATTTTCCTTTGTGGGTTCACACATTTCCATTTTGGCATTGCTGTTCTCTTCTAAAAATGCATTTTTGTTTTTTGCTTAAAAAGCTTTCCAGGATCAGGCTTTTTCTTTGTTTTTACTCACTAGAGAGTTTTTTTCATGATCTTGTCTATATTGTATCTCAGCTCCACTTCTTTTGTGAATGGGGTACTGTCTCTGGGCTCCTCTAGGTAGCACATATAGTGGATTTAGTTGGATTCTGCTCCTCAGTTGCCAGCTTCCTCTTGTGAGCACCAGGGTTGTTCTTTCCACTGAGAGTTCCCCTGAGTATATTTTCACAGAGACATTTCTCAAGCCCCTCAGCATATGTTTATGTCAGGCTACTCCTCACTCTACTGGTCCTACTGTTCTCACATCTTACCCCAGGGAGATGGTTCTTTCCTGCTGTTCATATAGGTTTCTTTGCCTAAAACCCCACTTGGTTCTGTCTTCTCCAGATTTTATTATTTCAACATTTGTTTTGAGCTGTTTTTTTTTCTTTTGTGATTGGAGGTAGGTTTGGGTTAGCTTGGAATATTCCTTAATATGCTACATTAGCTGCCAGAAGCAACTTCAATACTTTGTTTCCAAAATTACATTCCACCCACTTCTACAACTTCCTATCAGTTTTGCTGTGGAAATATGATGTTAACTTTTAGATCTTCTTTATGAGCAAAATAATATTGAACTCAGTAACTCTTATAATTATTCCCCTTATTAAATCAGATAATTTCATTGTTTGAATCATTCTATTCTCAACTTTTATCATTTTTTGTGTGTTTTTTTCAAGATTGTTAAGACCTTTAAAGATGCTGGTTGCTTTATCCTCTCCCTACATTCTACAATACTTCTGACTTAGGCAATGGGAATGTTCATTTGACAACCTTAAATCTAAAATTATGAAATTCTGTGAATGTCTCTTAGGGACAAATAATTTAAAACAAACAATGATTTTAATACGGTTTGTATTCTCTTAAAGGGAGGTACAAAGAAGTTGCCAATATCTCATACCATTTGAATCTCACAACGTAGCTAAGGAAAATTCAGGGAAAAGAAGGCTTTACTTTGACTATTTTATCCATCAGGAAATGGAAGAATTTTCTTAATAACACATATTAGATTTATACCATTACAGGATTTAGAACTGGGTATGAAAATGTACTCATGTTCTCACAATCATTCCTTTTACACCATAGTCAAAGAAAGTTAGATAACTTGACAGACTCATATCTATAGAAGCATGATTCAAATCTAGACTTTGCTCTTCTTGCCACGCTAAGCATCAGAGCAGTGATTGGAATACAAATATCCTGATTCTTAATCTGATGTATTCTCTCTATTCTCTCTCTCTCTCTCTCTCTCTCTCTCTCTCTCTCTCTCTCTCTCTCTCTCTCTCTCTCTCTCTCTCTGTCTGTCTCTCTCTCTCTCTCTCTTTCTCTCTCCAATGAAATAGATAAGAAAGTACAGTGAGGAGCTCATTGGGAGAGGCAGTGACTACTTAATGAAAGGATACTGAATATAGGAAGTACTTGCTGGAAGAATTGATATTTGATTTGGGCTTCGAATCATGACTAAGAATGTGATAGATGGAGCTGGGAAGACGGCCATTATCAACAGAGAAAGGAGTAAGAAAAGGGGGTTTCAAAAGGTCTATCTGCAAAAATATTCTTTCAATGGGAAAATGCTTCAAAAAACTTGCTGTACCTACACAATTAAAGTCCAGGATGACTCCTATTTAAATACAATAAATACCTTAAGTAATTTTTTTCTTTTTGCCAATTTTTTCAATGACTTTTAAGATTAATAGTGTGATATGCACAAATGGGCAGCCGTTTTCTGTAGGTGCAAGTTAGCAGTTTGGAACACAGAACCTGGCAAAGCACCCCAGGGCATGTGCCAGGATGACAGTTAAGGACAGGCTATAAATTGGGGTCCACAAACCCAGGGATCTTCACTTTTTTCTCTCATCTCAAGGGTTAGGGAGGAGGTGGTGGAAAACTGGGCCCCTGGGTGGTTTGGGAGATTTTGATTAGGCAGGCAAGTAGGGACAACTTTCAATGCTACACAAATAAATAACTTATTGGCATAGCCAACAACCTTTAAATCAAGCAAGAGTGAACAGTTACTTTCAAGAAAATAGCAGCATCTGTCCCAGAGGCCTGACAGCCTCTGGGCTCAGCTACAGACAGTAACAGAGTTGGGAAGTGTCTCTCAAGGTCTTTCCATACTCTGTACCTTAGGGAGCAACTTGTACTACAGTATTATTTTAATTTTAAATATTTAGCCAAGATCATTTAGGGTACCCTTCACCTACTTTCCTTCTCCCTCTTACCTACCTTCAGTTTGATTACAAATAAACACTGTTTGATCCTAAAGCCTAAATAATCTTTGAAACCGAACTACTTACCTTAGTAATAGTAATTAGTTTCAAGCACTCAGATCCAGATAACATCTCTAGCAGGCTATAGTCTTTCCAAACCAGTGTGATCCTTCATTTCAACCTAAAGTTTCAGGAACTCATATTCTACTTCCTAAAAACCCCTACCAACTGCCTGGCTGGATTGGTTTCTAAGGCCTTGTAGTTTAGCAAAGAATCTTGAGCTCTTAAAGTAGGCTTAACCCAGCTCGTGTGGGAACAAATCTATACTCTCAACTGTGGTTAGGGTCTCTCTCTCTCTCTCTCCTTGAGCAATCATCACTAGCATTTCCTGAGGCCCCCCCTTACCCCCACCGTTGCTCATAACAATAGGAAGGAAATAGTTGATTAATAGAAAATTAACCTAAAGGAATTACAAGATAAACAGGAAGTAATGTCTCACGCATAGTAAGAATTTAATAAACACTGTTGAATGAATGAACAACTGGAGTTTGCAGAAAAAATCAGATCAATATTACTTAAATCAAATATTGAAGTTCTATAATCCAAATTTTTCTATTTTGACATTATTTTGTGTTATATGGATGTGTGTGTATGTTTGTGTGTGTATATATACATACAGATATATGATATATATGGCAGAGTATAATATAGTCACACATAATATGACCCCAAGTAAGTGATTAATCCTCCCTAAGCTTCAGTTTCTTTATTCATAAATCAGGGGGAATAGTAAGTATATCACTGTTCTCATAACAACTATATTACTGTTCTCATAGGGTTTTTGTAAGACTAAACTAAACTAAATAAACTTCTTACTTTTTTATTTTACTATTTTTTTAGAATACATGTTAATATAATTTTTCAAAATTCATTTTCTGATATTTGCAATAAATATTCTCCCTCTCCCTTTCAAGCCTCTCTGCTCCCCAAGAATATAAGTAGTATGACATTGGTTGTACATATATTGTCATATAATACATATTTACATGTTTATCATATTATAAAAGAAAATATATTGTTTTCACTAGAGAAAAATTAATGTCATAAATAAAGAATGTCATGTTTCAATTTACAGACAGATTCTGTCTATTCCTTCTCTGGGCATGGGATATTCTCCTTTTGCTATGAGTCTCTTGGAGTTCTAGATCCTTGCTTTGTTGGTAATAATGAAGTCATTCAAAATTTATCAGCATCCATTATTGTTGTTACTGTGTACAATGTTGTCCTTGTCCTGTTCACTTAACTTTGTATGACTTCATTTAAGTTTTAAGGGTTCTGTGTCTGCTTGTGTGTATGTGATCATGTTGTTTATCATTTTTATAACATAAATATTCTGTTACAAACATGTACCATGTCTTGTTCATTCCTAAATTAATAGACATCTCTTCAATTTCCAGTTCCTTGCCACCCCCCAAAAAACCTGCTATAAATAGTTTTATACATGTAGGTCCCCCTTTCTTTAATCTTTTTGAGATACAGATTGTTAAGGTTAAGCCTCTCTTTAGACCTTATCTAAATTTCATAATTATTTATAAAATAAATTAAAATAGCTGATCAGAGAAAGAAAAGATATAAGAAACATTGGTTGGCTTTTTCCCTTCCCAAGCCTCTTTGCCTAGTCAGCACTTGCTCAAGCTTGTGCTCCCCTAACCAGATCCTTTCATTGTCCTTTCCCTTAAAAAAAAAAGGATTTCCTTTCCCCAGACCTGAAATTTATAATCTCTGTGATGTCACTTTACTGGGGCTCTTTGATTGCCTGGATTTGACCCCAGTCTAAGTAGGAGGCCAGTCTTCCAGATGCTGAGTCACTGGAGACAAGAGGCAAACATCTTCTGGATGCTGGTGTGGCAAAAATTATTGATCAGAAACATCAATAAAAGAAACAAAGTCACCAAGCCAAAAAGAAATAAGTTTATTGAGATAGGGCTGGTCTCACAATAAAGCTGGACTCTGGTTAAGACCAAAGACCCCAAGCCTTAGGAGATGTCCTCTTTTATGCACAGAAGGTTGGTGAAAGCTTATACACTTAGAACAGAGCATCATCCCTGGTACTTGCATCTAAGCAACAAGAACTTCTTAAGAGTCAACAAAATACTAAGCAAAAATAAAAAAAAGCAGAAGTGATGTTCCATATATTTGATACAGAACATGGATGGGGTAATCTGAAGGCTATGCTTTCAGGCTTACAGTCAAAATGCTTAAGTAGAGCAAGCTAGGCATCAGTTATGTGATAAATGCTAGAGAAAGAATCAATCCTGATTAATGCTCAGAGAACAAGGTTACAGATTTAAGGACATATTCACTAGATAAAATACTACTAAAATCATAAGGAGTTGAATAATATTAATTGACTTATGCTAACATTATTTAACTATGCTAAAAATAGTCACCATGAAGCTAATCATAAAGGGGCTAGGGGATTTTTCATTGACACCAGGAAGCCAGGAGGTCTCTGTCATCCTCCTAGAGTCCACAGAAGTCCCCCTTATATACATAAACCTCAAGCTTTGCTCTTAATCCAGCCAAGGCTGGTGGTTGAACTCCAACCCAGTTGACTAAAGAATATTTTGAAATTAAACAGGTAAATTTCCTTTTAAAAATCTAAGATTTATCTTAATGCACCAACAAAAAGGAGAGCAAACTGGTGTTAAATTCTCACAAGTCCTAGTAGTGGTATTACTGGGTCAAAGGACACTCACAGTTTGATGACCCTTTGGGCATGGTTCCAGATTGCTCTTTAGAATGGTTGTATCAATACACAGCTCCATCAACAGTGTATTAGTGTCTCAATTTTTCCACATCCCCTCCAACATTTATCATTTCCTATTTGGTCTTGTTAGCCAACCTAGTGGGTATAAAGTGATACCTCAGTTATTTTAATTTGCATTTCTCTAATCAGTAGGGATTTGGAGCATGTTTTCATATGATATGACTAAAGATAGTTTTGATTTCTTTATCTGAGAATTGCTTGCATATATATCTTTTGACCATTCGTCAATTGGGGAATGCTTTTTATTCTTACAAATCTGACTAAATTTCAAAGCAGTATACAAACATGACCTATACCTAGAATTGTAGTTTTCTTCTTTAGCTGTGGATTCTCTTTATATTAAAATAAAATCTTTAACCAAAATATTTGTGTTCATGTAGAAAGAGCCAAAAAGATTTTGTACTGGTTCGATCAATGGGAGGGAGATACAGCTACTAATTCCTGAAAATCATCTGTAAGCTAAGCTATGCAACTCAAAAAAGATTGTTTCATTTGCATCACTTAAGAGAATTGCCTTCATTTTCCTATTTTTCTGGGTTACTTAGCATTCACAGTGAAATCCGAGCACTTTTTCAACATTACAAAAACTATTTGCTATTTCCTACAAGGGATCATTGACCACAGTGAACTCCCAGGACTTTGCTCCAAAGACATTCTACCTGGAAGACTAGTCAGCCTAGTAACTTCTGTGGGTCTCCTATGGATTTGCTGGGTTTTGAAAAATCTGCTTTGTTTAGCTCCTCTCATTGACATCCTCCTCCCCAGGTGAAAGGAAAGATGAAACACAGTATGACTGAAAGCTTCAACTTTATTTTGTTTTCTTTTTTATTTAAGCACACAATTGTCCCTGAAAGGTGTTAATCTTAGTCTCTTGTCATTTCCAATCAGTTTATGATCCTGGGGGTGAGCCAGGGACTTTCAAATCAATGGCTATTATGTGAAAATGCCTGCCTGTAGCTTCAATTGTCCGGAAGTCCTACACTGTTCTCAATTTACAGCCCAGGCTACAGAGAGCAATGTGCATTCCTCTTTCCGTGCTGTCGTCCTTAATTATAATCTTTCTAGGCTTTACAGATAATGGCTCCCATATCTTTCATGCTAAATTGTAGAGTACAAGAAAGACCTGCTTGCTTTTACAGGTCCCAAACAAATAGAGGCTTTGAAGCACTTCCGGAGGCTTTGACATCATAGATGAGAAGGTGTTTAAAGGAATCACTGATTACCATTACCCACATTGTTCCATAGACTACAGTTTAGTCGAAAATGGGGCAAAAAAAAGAGTTGCTATCCTGTCCCTTCCCTACTCCTCTCCAGCCTTCTCTTTCTCCTTCTTTTTCCTTTTTTCTTTTTTTATCTCTTTTTCTTTCTCATTCATTCTTCCTCTCATTCTCACTCTCATTTTATAAACATTTATTAATATTCATTTTTAACATGGTTAAATGATTCATGCTCCTCCTTTCCCCTTCGCCCCCCGCACTCCCCCCCACCCATGGCCGATGCACATTTCCACTAGTTTTGTTGTGTGTCCTTGATCAAGACCAATTTCCAAATTGTTGGTAGTTGCATTGGTGTGGTAGTTTCAAGTCCACACCCTCAATCATGTCCACCCCAGCCCATGCGTTCAAGCAGTTGTTTTTCTTATATGTTTCCTCTCCTGCAGTCCTTCCTCTGAATGTGGGTAGCGTCTTTACCATAAATCCCTCAGAATTGTCCTGGGTCATTGCATTGCTGCTGGTACAGAAGTCCATTACATTCAATTTTACCACAGTATATCAGTCTCTGTGTA
>NC_058130.1:690263558-690317337 GCF_016433145.1 Gracilinanus agilis | reverse complement strand
AGACAGAGACAGAGAGAGAGCCAGACAGAGAAAAGAGAGAGAGAGGAGAAAGAGAGAGAAGAGAGGAGAGAGAGAAGAAAGAGAAGAGAAAGACAGAGACAGAGAGCCATACAGAGAAGAGAGAGGAGAGAGAGAGAGAAGAGAGGAGAAAGAGAAGAAAGAAGAGAGAGGGAGAGGGAGAAGAAAGAGAGGAAAGAAAGACAGAGACAGAGAGACAGAGACAGAGACAGAGAGAAGAGAGAGGAGAGAGAGACAGAGACAGAGAGACAGAGAGAGAAAGAAGAGAGAAGCATCCCATGATCACCTAGCTGTGCCTAATTACTAACTGTTTGAAACAGTCCCTCAAGTGACTGTGTGCCAAGCCAGTGCATGCCAAGCTTTAAATGCTCCAGAGCAGGGAGAAAGACAAGTTTCCAGCAAGAGAGGGCATTGCCTGTTTCCCCTTTTTTATACAACCCGTTTTCACCACTCCTCCAAGGACTTTCATGTTGGACAAGTTTAACCTTAGTTTGGGTTGAATCCTGACTTTGTGCCATACATTCATCGCACAGGAACTCCCACTATCCCCTTTCAGATACCAGAATGCCAGAAGGACAGATAAACAAAAGATGAAGCTGAAACTGATAAAAATAGGTTTTCAAATGGAATAAGGGGGTACAATTTTTATTAAATTCACACACAACATAAAAAAGTGTCAGAATATTAGCAGGCCTTAAGCATAAGCTAAGAGTGAATTTAGCCTAGAAAATGGAGTTCCTTTCCCCATAATCCCCTTACCTTACTGTATCACTTCTGAGAAGGCATACTTCCTTCTTTCCTATTTTTACCTTTGTTAATATGTAGGAGCAGCTGGAATGTGACTTTGCCCCAGACACTCCAAAGAAATAGGTGACTAAGAGAGAAAACTTGTAGATGATTACATAAAAAATTGTCTTTGCAGTTTACTATTTTCAATAAACCTTGTGATTACATAAGGTGGTGGGGAAAACCAATTAGTCATCTAATGTCATAGAGAATCTATACAGAGCCAGCTTGAGAAAGAGATTAGGCATTTTTAACTGGACAAAACATAGAAAAGAGGGTTTCATGGATGATAATTCCAACCACAAATTAAACATAATAATTGAACAATAAAAATGGTAATGAGTGTACTCCTGATTTAAAATAAACCAAAAAAAAAAAGAATTATCTTCTTGTTAGTATATATATATATATATATGTCATTATCTTCATTTTTTTTCCAGTAGAAAAAAAGTTCAAAGAGGTTAAGGAAAGAAGGAAATAAGCATTTATTAAATGCCTACTATATCCCTAGCACTGTTCTAAGTACTTCATAGATATTACTTCGTTTTTGATCTTCACAACAACAGTGAAGTGCTATTTCTATTCCCATTTTAAAATTGACAAAATTGAGTCAGACAGAGGTTAAGTGACATACAAAACGTCACACATTTTATAAGTGTCTGAGACCGTATTTGAACCCTTGACTCCAGGTCTAGTTCTTTATCCACTCATTTTCTTAACTGGTATGTACCTCAGTTTCCTCATCTATAAAATGGGGCTGTTAGTTATATCTATCTCCCAAGGTTATAAGGGAAAAACTTTTCAGTAAAATACTTTTCAAATCTTGAAGCACTATATAAATATAATCTATTACTATTAAGCATTTGTCCAGTAATATCACTGGAAAATATCATCACCAGGCTGCAAACCAAAGCATTTTCATGTGAAATATTATGTTCTTTCTAGCATAACACATGTACTCACAATGAATCAGAGCAAATTCTAAGTTAAGATTTTAGGATTTGGGCTTTAAGTTTATCTTAGAAGTAGAATGTGTTTAGGAAATTTAGAAAAACTAGAAAATTTTCAAATAGATACTTTTATTAGATTACATTTACTACTACCACCACTCCTGTTTCAAATCCATCTATGCATTGTTTTTTCTTTTGTAATAAAAATTCTACCTGGTTTTCCTATATCTTTAATGTGATAAGGAAAGCAAGATATAAAAAGAAGGACTAGTTGTTAGAGTGAAGTAATTCATCAAGGTGGAAGTAGTTCTAAGGGACATGACAGTAGGTATTTGGATATGCTATAACTGACCAGCAGACTTGTTTAAGATCTTTAATCCAAGGAAGGAATAATTGGCCTCTGGGTTAGCTTAACACAGAGAAACTAAATTATCCAGGTCCTAGAGTGTGTTTTCTTTCTTAGGGAGCAAAATAACTATGAGTAGATGACAGTTGATTATTCTCCACTTAAATTCTTCCCACATAAGGAGTTTCTCCTCTTCACTCTCACCATAATGAACAGGTCTTTCCCTCTACCAATAAAAACAAAATGATCACAGTTTTTAAAGTGTCTTTTTTGGTTGCAGGGGAATAAAATAAAAAGTGAAATTTTTCATTATATATTATTGGCATAGATTATAGGGGAAAAAAATCAATGCCCATTGAGGAAATAAAACAAGTAAGGCTTTGGATTAGTCCATACAAAGATTTATGTGGTCTGTCTTTCATCTTAAATTCAAAGAACACTCAATTTACTTCTGTCTAATATTCTAATTTTTACTAATCTAATTTATATTTTCATTCTTCTAACAGTATAGAAATTTCTTGAAGATAGAGATCATGATTTAATTCATCTTATTAGTTGCATCACTGAGCTTGGGATCTTACAGAGAATAGTAAATTAATATAAATCAGTTGAATAAATGCACATTGAATGAATTACTGAAGACAAAGAGATATTAACTTACTTTTTAGATTTAAAAAAATTAATAAAAGGGAAGATAGGACATATAACTAAGTAGAAAAACAGATAACAATTAAAGGCAATAATAGAGGCTTAATAAAAAAATGAGGGGTTTAGCGTAGAAAATTCTTAAGATGCTTTTTCATCTCTCATACCATATCTATGAACCTAATGTCCTAATGATCTTCCTTCTCAAACCTCATTTATTGATTGGATCAAATCTCTAGTGCCTTAAAAGAATAATATTTCATAATTTAGATCAATGTATTTGTGTCCTATGTCCCTACTCTACTGTAATTTCCATTAGGGAAAGAGTTTTCTCATACCTAAATTTTAAATTTTTTCCCCTAAATCTGCCCACAGTGTCCTGTACATTTCTATTAACTATTTTATTTTATAAGACATACAATGAACGAATGAATTCATGAATGAAGAAGTTGGCAGGTGCTCTATTGATCTTGAATTGTGGAGGGCCTTAAACTTCAGGTATAATGTGTGAAAAAGAAAAATCAACAGCAAAATTATTAAGTATAAATTTTTAAAAGGATTTATAAAAGTTAAAACCTATCCTGATCTAAGATGAACTATACTGAACATTAAGACCATCTAGGTGGCACCATGGATAGAGCACTTAGTTTGAAGTCAGGAAAAGTCAGCTTCGTGAATTCAATTCCATTCTCAGATACCCAATAGCTGTGTGACCCTGAGCAAGTCACTTTTTCTTCTTTGCCTCAATAGGTCATCTGTAAAAATTGAGCTGGAGAAGGAAATGGCGAACCACTCCAATGTGTTTGCCAAAAAAACCCGAATAAATGGGATTACAAAGGTGTTGGTAGTGGTGGTTGTGAGAGTCCACAAGCCTTTACCAACTTATGTGTCAGGAACTGTGTGAAACCCTGAGAATATTGATTATAAGGAGAAAAAGGCTGTTGTGCCTTCAAGGAGCTTACAATTGTGTGAAAAAAGAGAATACATAAAAGGGAACTGAGAAGGGGCAGAGGGTGAAGGTGGCTCACAAGGGCATGGTAGATGAAGTTTTGTGAAGGTAAGTTAGGAGTATACTCCAGAGAGGAAAAAAAAAATAACATGTTTGACATGGCAAAGTCCAAATCCATCCCTCTTTTCATTATTCCAAGATCACAGATAAGCAAATTTTATATATATAAATTTCAAGGTGAGGAGAACATACAAATACAGACACAAAAACTGTGAAGATCAAGAAAATCCTTCCATAGAAAATAGCACTGATGGAACTTCGAAGGAAACTCTGGATTCTATGAATTTAAAATGGGAGGAAAGAAAGACATTTAAAAAGTCATGGAGGTCAGTAATGGATAAAAATGTATGTGTAGGGAAGGGAAAAAAAAAACTTCATTTTGACTGGAATGTAAAGTATAGGACTGCAAGTCAAGAGTGATAAGACTGTATCCTGAATGAAACTAGTTTCTGAAGGACTTAAAACAACAGGAAAAAAATATTTTATTTCCTGGAGGAAATATCCACTGAAATTTCTTGAGCAGAGCAGGAGAAATTCCAGATTCACATTTAAGGGTTATTAATTTGAATAGTTAAGTGGTGGATGAATTAAGGAGAGAAGAGAATTTGTAGGAAATTGGAAGAGATCAAATGAGAGTTGAGGAGAACCTAAGACAAAGTGGTGTCTATGGGTAAAGAGAAGGGGAAATACAGTTAAAGAAATGGAAGAAAAATTAACAAGATTTTTTAAAAATTACTTCAGTATCAGAATTGGAGTTGACTGGATAGTCAGTGATAACTCTTACTTTGTAAAATAGGCTAAAGAAGAAAAATGTTGCCTCTGACAAATATAGAGGAGTTTAGAGTTTGGTTTGGTTGGGTTGGGTTTAAAAGGGATGAAATTTTTTTCAACTATTAAGTCTGAGATTTCTTTGGGATGTCCAAAAGGACATGATTATGAGGAGATTTGTGAGGCTATATTAGAGCTGAGGAGACAAACAAGTCATGGATATGCGGAATTGGGAGTTCCTGGAACAGGGGGTGCTAATTAATTTCCTCTATTAGGTGGAGTAGTCATCACTGCCTGAAGAGTTACTCTAGGAAACTCAAGTTTTGGCATATATACTTAGGTAACAACTTCCAGTTATGGAAATTTTAAACTTAAAAAGTATTCAAACAACTTAATGGAATTCTCCACAAGAGAAATAATTCCAAAAGCAATAAAATTATGAAACAAAATTAATTAAAAAATGGTGGGATTTAAAACAAATAAGCTAACAAGAAAACAGCATTTCCCCCTCATAGCTCCACCTCCAAGCTGGGACTGACACCAGGAGTAGCAGTGTAATGGCATGTACCATTACAGCTGCACTTTTCCTTTATGTAAGTATTTTAAATTTGACCTAGATACCTTTTAAAGGCTGTCTACACATATAGATTTGTTCACCTTTTGTGGTCTATTGATATGATCTCTCCACAGTGAATCAGTGTATCAGAGTTAAAATCAATTAATTAATTACCGTAATTTTTCTTGGAATTGAATGAGGTTTTGGAAATACAAAGACAAATGTAAAACTTTCTCTGCCCTTAAAAAATGAAGATACTTCAGAAAGTTTTCAGTATTATTCATACCTGAATAGAAATATTCTACTATAACATCACTAACCTCTGGTCCAACATTGTTCAAAACTGTCAGTGACAGGGAAGTCACTATTTTTTAAAGCAACTTATCATACTCTTAGAGATCTCTAATTGCTACAATTCCTCCTCCTCATTTATCTTACTTCAATTATCTTACCTGCATTGCATTAATGTCTATCTTTTTCTCATGAGATGTACCAAGGAACTAAGAAGAACAAATCTAATCTTTTATCCACACGGCAGGCCTTCTAAGATGGGAGATTCAACTTTCATATCATAATCCTAACTATGGATGCATATCTTTTATCACATTGCTATTTGCTTGTTACATTTCAGTGCCTTACCCCTTGATATATGAATGAGGAATTAACTTTTTTTAAACATGATATCCATAATTCTCTTTAGTATTGGTCTTAATCAAATATTATTATATGATTACTAATGTCTCCCACTCTTCTACCCAGTCTATCTCCTAGATACACACATATTAATATTAAAATTCTTTTGAGACTATATGCTAATTTACATTTATTTATTAAATAGTGAAAATGGATTGGAGAGAGAAAAGGCATATAATAATGTGGCCAGTTGCCCAGCTAACCTGAGTTTGCCACTCACCTTTTGTCTCTGTTTACTAGGAAACAAAGTGCTGCTTCCTCCAATCCTAACTTATACGTCCTTTACATTACTTTCTCTAGGTCTCCATGGTTGGACAAACTTGACCTCAATATGGGTCAGAAGCCAGTCTTCCAGATGCCAGGAGTCATGTGAGACAAGAGACAAGGGTCATCTGAAATGCCCGGGAGCCACGAGGTATCCTCTTTTTTACAGATAATTATGCCTCAGGCCTTCTTCTTTACCCCATCAAAAGGTGGTGGGGAAGACTGAAATGGATTTTCAAAACTTTCCTTTTACAAAGGAAAGAGGGGTAGAGATTTGTATTAAATTCTCACAATGTATGCACATATGTGTATAATCACATACATGATAATAAGGCTTCAGACAAGGTTTAGGAATTGAATTACCAGAGATTCCATTTTCATCAAAGATTCCACTAATATGAAGTGATTCAGCTAATTTAGAATTCAGAATAATTCCTGATACTCCTTAATAGCTCAAAAAAGTAAGAAACCCCCCAGATCAAGGGAGGCCCTTCACTTCCATGAAAACTAAAAAATTTAAATACATCAATTCAAGAAAACATTTCTGTCCTGTAAGCTCTTCATTGCTCTCACCATACTAAAGATTTTGACAATAATTACTAGTAATAATATCTGGTACTTAGAACATATTTTGCATTTTCCATTTGTTTTGTAAACCTCAAAATTTCCTATAAGGAAAGGATATTTATTATTCTCAGTTTATATGTTCAGCTGAAGTTAATTGAGGTTAGATGTTAGATGCACAATGATCATACGGCCTTCAGATTTTTGAGGTCGAATTTAAAGGTAGGTTGTTCTAATTCCAGATTAAATACTTTCCCCTCACTATAACAAACCTAATCTCCACAGGGATAGTTCTCCCTAACTGTTTCCTACTTGACTACAATATGGCCAGGGTAATTATAACTGCTGCCCTTCTTGGCAGCTCTCAATGTTAATCATGGTGATGTCAATGTTGGTGTTAATTTGCCATGAGGACCAAGTCTGGCCAACATCATGGCTAACTATGTACTAAGCCACTTGGCTGCTGTCAGTAACATGGTGAGTGGCTTGCTACAAGCATGGCTGTTATCAGCACTGTGGACAGCAGCACGCACTGGTATTTGGCAAGGAATAGTCACATTTTAAAATTAGTTTAATTAATCAACTTCCTGTTCCTTAGGATGTCACAAAACCAAGCCACTTGCTGTTTCATGATCTCACCCTTTATTTATTAGACTCTGTGAAACCAAAAACTAAATTTTGGCTCAGGTAAATTATCTAACCTTTTTGGCCTTCATCTCCTGACTTGCAAAAGTTAATGGGTTAAACTTGTTTATAATAATATTTCATAGGTTAAGAACAACAATCCCTCTCAAAGATGCATATAACTTGCATTAATAAAACTTTCAAAAAAAGCATCTAAAGTTCTTTCTTATAATGACCCTGTAAAATTAAGAGAACTATTATTGTTATGTCTATTTAATTGATGCATAATCATAAGATAAAATTGATGGAAGGAGTTAGACATGTAGCTGAAGAAACTTGAGCCATCTTTTTGTTTCTAAATTCAATCTTCTGGATATAAAACTGTGATGTTCCTCATCATTTTTGCACTATGTAGGTAATACTTTCATTTGTTATCTTATGTTTATAGAATAAAAGAAATTGGTACCTTTTGAGTTTGATTCAAGGTCACATACCCTATTTATCAGTAAAGTCAGGATCTGAACCAATATTACTCCAAGGCCAGGCCAGAGATTTTTCTAATGTACCTTATTACTTAGAATAACATATTCAAGTCAATTAGAATAAATATCATCAGGTTCATATTGTCATGTGCTGTGGCATGTGCTTGTCCACTTATCTTCTATATTAGTTATAGAGATCAAGCCTCCTCCTTGGGTCTCTTCATTATCTACCCTAAGATATACACCTCTCATGCCAGGGCTTTTCACACATTTCCCAGCCAAGGAGACAAACAAAAGTTCCATCTCAAGTACCAGGCTTCATGCCAAGATGACACAGATGGCACTGGAGACATAGCAGCCTGGTTTTCTAAGTGTTTTCCAGCTCTGACATATTGGTTGACAGTATAATGCATTTAGTCCTAACCTTCCACCAAACCTCTTATAATTAAAACCTAGTATATTTCACAGGAGGTCCCATTGCATTTGATTGACCATGGAGATAAAGAAATTTAAATTAAAATTACTTCAGTTGTAAAATCAAACACACACACACACACACACACACACACACACACACACACTTACTTCCCTGAGAGCAGAATGATAGAAATTTATTTTTTAAAAATCCTTTCCTTTCCTTTCGTTTCCTTTCCTTTCGTTTCCTTTCCTTTCCTTTCCTTTCCTTTCCTTTCCTTTCCTTTCCTTTTCTTTTTTTCCTTCCCTTTCCTTTTTCCTTTCCTCTTTCCAGCAATGGAAACATAGATCTTTTTATTGAGGAAATATCTCTTTTATTAATCACCTAATCCTTGCAGCAATCATAACCCAAACTGAACATTTGGAAATTCTGCAAGAAAGATAAAGAAAATATTGCTTTGGACAGTGAATCAGTTTCAACATGGGTTAAATCTCAATAATTTTCAATGAGCACATTTGGAAACTCCCTGCTCATTCATCATACAAGTCATTTGATATTTATTCAAGAAAGGGGAAAAAAAGAATAGATTCACTGAGCATCCAATGCATTAGGCAGTTAGTCCCTTGTGATGTCTTACAAATAGAGTGCAAAGATTTGTCATCAAGATCAATTTGAGTTTCAAAGGTTATTGAAAAAAAAGTAATCAATTTATATTATCTTACTGGAAAACTAATGCAAGATCTGTATTTGAGTCCCAATTCTGATAGTTTTATATTATAATAATAATAGCTAACATTCACATAATATTTTAGGGTTTGTAAAGTACCTTATAAATAATACCTTATAAATATTATCTATTCTTATCCTCACAGCAATCCTGGGAGATAGATGCTATTACTTTAAAGATGAAGAAGCAGAAGCAGACGAAGATTATGTGACTTAACCGGATAACAATGCTACTTATGTGTTCAAGACAGGATTTGTACACAGGGTTTCCTATTAGGAAGTCCGGGGTTCTACCCATTGTGCCACTTAGCTTAGAGGAAGTTCAATGTAGTAAATATAATACTGCATCCATATTCAGTTAAGAAGTATTTATTAAGTTCTTAATGTGTGCCAGGCACTATACTAAGCAACTGGTTAAATGATATTGATTTTAAGTCTCACCTCTCACTTTTATTAATTGCGACCATGAGTAGATGACTTTACCTCTCTGGGAAGTTGACATCTGCAAAATGGGAATAATAATGCCTGAAATATCTATCTTTTGAGGTTATTATGAAGAGTAAAAGAGATGATGTATGAAAATCACTTTTCAAACTTTAAGAAAACTGTTTAAATATGCATATGCTATTGAACAACCATGGAGATCTCAGAAGGTATAGTGAAAGGGTTGAAAGACTATTGCTTCTGAGTACAGAATTATATCTTTGAGTCAAATTTGTCTCATGTATTTGTCATATTTCTATGGAAAAGGTGCTTCAATCCTATTGGTCTTTTGTTTCCTGATCTATCTAATATTACTTGATCTCTTTGCCTTCAAGAGTCACTCTGATAATATGGAAATAGGTTCTGAGTGATAATACAGTATAACCCAGTGGAATTGCTTGTCAGCTCCATGAGGGGGGAGGGAAAAAAGAAGGGAGAGAACATAAATCATGTAACCCTGGAGAAATATTTTTAAAATAAAATAAAAATTACATTTAAAAATTTAAGTAAAAAATATTCACTTTGAATAATGTGCTTTGTAAACTTTAAAGCATGGTAAAAATGTAAGCTGTTATTTTATGACTAAAGCACAATAACACCCTGTTAGATATTCATTTATTTCTTTAAAATATTCAAAATTATAATAACTGACATCCAGAACTATGATAATATTCTATTTTATGTCAGTTCTCAAATGGATCCTCAACACAACTGCACAAATAATCTTCCTAATTGTAGTTCTTACCATTTTGCTCCTTTGCTCAGAAATCTTCAGTGATTTTTATATTTATTATATAAATATAATAAATATAATAAAAATATTATATTTTATAATCAGTTATCTGTTTGGAAGCCTCAAAGTTAGAAAATTCAGTTGAAATAAGCTGAGAAGGAGCTTTTGCCACACTATTAAAAAAATAGCTCTACTATGATCCTGGTGCTTTTGAGATCTCTGAGTAGAAAAAGAACATTTACAACTTCCATTTTATGATCAATGAGTTGTATGTGTGTGTTTCTGTTGGTTTTATGAATGAATGCTATGTGACTAGGATAACCAGGGAATAGGGCTTTTCAGGGACCAAAGTGCAAATAGTGGTTATGTTTGTAGTAAGCCATTTGGTGGACTGAATTGAATATGATGTGGACAAGTGAATGGTCAGTATGGGAGGGAAAAATGAGGTTTGAAAAATGATCACTGAGGTTTCTTAATTATCAGATTTGGGAGAAAATGAGGGGGAAATGGTCAAAGTTAGTAAATCGCTCAGGATTGTTATTATGTAACTTATGAAATTATGAAGAGAGGAAAGAAAGAAGGAAGGAAGAAGATAAGGAAAGAAGGAAGGAAGGAAGGAACAAAGGAAAAAAGGAAAAAAGAAAAAAAGGAACAAAAGAAAGAAGGAAGGAAGTGTGTAATTAGAGTCTTCTCCCTCTCCCAACATCCCATTTACATATCTACTATATGTAAGTAAGGTAGGGAAGATATAAATTTTGTACACCTCCACCCTCGCTTTCTGCTCCCGGGAACATGACTGTGGAATTTGGGTGAGTGCCAGGTGGGAGAAGTTTTCTCACGTGGTCATACTTAAGTTTTCTACTTTGTTCTTTTATTTCTCGTACTTCAAATAATTATTAATAAATCTTATAAAATATAATACTTGGAGTTATTGATATTAGTTTAAACTTAACAGAAGGAAGGAAGGAAGTTGTGTGAGAAGCACTGCATTTTTTGTTTATTTTTATTATTTTTGACATTGTTAAATTTAAATTTCCAAATTTTCTCACTCCCTCCATCCCCTCTTCCACTCACTCAGAAGGTAAATAATATGATATTAATTATACATGTGAATTATCCAAATTACAAGTAAAAGAGCAAGAAAATAAAATAAAGAGTATGCTGCACTCTGTATTCAGAGTTTATTAATTCTCTCTCTGGAGGTAAAGGGTATTATTGTTCATCATGGGTCTTTTGGAATTGTATTGGAATAGTTAGTTAGGCTTAGAATAACTAAGTCTTTCATAGTTGATTATAAATATAATATTGTTCTTACTATAGACACTGTTCTTTCCTGATTCTGCTCATTTGATTTTGTATCAGTTTATTTCTAAAACCAAGCTGATAATTGTGAAGTACCCCAAGTTTGTTTTATTTTCATTTCTACTCTAATAAAGATTGATTCAGAAGATTTTATATGATGATTAAAACCTTTGATTTCTACCTTGTGCTGGGGCTCAGGACCTCACATCAACCCTGGGAAGGGGATCTAGGCTCCAGGCTTGGATAGGACTCTAGACTTACTCTTTGGCTTGTGCCAACTAAGTGGTCCATAGACTGCCAACTAAGTGGTCCATAGGATTATGCTGGGGTTTGAGTCCTCACTGCAAGACTGTGAAGGGGTTAGAGCTTTGCTCTGGGCTTATACCTTCCAGTTGCACTGTAGACTGTCCTATGGTAGGGCTTGGCATCTCACTGAAGAATTGGGTTTTCCCTTAGGCTTGCACCAGCCAGGCACATGGTAAACTGGCTTGAGCTCTCCCTGGAGGCTTGTAGGAGGGCCTGGAACTTCAAGGGGTTGGTATGGAGTACTCTGCTTTTGGCTTAGACAGATCTTGGGATTTCAAAGTTGGCTGGGTCCCAGCTTCAGAACCTGCATCAGGAGCTGTGGGGTGGAGGTGCTTTTTCCTGTCTTTTGCTAAAACTCTTTCATGTGGCCTTGCTGTAGACTTTGTGACTTTGCTGCTGGCTGTGCTCCCCTCCCACCCCAGGGAAAGAGACCCTCTCTTCCTATATTCAAAATTGTTTTCTGTAGGAAAGTCAATTCACTCCATCCCCTTGTTTGTTCTATCACTTAAGTATTCATTTTGAAGCATTATTTTATGTTTATTAATAGAGGATTCTCATTGAGGTTTGAACTTTCCATGATTCTACTCTGCCACCTTGGCTCTACCTCCATAATATTTTAAGTAAACTTTCTCCTGCTAGCATCACATCAATTTACACACAGTTCATCATTTGCAAGATACTTTAGACTTACCTATACTCACTGTGACTCTTTCCATTTTCCTTTGAGTATACTGCAATTCTCTCATTGTTAATCATTGTCCAGCCTCCTCCTCTGACCTGGAGCTCAAGCTCCTAACTCTTTATCCTTGGAATTCTGGTGAATCCTCTTATCTTGCCCTGTCTCCAGACCTGCCATGCTACTAGGTCCAGAACACAAATCCCACCTGCCTGACTACAACTCTAGGACTGAGTGTGATAACTCAATCAACCACTTTTTTTCCTAGAATGCACAGAACAATCAACTGCCTTTGAACTGAGTCACATTCTATTTTGCTACTCTGTCTAAAACATTCCCTTTTATATAATACTTTTCCTACTGAAATGTAAACTCCCTGAAAGCAGGAATGATCTTGTTTACTTCCATTTCTATTTCTCCTGCTTAGCACAGTGAGTCACATAGCAAATGCTTAAAGCTTTTTAGCTGATTAATTCTTTATTACTTTATTAAACCATGATACAAATAGCCTTAAGTATCAGTACAAGAAAATAATTGTGCTTTCTTAGCGATTTCAGAACTCAGCATAAACAGAGTTGGAACAGTTTTCTTTTTAAAGTCAAGACACTAAAAGGGCCCATCTGGCCAGTATGATGATAATCTGCCACAATAGGGAAAAGAGGATGGTTTTAGTAGATCTATTGCCACATTTCTTGCAACCTGCTTGCAAAAAGGAAACCAAACAGTTGTGGTAATTAAGCCTTTCCTATTGTTTAAAAGAAAAAGGCAATTAAGAGTTTCTCTCAGTAACAGTTACCCAGTGCAGTCTTTTGGTGAAATAATCATAATGCCTCCAGTTAAATAGAAACAAGACAGAATATTTTCCCCTGGCTCCAGGCCCAATGTCACAGTGACATTTCTAATGCAGTTTTCTCTTACCTCTGTTTTCAACCTCCCAATATCCATTTTTTCCTAGGAGGCATCTCCATATAGCTCTCTAGATTTGGAGTCAGGAAACCTAGGAAATCTCAATTGACCTGAATTACCTGAGCTAATTTTTTTTCAACTTAATTTTCCTTTCTAGACCTTAGTTTTCTCATATGTAATTGGAAGGGATTAGACTGGATGACCTTTAAAGTCCCTTTCAGCTTAAAGAGTCTATGCTTTATGATACAGTATTCTCTATATTAAAGCCTCTGCAAGATTGAAAATTATATATTTTTTAGAGTTCTATTACATTATGTTTTAAGGTTCCTGTTAACTGGAATAATTTATGTTCAAAGGTCACATTATAAATGGTCTATTATATTAGGTTCTAAGATACTTCTTTAATCTAATATTGAATATTTTTAGGTCCTTTCCAATTTTAGTATTTATTCAATGGTTTCTTTGAAGTCTAATATTCTGTGATTCTATAAACCTTGGTAAAATTGTGGATCAATGAAATAACAGAGATTTTGTTTTGAAAACTAGTGGCAAAAAAATAATGCAGAAAAAATCTAGAAATCTATGATGCAATATGGTAGACACTTTCTTATGTTTCAAAAGTTTGGGAGTAAATTAGCATTATAATTGGCTGGAGTTTAACTTCATGCATGATAGGTCAATGTAAACAAAATAATATAACAATATATTCATGGTTCTACTTTAGTCCATTCCAATGTATGTAAATGATGAAGTGGGGAGATGTTATGTCTCTTTCAAGATCAAGCTTGTTGTAAATTAACAAATTCAATTTCTTTACTCTTATGCCAGTTCTTTCAATTTGCCTAGTTTCAGTCAGATATAATAGTATGGGTACATATAATATATTACATATAATATAATGTATTCTACATTTTACATAAATGATTAAAACTATGTAAAAATACATACATGTATGTAATATTCATTCTGCTTACTTCTTTTTGAACCATTTCATCTATGTGCTTCCATGTTCTCTTTATTCATTATGCTAAAATTTTCTTAGAGTATAGCAATATTTCATTTAGGTCATTTAACAAAATATGTTTCATCATTCTTTGATTGATAGATATCTATTTTTTTTCAAATTACTAAAACAAAAAAATGCTCCTATCAATATTTTAGTATATCTTCAGCCTTTTGTTTTGTTTCATTTTTCTAATGACTTCTTGGTGTTTATGTCTATAAATAATATGTCTGAGTCAATTAGGTAAGGATCTTTTTTTTTTCACTGAATTTGTATAGTTTTGAATTATTTTTCAGAATGATGTAACTAAGTTACTACTCTAAGACAACTTGTTTAACCTGTCTTTCCACTTCCTTGCAACTCTGATTATTCTTGACTATTCCCATATTTTGTCAATTTTGTCAATATATTGAATAAAAGGTAAAAATCTAAGTGTGTTTGGTTTTGAATCTTTTCTTATTACTAGTGACTTAAAATATTCTTTCAAATGTTTGATATAATTCTTTATCATATGAATATAATATAATTTTTTTGATAAACCTAGCAATTCATATTCTTTGATCACTTCTCCATCGATGATTTTTGGTCTTTAGTTTTCTATTGTCCATACCCTAATTAGAGATATTTGATATTAATATTTTTCCAATAGACTACTTTTCTTTTTTCCATAAATCAATTAATTTTATATATATATATTTCTCAATTATGAAATATGTATACAGTACATTCATTTTAGTTGTCTATCCTTTATTTAGTTAAGAATACATTCCTTATCCATAGCTCAATTTTTTCTTTAGATATGATATTTAATATTCATATTTCATAATATATCCATTTAAATTTTAATGTGAAATGATGGAAAATCTTGTTCTAAGTACAATTTCTGCCAGATAATGTTTAGTTTTTTCAACAGTATTTATCAAATATGAAGTTGTTTTTTAGGTAATTTATGTTCTCAGTTTATTGAATAGTAAATTAGTAAGTTCAATTATTTCCGATTCTCTCTAGTCAAGGTTGTTCCACTGATATACACTGAATTTTAACCAGCATCTCTTTTTTCTTAATACTCTGAGGTATGAAAGTGCTATTCTCCTTCATTCCAATGTTTTCTTATTTTTCTTGATGTCTAAGCTTTTCTATTTAAAAATGTTATTATATCTAGCAAAACTACATGAAAATTATCTGAAACAAAGTAAAATGCATTTGTTGACTTACACAGTAAGCCAAAGAAAATAGTGACATCCTTTAATTTAAAAAAAGAATTGCTTGTTCACATATCTTTTGACCATTTCTCAATTGGGGATTGTTTTATAGTCTTATAAATTTGACTCTGTTCTCTATATATTTGAAAAATGATACCTTTTTCAGAGTATTGCTGTGAATATTTTCTCCCAGTTTATTATTTAACCTTTTAATTTTATTTGCATTTTGTTTGTGCAAAAACTTTTTAATATAATATAGTCAAAGTATTGCATTTTCTATCTCAATGCTATATATGACTTGTTTTGACCTAAATTCTTTTCTTATCCATAGATCTGAGAGAAAAAAACTACTCTGTGCTCCTCTAATTTATTTACAGTATCATGTTTTTAAATCATGTATCCATTTTTTTTAATAAACCCTTTTACTTCGGTGTATTGTCTCATAGGTGGGAGATTGGTAAGGGTGGGCAATGGGGGTCAAGTGACTTGCCCAGGGTCACACAGCTGGGAAGTGGCTGAGGCCGGGTTTGAACCTAGGACCTCCTGTCTCTAGGCCTGACTCTCACTCCACTGAGCTACCCAGCTGTCCCCCTCATATATCCATTTTGAACTAATTTTGTATATAGTACGAGGTTTTGGGCATACTGTTTTTTGCAACTTACAGAATAAAACTTCAACTGTTTCCCATGACATTCAAAGGCTTGTCAAATCAAAATCTATTCTACCTCTTTGAACTCTGTTACCATTCTAATTTTACTGCATCTACCTTAGTCAAAGATGTCCCCTCTTTTTTTTCCCCCAATTCTTGCCACAGTTTCTTGGTGCACACTATATCTTGTGCCTAGAGCATTAATGTGCATCTCATCATACTAGACCTTCATAGATACATATCTATTAAAATTATTCCATTCCTTTTAGACATTCATCAAGTTAAATATTTCCCATGGCACCTATCATGATCTATAGAGTTCGTTGTGATCCTTCTTTCTTTTCATCTCATGTTGGAACCACTCTGTTGGAAATTTTCTCTGAATTCATGTTATTTGTTACATTTATTTTAATTATATATTCATCTATATCCACTTAGCTTTTCACCTAAATTAAAAGGATTTTTTGTTTGTTTGATTTGCTATTTTCTTCTGTTTTCCAGGATTAGATTCCATCCCTCTTCCAAAATATCTACTTACAGGAAATCATTTTCCTTCCTGTGTTGTTTTCTCATAGCTCACACAAGCCATTAATCATTGAGGAATTATTATGAGAGGTACTCTATCTTGATAAATGCTGATTAAAATGTATTGCAGAATTGAATGACCAATGATCATATACAGATCTGAAGGGAGGGCAGAAAAAAGAGAAGACTAATTTAAGAGTGTAAAGGAAGATTTTCTAATAATGGAATATTAGTGTCTCTCCCATTGAAAGGAACTTGGTAAATTTGCTGGCTCAATCCATCTAACTAAAGTTCCCCATTGGGAAAAAATGTAATTTTTGATGTTATCACAGAAGACAGGCTCACTCAGGGTGAATGAAGACCTGCAGAGGAAATAGTAGGAAAGGAATGAAATTGGGTGAGGGAAGGGTGTCAGGGAAGACACAGAAATTCATCTCACTGTCTTTTGAAAAAGACAGGTGGGGCTAAAAGAATAGGATAGTCTGAAAAGAATGAGAAGGAATGATGAGTTCACTGAAAGCCCTCAATATTGAGTCAAAATAGCAGTTGAAAAACCCAGCCAGGAAAATTATGACAACAGACTTTAGGAACTGGCCATCCTAGAGCAACACCATGGGCTTTTACATTGCTTTCTATAATTGTCAGTGTGTTGTAGGAGAGAGAATAATTGAATCATAGCAAGAGACGTGGATCACTTCTTCAAAAAATGAAGTAGAGGATGAAATACTTAGGATGGTATTAAGCTTGGAAGGAAGGATTTTTGGAAGAGGAAAAAAAAGAAGCTCTTAGCAGATGGCCTTGATTACACATTTAAGCTGCGCTGAAAATCTCAGGAATACCAAGAGGAAATTAATGCAACATTTTGTGTAGTTCTTAATAATTGTTCAAAGTATATTATAGGCACTACTTATTTTAATCTTCATAAGATTCATGTGAGCTCAATAATACAGGTGTTACTTTCTCATTACAAAGAAGAGGAAGTTGAGGCCCAGATAGTTCAAGAGAATATCCTATCTGTACATAGTTACTAATATTTAGAATCAGAATATTATCACTTGTTTTATTAAATCCAAGTCAAGCTATGATAATTTGCCTCTTGAAATCTCATTGACCAATATGGAAAGCCATGAGGTAGGCAGACCCAGCAGCAGTTTATGTAATGGTATGAGGTGATGAGAGCCTCAGTAGAGTATGGATGGAGGAAGATAATGATCAACAATATCAAAGGTGACAAAGAGATCAAGGTGAGTGAAGATGAGAAATGGTCATTGAATATGAGAAATAAGAGACATCTTTGGACATCTTTGAATGGAGGAGGAAATGGAGTAATAGAGAGAGGTATAATAAATGTACTGAAATTCAAGAGAGAATATGGTACATTCCTTAAACTTTTAGTTCTGTGCTTAAGTTTAAGTCTAGGAAAAATTCTGGTATATAAAAAAGGAAGTATTTATAGATAATTATTGATTCTCATGAGTCAGCATGAGTTCATGAAGAACAAGTAATACTAAACTAATACTATTTCTTTCTTCTTTTTTGGTGGTTATGATATTACTATAAACTAAACGGATGTGACACAATGACAAACATCAAGAAAAAATTGGAGGATGTTAGAACTGAATCAATGTAATGACTAATCATTATTCCACAGGACCAATAAAAAATGTTGGTACCCATCTCTTGAAATCAAAGAGGTGGACTAGACGAACAATATGAGCACTGACTTTCAAATATGGCTAAAATAAGGAAATTATTAAACTTATAAATAAGACAAGGAACTGATTTTATGAAAAATAAGAGTAAAATAAATAACTGGTTAATTTATTTAAAAAAGAAAGATGAAAACCAAAGTACCAGTGTCAGAAATGAAATTTAAAATGACAACCAAAGAATAGAACATTAAAGCAATTATTAGGAGTCAGTCATTCTGCCCCATTATATACCAATAAATCTGATAATCTAAGCAAAATAGATGAATATGTATACACACACATGTATACATATATATATATATATATACCAGATTAACAAAGAGGAAATAGAATACTTAAAAAAAACTCACTTCATAAAAGGAAACTGAGCAACTATCAATGAATTCCCTATGAAAAAAGTCCCAGGGCCAGATGAATTCACAATTGAATTCTACCAAATGTTTAAACAACTTATTCCAATACTATATGAATTATTTGGAAAACTACCTGAGGAAAAAATTCTACCAAATTTCTTTTATGACTCTAATATGGTGTTGATACATAAACCAGGAAGATAAAATCAATCAAAAAAAAAAACATAGACAAATGTCCCTAATGAATACTGAAGCAAAAATTTTAAATAAAATACTAGCCAGTAGATTATAGCAACATATCATAAAGATCATACACTATGATCAGATGAATTTTACCAGGAATAGAGGGATAGTTCAACATTAGGAAAACCATGAGCATAATTAACCATATGTTCAATAAAGCCAATAGACTGTCTCAATAGTTGCAAATATAGCTTATTTGAGAATTTGTTTTATATTACTACTATAATCTGTTAGAGATTGTGAGTTGATTGATAGTAGGAATTTATTCCCTATTTTTTATATCCCTTGCAGTTAATAAAATTCTCAAAATGCCATAGGTCTTTATTAAATGTGCTTTCAATTATTTGTTTTTATGAGGTGTATGAGATTGTGATAATGATGTCCCTTCCAAAGAACAAAAAAGAATGTATGGTGAATAATGTTTTAAAAAAAAGCATAGAAAAGTACAAAATGTATTTCAGAAATAGACACAGTCAAGCATAATGCCTTTGAAATTGAATACATTGATTTTATTATATACTTTTAAATGGCTCTGTGTAACAGATTTATAGTTCTATGTAGGATCTTCTTTCATTTTTTATTGTTGTTCTTTGTGGTAGGTTGGGGTTTTTGATCTACATTCTTAATTAATATAGCAGAAGCAGTAGAAATATTGATTAAATCAATCAATCCATAGTAAATTAGGTCTACATAAGGATTTATTTAGCTCAACAAGAATAAGTGCTCATGACTTAGAATAACAGAAACTGGGTATAGCTCAGTTTATTCCTACAACCTGACAGAGAAATAGACAATAACTCTCTGGGTTACAGATATGTTAAATAAGATCAGAAGTTGGGAAAGTAATTATGGATGTGGTGCTACATTTTTATATATATACATGTTCATCAAGTATAGAAAAAGGGAAATATTTAATTAACTTTTAAAACATGACAGTATACATAGAATGTTGGACAGGGAGTCTAAAAACCCATTAAAATCTGGTCTCTGACATTTATTCATTATTTGAACATAATAAAATCAGCCTTTGAGACTCATGGAAATCTCTAAAGATGTTGTGTTATTTGCATACATAAACAAAATGGGTTTCTACAACTGAATTTTTGTTTTTCCAGTTTTTACCAGTTGTACTTAACTCTCTAACACTGCATTTTTTTCAGGCAAAGAAATTAGATGCCCAGTGGAAACTTGGAGCAGATTAAGGAGTCAGGAAAATATTGATCACTTATGCAAATCTTTGATTAAGTTTAGAGTGAGTTGGACTAAATAATTTTGAACTGATTGCATGAATTGAATAAAAATCTAGTGATTGATAAATTGAATTAATTAGAAATTGATAAATTGAAAGTTCAGAAATTCTGTGAATAATTATTTGCTGCTTCTTTTACTTATATATTCTGCTATTTCCCCTCATGTTCCTTTTTCATGAGTTATGTCATACTTTCAAAATCCCTTCTCTTGTCACTTATTTCATCTTCTTTTGATTTCTCCTCCCCTTTTTTTCTTTTTTGGGGGGATATCTTTTTCTGATTCTTGTTGTTGTTCATTGATTCTCTTCCATTGCTCTCTATTCTTTATTACCTATATGGCCCTACGAGAATAAAACAAACAAACAACAACAACAATAAAACACACTTCTAAAGCAGTGATTCGCAAAGTGGGTGCTACCACCCCATGGTGAGTGCTACAGCAATCCAGTGGAGAGGTAATGGACACAGGTGCATTTATCTTTCCTATTAATTGCTATTAAAATTTAAAAAAATTAATTTCCAGGGGGATAAGAAATCTTTTTTCTGGAAAGGGGGCAGTAGGCCAAAAAGGTTTGGGAACCACTGTTCTAAAGTATTACATTTGGGAATGCTTTCTTTCAACTAACTTCTTCCTTTGCAATGACCTTGTTCCATCACAATTTTCCCCCTGTTTTACCTCACTCTTGAATTTTTAAAGCATAAGGGAATGTAGAGAGAGCTATCATCTCATTATAGAAATCAATCTGTATTCCAGATTTGATGGTCAAATATTATTCTTGCCCTCCCTACAAACATTTTCTTTTCCCATGTGCCAGGTTCTCTCTGGTTCCATATCTTCCTTTTTGGGTCCCAGGTGACTACTAAAGCTTCAGGCTCTTCAGATAATATATTTCCAGTGGAGGCATAGTACTTACTCAAAATCATGGGTCTCCCAATGTATCAAATCCTCCCAGATTACTTATTAAAGAATCCTATATATTGTTTTCCAATTTTCCCAGCAGTTTTTGTCAAATAGTGGATTTTTGTCCCCAAAATTGGACTCTTCAGGTTTATCATACACTGTCTTGCTGACAGCACTTACCTCAAGTCTATTCCACTGATCCTCCCTTCTATCTCTTAGCCAGTACCATATTGTTTTGATGACCGCTGCTTTATAGTATAGCTTAATATCTGGTACTGCTAAGCCACCTTCCTTCACATTTTTTTTCCATTATTTCCCTTGATATTCTTGATCTTTTGTTCTTCCAAATAAACTTTGTTATAGTTTTTTCTAATGTAGTAAAAAAGGTTTTTGGTAGTTTGATAGGTATGGCACTAAATAAGTAGGTAGAATGACCATTTTTATTATGTTAGATCGTCCTACCCATGAGTACTCAATGTTTTTCCAATTGTTTAGATCTAGTTTTACTTTTTTGGAAAGTGTTTTGTAGTTATGTTTGTATAATTCCTGTATTTGTTTTGGTAGATAGATTCCTAAGTATTTTATATTGTCTAGGGTAATTTTAAATGGTGTTTCTCTTTCTACCTCTTGCTGCTGTGATGTGTTGGAAATATATAGAAATGCTGATGATTTATGTGCACTTATTTTGTATCCTGCAACTTTGCTAAAGTTGTTGATTATTTCTACTAGCTTTTTAGTTGATTCTCTAGGATTTTTTAAGTAGACCATCATATCATCGGCAAGGAGTGATAGCTTAGTCTCCTCCTTGCCTATTTTAATATCTTAATAAACCTTAGTTTTAGATCAACATCTCACACCATACACCAAGATAAATTCAGAATGGGTGAAAGACTTAAATATAAAGAAGGAAACTGTAAGTAAATTAGGTGAACACAGAATAGTATACTTGTCAGATCTCTGGGAAAGGAAAGATTTTAAAACCAAACAGGAGTTAGAGAAAATTACAAAATGTAAAATAAATAATTTTGATTATATTAAATTAAAAAGGTTTTATACAAAGAAAAACAATGCAACCAAAATCAGAAGGGAAACAACAAACTGGGAAAAAATCTTTATAACAAAAAATTCTGACAGAGGTCTAATTACTCAAAAATATAAGGAGCTAAATCAATTGTATAAAAAATCAAGCCATTCCCCAATTAATAAATGGGCAAGGGACATGAATAGGCAATTTTCAGATAAAGAAAAAAAAAGTATCAATAAGCACATGAGAAAGTGTTCTAAATCTCAAATAATTAGAGAAATGCAAATCGAAACAAAGCTGAGGTATCACCTCACAACTAGCAGATTGGCTAAAAGGCCTGCAGGGGAGAGTAATGAATGTTGGACGGGATGTGGCCAAATTGGGACATTAATGCATTGCTGGTGGAGTTGTGAACTGATCCAACCATTCTGGATGGCAATTTGGAACTGTGCTCAAAGGGCTATAAAAGATCGCCTGCCCTTTGATCCAGCCATACCATTGTTGGGTTTGTACCCCAAAGAGATCAAAGATAAACAGACTTGTGTGAAAATATTTATAGCCGCAATTTTTGTAATGGCAAAAAACTTGAAAATGAGGGTGTGCCCTTCAATTGGGGAATGGCTGAACAAATTGTGGTATATGCTGGTGATGGAATATTATTGCGCTCAAAGGAATAATAAACTGGAGGAATTCCATGTGAACTGGAAAGACCTCCAGGAATTGATGCAGAGTGAAAGGAGCAGAGCCAGAAGAACATTGTTCCAGAGACCAATACACTGTGGTAAAATAGAATGTAATGGACTTCTGTGCTAGCAGCAATGCAATGACCCAGGACAATTCTGAGGGATTTATGGAAAAGAACGCTACCCACATTCAGAGGAAGAACTACAGGAGTGGAAACACAGAAAAAAAACAACTGCTTGGACACTTGGGTTGATGAGGACATGATTGGGGATATAGACCTGAAAAGACCACACCCATGTAACTATCAATAATGTGTAAATAAGTCTTCACTGACCACACATAATAAAACCAGTGGAAATGTGAATTCTAAAAATAAAAAATTATAATAACACTGTGAAAAAAATAAAGAATCCTATATACCAGTATGGACATGTTCTTACATTTTAGGAGATGCTCTTCAGGAAGATAACCTCATTACATTATACTCTTCCCCTTTCATTCACCAAGTTTTTTTTTTTTTTAATTTCTTGTTTCTGCTACCTCTTTCTTTTATCCCTCACCACCAAACTTGTTTCTTTTTTGTAATCCCCGAGGCACTCCAGAATTTATTGTTTATTCTTTGTTCACTTAGCCCAAGGATTGAGGTGTTTCACATTCCCTTTTATCCTACCATCCTATTTTATAATCCCTAAAATACAATGATTTATGTTTTCTGGGTTTTTCACCTGGCTCAAATGTGGGCTTCTCCAGAAAACCTTAGAAAACTCTTCATCCTAGAAGATCCCCTCCAACATTCATTACTCTCCCCTGCTGTAATTCAGAGGAAGAATTACAGGAGTGGAAAAAAAGAAGAAAAACAACAGCTTGAACACATGGGTTGATGCCGACACGATTAGAATGTAGATATTGAAAGTAGCCCTTTTAGACAAAACTGTAAGGATTCTTATTCAAGGACAGAAAGTAGTAATGATTACAGTGGGTGAAACCTACTTTACCATGTCTTTACATAGAATGTGATTTTATAACCACATTCATCAGAGGTTTTGGGGAGGTTTCTATATTGTTAGTCCATTACGTTGTAGTAAAAATATTGTTGGTTCCCACAACTGGATTAATTACTATTTTTATTTTTTGTTTTGTTTTTAAAAATAATTTCTATAGAGGTGCTAATATATTACAATATTTATTTTTCCCATTGGTAGTTTTGTACATATAACTGTATATTTCTTTGTTGGATGTTTACAAGTAAAAGGATATATTAATTTTTGTTTGTTTTGTCTTGAGAAATGATTCAAATGTTTCCATTTTATCGAAAATCCATTTTTAAAAATTCATTAGTTTCATATTTGAAGGGCATACACCTCTTGTGATATTTTGAGTTCCTTTGCTTTATGCAATTTTTCAATCCATTGTTTCATGTGATTTTTAGGTATAGAATATTACTGTTTTATACCAGTCTCCTTCCCTCTCTATGTCATGGTCTTTCTACTGACCAATTACAGAATTTCCTTTTTTAGTCACTGGAATTATCAAATGTCACAACTACAAGGTCTTTCCATATATTGTTTTGTTTTGTTTTCTGGAGACAATCTATATATATTTTCAACTGATTCTTAGTTTCCTACATTTAGAAATTCTGAGTTGTCTAGTATTATTTTTCACATTGTGATTTTCTGATTTTTAAACTTGCCATATACTTCTGAGATACCTATGAAAATTAAGTTGTACATCCTTATACATCATGTATTCTTTTTTCTTTTTTTCTCACTCTCTTTTATTTATCTTCTTCCAGATTGTCCTGGATTTCAATAAATCTATATTTTAATTTCTTATTCTTTTTTCTTTCTAAAAACCTGCCAATATGGATTCATTTATATTTTTACTTATAAATATTTTTATTTGCAGACCACAAAATCTGATATTTGTTCCCTCTTAATCATTTCTTTAAAAGTTTTCATTTCTTGTTCATACCATTCTGAAATATATTAATATATTTCCTTGCTCTCTGAGAAATCAAAAAATTCCATGTTTCATCAAGTAATTTATTTTTCATGTGTAACAATTAAAATTCGTGAAAGGCAATATTCCTTAATTTTAACTTTATTAATATACCACTCATGGCAGTCTTAACTGGCCAGTTGACAAGTTGGTAAAGAGGGTGAGGAGTACAAAAGAGTGGGGCAAAAGAGAAAGAACAACTCTTGTGCCAGCCTATTCCATTCACATTCAGAGTTATAATTATCAACTGTGTATTCCCAGACATTTTTCATTCTCTTTCCTTGTCCTCCCGTTTCTTCTTTCACTATTTCCTTCTATATGAGTTTTGTTTTTAATCAGTTACCCTAATCCCCTCCCTTATTATACTTCCCTTTCTGCCCCCTCCCTTCTAATTCCCATATTATTGTTCTTTATGGTCTTTTTAAGTTACCCACCCTGCCTCTCCCTCCCTAGTCTTGCTTCCCTCCCCAACAGTCCTTTTGTTACCCTTCTACTTCTCTATAGGGCACAAATCAATTCTCTGCCCCAATGGATCTGATTGTTCTCTCTTTAATTTCAATGCACTTCAGTATTAAGCATTTCCTCTCTCCAGCCCCTTTACCCTTGTAGTATATTGGTGTTCTCCCCTGTTTGCCCCACAAGCTTCTTTATGGAATACAAATTTACTTCATTTTCTGTTTTCCCATTTTTCTTAATATTATCTCCTTTCCCCCCCTTTAGTTTATATATATATATATATGTATGTATGTATGTATATATCTTGACATCTTGACATTTCATCCTAAACAGTTTGTCACTGTTCCCTCTAAGTAAACTTCTTCTAGTTACACTGTTGATAATAACAATTTTTAATATTTACTAATATCTTCTTTTCTTCTAGGGATACAAATCAACTGAACTTTTTTGGTCCCTTAAAGAAAAGATTCCCCCTCCTCCCCCCACTCTCTTATTTACCTCATGGTGATTCTCTTGAGTTCTGTGTTTGGGCAGCAAACTCTCTGTTAAGTCCATTTTTTATGAATGCTTGGAAATCTTCAATTTTATTGAATGACCATACTTTCCCCTATAAAAATGAAGTCAGTTTTGATGGATAGTTGATTCTTGGTTGTAGACCCAGTTCTCTTGCTTTCCAGAATATTATATTCCATGCCTTCTGGTCCTTCAATGTAGATGCAGCCAGATACTGTGTTATCCTAACTGTGGTTCCCTGGTATCTGAAAGACTTCTTCTTAGCAGCTTGTAATATTTTTTTCCTTAGTCTGGTAGTTTTTGAATTTGGCTATAATATTCCTGGAAGTTGTCAGTTGTGGATTAAATGTAGGAGGTGATCCGTAGATTCTTTCAATTTCCACTTTTCCCTCTTGTTCGAGAATGTCAGGGCAATTTTCTTGGATAATTTCCTGTAGGATGATGTCTAGGCTTTTGCTTTTGCCATGATATTCCAGTAGACCAATAATGCTTAAATTATCTCTTCGAGATCTGTTCGCCAGATCTTTGGTTGTGTCAATGAGGTGTTTCATATTCTCCTCAAATTTTTCATTTTTTAAATATTTTAATATATTCTTGCTGTATTGTGAAGCCATTTGCTTTTAGTTGTTGAGTTCTATTTTCTAAAGACTGAATTTCATCCCTGGCTTTTTGGTCATTCTTCTCCTTCTGGTCTGATTTTCTTTGTAGATCATGTTTTGCCTTCTTTGCTTCATTTTCAAGCTGGTCAATTTTGGCTTTTTACACTTTATTTTCTTGTTTTAGTTTATGTATTTACTTTTTCCAATTGTCATCAGCCTCTCTTTTAACTTCCTAAAGTTCTTGAGTTAATTGAAATTTGAAATCTTCCAAAGCCTGTGTCCAATTTGCTGGAGCTTCCTGCTATTCTTTTATTTCATTTGCTGTTTTATCGCTTCCTAGGAAAAAGCTGTCAAGTGTAATTTCTTTTCTCTTTTTCTGTTGTTTACTCATATTTTTTTCCTTCTCTATTCTGCTAGTTTAAGCAGATGGATTTAATGAGCTTTGATGAAAGATCTTCCCCTAGCTGGCAATGGAAGTTTGTAGTTACTTTCTCTACAGTCTATAAGGGAGTGGTCTTGGAGTTTCCCTGCACTCTGAAGACTTCTTGTCTGTCCAGTTGATGGGACTAAGCCTGGACTGGGTTATTATGCAGCACTTAATGTGCCCTGAGGCTAAAACCTCGAGAGAAAAAATAAAGGAGGAACAAGATTGATTTTTTTTCATTGAGCTTTTCATTTAGGGTCCCCTTCCTATGTCCTGTTGTTAGACCTGGTTTTCTTTCCTCTCAAATTACTTTGTTCTCTATCTTGGTTTGGTAAAGCACATAGGTCTAATATTTTGCTCCACATAAGCCATCATCTTCAGTGCATTTTTGTTGTGTTTCTCTGACTTTCTCCTCTAGCCAACTCCCTGGTGTCTGTGTTCAACTCCTTGAGTCCAGTGCCAGCAAGGCCCATCCAGAGATTTCAGGGGCTGCTGGAGACTCCACATAGCCTGTGGGGGAGGGGACCTGAGATTCCCCTTCTATACCCTCAGACCCAACAGTTCAAGAATTCAAGCCTTTTTCTTGGTGTACCTCTTGAGCTTTCCAGCAGTAGTATCCCCCCGCTCTATCCTGTTGTTAGATTTGGTCCTCTTTCTTCTCTAAGTGCTTTGTTTTCTATCTCAGAGTGGAAAGGGTGAAAAGGTGTTAAGATTTTCTCTCTCTAAGTAGTCATCTTCCCAGAATCTCAATATTAATTTTTTAATCATGTTATATTCACACATTTAGAGAATCTTGTAACCTCTTAACAACACTTTGTGTGTGTGTGTGTGTGTGTGTGTGTCTGTCCACATAGACATTTGTCAGAGACCAAGGAACGAAACCTAAAAACCATAGAGACCATAGAAACAAAACTTAGTGAAGGGTTTCTCAAGAAACGAAACTTATGTTAGGAATAGAAACTTATCCAGCTTCATCCGGGATAGGCGTGGCGAGACCAACGGCCTGAGACCATCTGAAAATTCGTTACCCCAGCCCTAGAAGCATATAAACCCACTCCCGGCACACAATAAACGAGCCTTGTCACAATTAAGACTGATTTGTCTTTATTGCGCCTTGGTCTCCCTTCTCTCCCCCTATGGTTCTTCCAGGTGGCTGACTCACGGGTCTCGCGATTGTATCCGGCTGGATCCGGATAGACATTTACCTCCTATTATAGAGATACTGCTGGGATACCTGATCCTTGTCTTTTTTCCCACTTTGTTGTAACAAGTAGCAAACACTGAAAATTTCCTGACTATATATTCTAAGATTCAGTTAGGCCATTTTTGTTTTTCTTCTTCCTCTGTTGTAATTCTCTATCAACTATCTGTACTCATTTTTACTGATTTTCCCCCAAACCTGAAGAACTTTAATATTGATTATGAGACATAGGATACATAGACACATGCCCACATCAAAGAAGGTGCTGTTCTCTATGAGAAAAGCAGAAATGAAGTAGCTCAAATGATATATGAAATGCCCAGATTTAAAGATATCTCTGTCTGAAATGTTCATATGGCTATTTGTGCCTGACCAGTGGTAAAACTTTCTGAGCTCATATTTATCTGATCAGCCACAATCAAATACACTGTATATAAACCCTAATATAGTGATGTCACTTTGGTTCTCTTCGAGTACAAAGGACAACAAACCAGTCTTTGGTTAGATAAATAATTGTTGTTTTTTTTAATTTAAAACCTTATCTTCCATCTTAGAATCAATATGATGTATTGGCTCTCTGGCTGAAGAGCAATAAGGTTAAGTGACTTGCCCAAGGTCATACAATTTGGAAGTTTCTGAGCCCATATTTGAACTCAGGACCTCCCATCTCTAGGCCTGGCTCTCAAGCCATCCACCAGACCATATTTTTCATTTATGAAGTAAATCAAGAAGGGTGATATCTTGACTTATGCTTGAATTGGAGGTGAGACAGAGTAGCACACAATCATCGGCCTCCCTTTCTCTTTCAGAGTCATTGAAGTCAAAAGCAAGCAAAAGTCAATACAACTGAAGATGGTTCAGGACACAATGGATGGTTTTGGCATCTTCCATGTCTGATGAAGTGCTAAGCACTCCACAGTGCCTGCTTCAGCTGACTTCATGACCAATGGAACAAGTTTTTCTCACCTACCCATTCTGCTAGGATAAGTCTTCTCATGATTAGGGAAGATACTCCCCTAACTCATCAATGGGTTTGAGGACTATTAGTTATCTTCACAATGGTTTAGCCAGTCTACCAATATGGTATTTAAGGTGTGCCTGCTGTGCATTCTACAATTTCTTGGAGTCACAGGTAAGAGTTGGGTGAAAAGTGAACACTAAAGATGGAAGAGCAGCCCTGAAAGGGGCATGGCAGGTTTTCCCACTAGACGTGATAGTCCTCCACCAACAACCCATAGGACCTAAATAGATAGAAAGTTAGATTATATATAAACAGAGTATGCCTATACTCTATGTCAGTGATGGGAAAACTTTTTAAAGAGGGAGCCAAAGGAAAGGAAATTCTCATCTGTCAGTCTGTTTCTAAGGCAACTCTTTCAAAGTTTCATTGTATTGTATCCTACTCATTGTATTCATCGGGTTAAGAATAATGTCAAGTGGCCAGATAGAACATTTCAGGGGTCCCACATCTGGCCTGTGGGTCATAGTTTTCCCATGTTTCCCACGTTATGTCCATAAAATATTGAATTTACTTGTAATTATCACTCTATTTTATATATAGCTATTTACATGTTATCTTTTCTATTAGATTGTCAGCTTATTGAAATAGTGACTGTGTTTGCTTTTCTTTGTCATGCTAGAGCTAAGAATTAGTTGCTGTTTGAAAAAAAAAGTTTGTTGAATAGACTTGGTGTTTTTAACACTTGTCTTCTCTTCTTTATTGATTAAAGTATTTATGCTCCAGTTTTTTATTTTCATTTTCTGTCTTGAGATCTTTTGTAAATGTAGTTCTTTAACCCTCTGATTTTATTTTTCACTAATCCTTCCCTAATACTTTCCTTGACTCAACTCCTCCCCTTTGATGATTGCTAATTGATATGGCACTTTGGTTGTCTACAATTCTGCTACCATCTAGGGTGATTTACCCTTCAATATCCATATCCATGTTCCAAGTAGCTTCTGGTAGTAATAGCACTCACCACTCCTAGATTTTATTCACCATTCTTTCAATCTCATTGAAGATACTTGAAGATATATTGAAGATAAAGCTTCCCTTGTGCCCCAGTTTCCTCTCTTCTGCTGGATTGAATCAAGGTCAGCCTCTTTTCACAGGGTTTTAGATAGATACTGGTTTGAATATTCTCAGAGTCTCTCCATTCTCTAATTTCCTCAAGTAAAAGACAACTCCAGGAAAAAAGAAACCTAATTGCCTCACTTCTACTTCCCCTATTATTTTCATGTTGCTAGCCATAGTCAGAGTTTGCCATTTTTCATGATGTGTGCTGTGTTTGCAAAAAGAGGTAAATTTCCATGTTAATTCCTAAGAATCTGCTTATAAAACAGTTTGTTCAAACTTGCCAGTGCATAAAGATTGCTGGTAGAATGGTCTTGATTAAGAAGAACATTAAAGGTGCAGCTGGGTAGCTCAGTGGATTGAGAGCCAGGCCTAGAGATAGGAGGTCCTAGGTTTAAATCTGGCCTCAGACACTTCCCAGCTGTGTGACCCTGGGCAAGTCACTTGACCCCCATTGCCTACCCTTACCACCCTTCCACCTATAAGTCAATACACAGAAGTTAAGGGTTTAAAATTTAAAAAAAATTTAAAAAAAATAAATAAAAAAAGAACATTAAAGTTTTTATCTTTTTCTACCATTAATTCCTAAAACTGCTACCTAGTTGGTCTATTGCTTTTTGACATTACTTTTTAGTTCTAATTTCTCTACCTCTATTATTTATTTTTAGTTTTGATCTTTTTTGAGTACTGAGTACTTAGAGAGACTAGCCAAGATGGTAAGGTAGAATTACTCTTCAATTCTACCCCAATAACTACTCAAAAAAACAAAACTAAAACAAAAGAAACCATAAAAAAGTTCTACATGAAATCCTAATTCAAAAATCCATGGGGGGGAAATCATTGTCATACTTTTTATATAAGTTCTAAATTCCTGTTAATACTGGAGAGTGTTTTACCACTGAAGAGAACCCTCTAGCTTAGAGACTAAATTGGAATCTGTGGGTTATACATAGGGGAAAGAAGACTTAGTTTGGACTTCAAAGGTCATTAGAAAAACACTAAAGAAAATTCCCCAGATGTAGATCCAGAAGGCAAAATGAACAAAGTGGGGGAATTTACCAGTTATACCTAGAAATATCTCTCAAAAGAAATAAATATTTGTATTGTATTTTTCTGATTTCAAGTCCATGTTTCTATTAACTATATATAGTTGATATAGTTCAGCGATAATATATATATATATATACACACACACATATATAAATATAATTCTTGAAGTATTCTTTTCTCCTTTTGTTTTATTTGTTTGCCTTTTTTTAAAGAATGATGGCATTATTGGAATAGAGAGGACTGAAAATGTTTATAGTCTTAAGGAACCAAGATAAAGAGACTGATTGGAAATGAAAGAAAGGGTGAAAATTAGGTTTAGGGAATGATTTGGGAGGAGATAGAAGGATGGGGTGAGTAGAGAACCATGAGCCTCAGTAGTGGTTACTTTTCTTCACTGCTAATTAGAATGGAAAGGTCGATTTTTTCCTCATTACTTGGAACAGAGGGATTCAAAATGGGTGAAAATATATACTCTAGGAGTCTCGGTGCTAAAATATGGGAATGAGGTCACAACAGTTGTCTTCTATTCTCTCAATATATAGAAAAAGCTAGATAGTATGATGTTCAAGCACTATTGGGTTGAGGAGAGAATAAGGATGAACTGATATAGTGAATGGGTTTGCCAAACAGGGAAATATAAAATAATTATCTGGCCATCTTAAAGACCTAGTTGAGCTTCAATTAAATGAATTTCAGTGGACACAGTTTGTCTGTTTGCATGAATCCTGTTAATATCAGAAATTTCTCCAGAATGTGGTCCACCAAATTGGGAAAGCTGGTAAGAGAAGAGCATGAGGAATTGATGGATAGCACTAGGTAGAGTTGAACATTATATATATATATGTATATACATATGTATGTATGTATAAAGAATGCTGGATTTGGCAATAGAAAATTTGAATTCAATTCTTTGGTCTAATATATTACATGTGTGACCTCTCTCAGCCAAAGTTTCCTCTCCTGTGAAATGAGATTAGTGGATTAAATGACTTTTGAGTTGTCTTCTATCTCAAAATCTATGAGTATATGAGCTGGTTGATCATAATGTCAAGACTTTGAAAAGAAGAAGGCTGTAATTCTGGATGTGTGCAATTTATGAGATCAAAGAAAAATTGAAGGACTAGATAAAAGAAGTGAAAATTCAAACTGGGTTTCTGTGAATAAGAACAAGAAATGAATGAAATAATTCTAGAGAACCAAGTTTTCTTGAGTATCAAAATATGGAAAGTTGTATTTATTAAGCTCTTATCATGTGACAGGCCCCCTACTATTCACTAAGGATACCCAAAAAAGGCAAAAGACAAATTACTGCTCTTGTTCAATTGTTTCTGACTCTTTGTGACCCCATTTGAGGTTTTCTTCGCAAAGGTATTAAATTAGTTTGCCATTTCCTTCTCTAGCTGATTTTATGGATAAGGACCTTGGGAAAGTAGAATTAAGTGACTTGGCCAGGGTCAAAAAGTCAATAATGTCAGAGGTCAGCTCAAGAAGATAAGTCTTCCTGACTTCAGGCCTGGCACTTCATTGCACCACCTAACTGCTCTAATGAGAGAGAAAACATGGAGGGAAACACTATGTGCAAAAAGATGTACAGGACAAACTTAATATAATCAGAGAGATAAGATTCCAACATTAAATAGTTGTGAGGAAGAAAGTCTTTTTTTTTTTTATAAAAGGTGGGATGTGATTAGAACTTGACAGAAACTGGGAAAAAAGGGAAGGAAGAGATGTGAGAAAATTGCAGTCATGGGAGATAACGATAATGCAAGGAATTGGGAGACAAATATAATGTTGGGAGAACAGCAACATCAGTGTCACTGGACCATAGAATATAAAGGGTGCGTGGAAAATTAATATTATGCTATATAATTTAATAATTAATGTTACTCTGTAATTTACCCTTTTCCCCATTTTGTCAAAGCCTCATTTCTTAGCCCATTTCAAAAAATAGATGGCTCCAATAAACCAAGGTTTAGTTTAGTAAAATTCTAGTCCCCGAGACATATGCTTATTTACCACTTTAAAGCAGGGCCCCAGCTTCTGATTATCCTATAAAGAAATATCTTGTTCTAATTCCTTCCCAGAGATAACTCTCCTTTTCTCTAAAGCATGACTCATTTTACTAACATTTTATAATTATTCTTAAAAAAACAAACAAACAAACAAACAAAGAAAAAAAACCTCTTACCTTCTATTATTAATTCAAAGGTAGAAGTGTCTGAGGCTAGATTTGAACAAAAGACCTCTTATCTCTAGAGCTGGCTACCCAGCTTTCCCCTTACTCTTAATAAGTATTACCTTGCCCTAGAGAAAACTGTCAACCTTCTTTTGTTGCAATTTTATTTGACATAGGTTCTATAAGGTATAAGAATACTGTAAAAGAAAAGGAGGCCAGGTTATAAGGATTTGAATGTCAAATAGATAATTTTGTCATTTATTCTAAAGGTGATATAGAGCCATTGGAATTTACTGAATAGGGGAGTATCATAGTCAGATCTATATTCTGGAAATACTAATTTGACTGTTAAATGAAGAATGTATTTGAGGGAGGAGATCATTGAAGCAGAGAGAATGACCAATAGACTTGAATTTTTTTCCAGGTTACATGTCAGTACAATTTTCAATGATCATTGTTTGACATTTTACAATCCATGTTCTGCCCTTTGCTTCTATCCTTATCCCTTCCCCAACATGGCAGGTAATATGATATAGGGTGTACATGCTTTAAAATACAATGCATATTTTATGTTCATCATGTTGTGAAAGACACATATCATTTAAACAGCAGATAAATTCATGCAGGAAATAAAGTGAAGAATGGTATGTTTCAATCTGAATTTAGACTCATCAGTTCCTTCTATGGCAGTGAATAACCTTTCCCATCATGAGTTTCTTGGAATTTTCCTGATAATAGCTCACTCAAAGTTGATTATCATATATTTTGCTGTTGTTGTGTACATTGTTCAGATGGATCTATGAACTTCACTTTGTGTCACTGTATATGAACCTTTTGAGGGTTTTTTGTGATTGTTTTATTCATAATTCCGTATGGCACAATAATATTCCATCATAATCATATACAACAACTTATTCAATTATTCCCATAAAAGGTCATCCCTTCAGTTTCCAGTTCTTTGCCACCACAAAAAGAGCTGCTATAATTATTTTTGTATGAACAAACAGACTGTTGAAATAGTCCTTAATAAGATGATGGCTATCAAGGTGTTAGAAGTGTCAGAGGATAGAAAGGAGTAAAATAAAAAGATAATCAAAGTGAAATTGGCAAGTTTTTGAAACAGATTGTAATAAGAAAAATGAAAGGGGGGAGTCTGGGTTGAAATAAAGGCTATGAGCATGAATGACTGTAAGGATAATAAAACCCTCAAAAGTAATAGAGAAGTTTAGAAGAGGTGAGTATGATGAGTAAAATTTCTGAGAGAGACTAGACAACAATTAAGAAAAATCTATTTATTGTTTAGTCTAATATAACAATAATGAATACATTAATGATCCATCATCTCTCTTGATGATCAGAGATAATTCATCCAGTCTTGAATAATTTAAATGCAATGCTGAAAGCTCATCATTTAGCCCTCCCCTAGACAGCCCAACACATATATAATTGGTAGATACCTAATGAGGATGTGAACTAATATTTTGCAGTCCCTCCCTGATCATCCCATGATGGTGGGGGAAAATAACATACTTGATCACAAAGGTCCAATACCATCACTGATCTGGAGGGAGAAATTAAGTCATATCCAGTTAAGTTTGACTTCAATAGTTCATCCTAATGGAATAAATAAAAAGTGTAGTCATGATGTCTCTAGACATATTTGGCAGAAACTAATTTTTTTAACTAGATAGGATGTAGCATACATTCTCAGTCTTAACTATCCCACTTTTAGAAACTGCTCTGGGACAAGGAATTTGAGAACATTCCTATGATTGTCAGGACAAAGGAATGAGGAAAAGGTTTAAACATAAAATATAATGTTACCAACCAATATTGGAAATCAAAAGAATGCAGTATTAAGAATAAATCTTCTTAGGAAGTTATTTGGGGGAGGGGGAAGGTTGGTAATTATTTCAGTTTGTGACATTTAATTTAAGATGTTAATGGAACATCCAGTTTGTGATGACCAGAATGCAGTTGTTGATAATAAGACTGAAGATTAAGAGAGAAAGTCTTGTGCTTTCTCCCAGGGATGTGTCCTCAGAATCCCCTGCGTATAGGCCCTGTATAGATCTTGGTGCTGGGCTTTGTGTGACAGCCAAATATTGGACCTATCCTTATCCTGATTAAAGACTTGTTTTTTGTTTTTGTTTTTTTAATATTAAATAATTCTGTGTTGTTTTTTTTTGAAGTTACCACAAGCAACTCTCTAGGAATTCTGGAAATGGCTACAAAGGTATTATCAGTTCTCTTAGGTTGTGGATCCATCTAAGCATTGTTGTTTTGGGTAACATAATGAAGATTTCTGATGCATCCACCTAAATTTGTGTTTTGGACTCTCTTGTTTTGCCCAAATTTGATTGGATGCTTAAGTTACTCAGCTATGTCTCATTCTCACTTGCTTTTAAGACAACTTTGTCTAACTATGTGTTGTTTGGTTCTTGTGTGAGACACTTGTCTGGATCTTATAATATAAAACTTCCAGAACCTGGATGAGAGGGAGTCACATCTCGATTATACTTCACTTTCTTCTTCCAAATACCCTAAAAACTTTCTTTCTTAAACTATTTCTGATTTTGAGATCTATTGTTACAAACAACACCTCTATGATGGATTTTGCAACTTTAATCAGAAACAAAAAAGTGGATTCTCCCCCTCCAGGTCTTGTAAGAGCTATCATTTCATAATAACCAGTTTTCTTTTTTGATCTGTTATATTGAAACAAGCAATGCTGAAACTCCCCATTAGTCACAAAGCTTCAAGCAACAGATTTCTTCACTCTTTTTGCTCTCCTCCACCATGGTTCTCTCTCTGAGTCTACCTAGAGAGTCCATTGATAAGTATCTCTCTCTAATTTAAGATTTAGTTACTACATCTTAACTTGTTTATATCTTTATCATTATTGTTAACAATTATATGGTGTTGCTCATCTGACTAGGTTCAGCCTAAAGACAGGGGGTGACCCTCATAGTTTAGGGGACAGATAGGTATCTTAGATAGAACCCGATGGTATCAAAGCATAGCTTGGAGGTATGGCTCTGTGTCCATCTCAAAACCTAAAGGACGACCCAAGGAGGATAATTCTCTCAAGGGTCTTTCTTATCATTAGCCTTTGAAGTCCAGGCAGACCCTTTCTTTAGCCTTAACAAGAATGCAAGGTAGCCAAGGAATTTTTCTGCTTATAGTTTGGCCTGAAACACTTCTATAATTTGGGGGTGCAAGGTAAACCTAGGGTCCCACATCATTCTTCCTCCTTATAATGTAAGATCTTTAAGAATAGGGACTCTTTTTGTCTTCCTTTCTACCCCCAGGCTCCAATACAGTGCCTGAAACACATTAAGTCCTTGATAATTATGCAATGATTTATTGAAATTGTGAAGATGGAATTAACTCTCCCCTGCCCATTTTTAGATTTAATCACCAGAAGTGTATACACCCCACTTATCTTTAAGTATGGGGAGGTCTGTGACCCAGGTGTGCTATAGTGGGTATCATCACAAACCCACTGACTGCCAAGCAAAGCTAAAGCTGTTAATTGGTCCATGTAAAGTGGAAGGAAGTTACAGGAAGTGATTAAAAGGAATGGTCTTTAAAAGTGGGAGAAACTTCCTGTGACTGGCTCTTTTGCCTTCAAATTTGACCTTAAAGGAACTCTGTCTTGGGACCTCGGACTACTCTTGGATTTTCCCTTAGAACCACCACATGGGTGGTAAAAGATCACACATTTTCCAGAGGTACTAGTCCCTGCAGAGGCCCCTCATCTTGGAGGAGGCCTCATAGCTAAAACCCTTGTTTAATTTTCCTCTAGGCTCCCTTTGCTGGGACCTCTGAAGCCCTGCCTGGCTCAGACCAGGCAAGAGTAATTATCTACTCTCTCTCTTTTCTCTTACTTTCACTCTTTCTCCTTTTATAAACAAACTACCATAAAAAGTCATCCTGACTTGAGTAATATATTTTAGGCAACCACATTTTTATACATTTAGTCCAACCTTTAATCTTTTTAATCCTTATAAAATACCTCTCTACTTCCTCAAAAAAAGTATCATCTCCATATTACACGGCATTTCGCTAAGCATTGCATTCTATTACATACCTTTTTAAATAGTCTAAAGAATTTCTGGCTAGGAATAAAGTATCACTTCCAATATACAAATTTCTTGCTAGATCACTGTTACTAATAATCAATATCCCATTGCTTAATGACCTTCCAGATTTTCATAGCTTGACAAATGATATGTTGGCATTCTTCAAATAAACAGGAAAAGATCACAAATTTTGTCTTTCTAGAAACTGAGCCGTAAAAAAGACATGCAGCACTATCTGTAGCTCTTAGGTCCATGGATGAATTGGGGAAGTAAGGTTCATGAATTTATTGCTTGCTAGAGCACATAAATGAATAGATGTACTTTCTCCTAATCACATATTCAAAATCTCTTATTTTTGCAATCATACTATTCAACCACTCCACTTGAGCACATCTGTACATTGGTTCTATCAAACTTCTGAACTACTTTGCATAAGTATTAGGATAAGGCTCTGAAATGGTTTTCTTTTACTCAACAAACCTTCAAAAATAATTGCCTGCCTTAAGTGAACAGTCTCATTTCTTTCTGTTTCATAAGAGACATCTCTTAGGAAGAAAGTGGTACTCAGCTGATTTGGCTTCAAGATACTTTATGAATGTAATGGCAGAAATTATTAAAACCTGGTGACTCTGGGGATATTGTAGTATTGGGAGCAAACACATAATCATTCAAAAGCACAGTTTCAGATATGTTACCCTCATTTGGCCTTGAGAATAAATGATACCAGAAGCAATAGCAAAAGCAACAACAATATTGCCAACAATGAATACTCTATTTCTGTAGTGCTTCCCATGAATATTCTTATGTACATGGAGTCACAGGAATATAGATCTAGGATAGAAAGGGTCATCTGAGAGTACATCATCTAAATGCTACCAACAAATAAGGAAATAGAGGCCCAGAGAACTTAAGTAATATTTTGATAATACCACAGGTAATCAGTGGAAAAAGGAGAAATGGAAAATAGGACCTTTGCCTCTAGAGTTGTGTTTGTTTTTGTTTTTTTTTTTTGACATTGTGCTTATTATGATTAAAATTCTCTGGTAACTGTATCTTAATTTGTGATTATTTATTAATTAATAAAAAGTTGACTAGAAAAAGAAATGCACTTAGCCTTGTGTGGCTGGCTAGTCTCCCTCTTAGCTGTATCCTTCTCAGAGTCTTCTGTGCTAGCCCCTGAGCCAAAGGATGTGCTAGTGATCTCTTAGCTGCCCCCTCCATTCATAATTGTAATGGAAGAGTCCCTAATTTCTACTCCTACTCCAATTTATGCTCTTCATGACATTCCTTTCCAAAGCCCATATGATTTGGAGGACCCTGACCTCAATCTAGACAAGAGGCAGGTCTTCCAGACATTACGAGTCACCACACAGTCTTTAGAATGGTTGGATAGTGCTGGTACAGTGTCTCCTAATGTGATATTTAAGAAAAGAAAGGACTCCATTGCCTCATAGAGATGTGTTTCAAGGTTCAGAAGTAAGATTTTTTTGTTTGCTTTAAAATAAAAAATGTTGTTTTGGGGTGTCAAAGTTAATATTAACTTCCCACATACTACGATGTTTACTATACTCCTTTAAACTGTCTTATGAGATAGATTCTACAAATATCATTACCCTTTTTTTTCCAAATTTGGAAATTGAGAATTAGAAGAAATTAAATGAATTGACTAATATTAAATGACTAAAATTTGAGTTGACTTCGATATAATTCTTTAGATTTTAAAGTCAAAACTTAGTACTGAGATAGTACTTTTTATTTAGGATGTTTTCCATTGTGCTCTGCAGGTAAAATAGTAGTTAAATGGACTAAGAGCTCAAGTTTGGACTAATTTAGCACTGTTTCTAAAAAGCTTAAAATTATTGCAAAGGCCTTCTAAAAAGCCAGACCTTACTACCCTGAAGGACAATGAAAACGTTTCCTTCTTGTGGGAAACCCTACTGATTATAGTCAGGAAAAAAGAATGTGTTCCTCATGTAATTCTTGTTCTCAGAATATTCTAAATCACATACTAAGTCACTCTACTTCACTAACTTTGTATACCTTCCTTTATCTCCTAATTTAGCATGCTTTCATTCATATTGTCTACTCTCTCCATTTGATTTTTTTCTAAAAAAGTATAAATATATAATTTTTCCTGGTTCCCTGAAGAGTTTATTCACATTCTTAAGATCTCATACCAATGTTTGAAATGACTCTGATCTCATAAAATAAATAGCAAGCAATTCTTTGATTAAGCCAAAAAAGTAGAGTGAGGAACCAATTCTTCATCATTTTTAAAATGGAGATAGAATGGAGGGAGTGTGGGAAGATGGAGCAGTAGGGCATAAGACTTTCTTGATCTCCAAATTCCCCCCAATCAAAAAATAACTCCACAGAAACAAAGTTAAAAGCTCCAAAAAAAAAAAAAAAAAAAAAAAAAAAGAAGAAGAAGAAGAAGTCAGGAGTGAAGTAGAGCAGCTGAGAATAACTTGGAAGGAAGGTCTCTGACATCCCTGGACTCACTATCATCTGATAGTACAATTATAGAGGAGCAACAAGCAAGAGCAACAAGCCTTGTGGGGGAGGAAGAGCAGCCTCACCTTGTCTGCTTGACTTAGGAGTTTATATCATAGTGGCAAATCAGTGGAATCCATAAGCAGCAAGCCTTGAAAGCAGCTGTGTTGGCTACAGCCTTGGCTCCAGAAATCCCCACTTAGTGACAGCTGAGGGTTAACCACTGATCAGGGAAGGATTTCAGGGGTCAAGGTAAGCTGACCAGGCACCAGCTCTATCCCAAGTCACAGCTTTGGGAGAGGAGAGAAGAGGGAGCACAGATAAATGAGGTTATGAGGCACTGGGGTCCTGCTGAATGTGATTACACATAGGAGAGAGTAGTCACTGGATGCCATGGGGGGGGGGAATGCAAGCTATATCACTGCAGTGGCAAAATCACTGGAGGGATGCTAGCTTGAGAATGTGAGGTTAATCACAGACTGAAGTTTGAGCCAAGGGAAGCAGGAACACACCTGGTACTGGATTATAGAAATTAGAAGAAGAACTAAATGAGGTCCAGGAAATAACAAACAGAATAAATCCCCCAAACCTGAGATATCATCAGCCATATCTTAGAAATGGAGCATAGATATGTTATGATTAAAGTTCTCTGGAGACTATATGTTAATTTAAAATTATATTTATTGATAACAAAAAATGGACCAGAGAAAGAGAAGGCCACCAGCCATGAGTGGTTGCCATAGCAATGCGCCTCCTCTGACAGCCAAGCTAAGAGCTGGGAACCAAGAACCAGAAGCCAGGACCTGGGCTTATTTGTACCTTTTCACTCTTAATTCACAGGTAAAAAGATCTTGCTTCCTCTCAGGACCCAAATTTATAGTCTTTGTGACATCCCATTACTTAGCCCCTCCAGCTGGAAAACTCTGATCTCTTTCTGGAAAAGAAACATGTGTTCTGGATACCAGAGATTCACCAGAGGCAAAAGACAAAGGTCTTCTAGATGCCAGGAGTCATAATGGCATGGGCACTGTACCCCCCCAAACTCAGGCAAACTGTAAGCAGGGAAATTCCTTTGCTCCCTTATGCCCTCAGAACACCCAACCCCATATAATTGACCTTTATGATTACCCTCTTTGATTGTCCCATTGATTTGAGATGGACAAAGAGACACACTTCATTCATCTGTCCTCTGAATCAGGCAAACCTCCCACACTCATTGCTTCAGTGCTTACCACTCTAAAATCATGTCTTCCCTGTTGTAAAGAGTATAAAAATTCCAGAATTGATGCCTTCTGGGAGACAGATTTCCCATTCATGCTCTCCTTCCAAAGAGCAGCTTTCCAACCATGTTGTTCCATCTAGGAGGCAGGCTTCCTGCTATGCTGTCCTCCTGGCCAAATTCAACATTACCTTCCAAATTAATATATTTCTCTTTTTTTGCGGGGGGAGGGGTACCAAAGAAAATGGCACAGGCTAGTGGTAAATTTTCACAAATATAACATGAAGATAATAATTAAGCCTGTTTGGCCACTATTTTATTTAAATGAATAAACCAGAGAGAAATAACTTAACCATAAATAACTATTACAGGGATGGAAAAGCCATGGGTTCAAATTCAGAGGACAACAAATTAAAATACTTGCTTCTAAAATATCAAAGAAAAATGTTAATGATCACAAGTCCAAAAGGGAGTTTCGAAAAAGAGTTTTAACAGACTTCAAAAACAAAATGAGAGAGGCCAAGGAAAAAGTAAGGGGAGAAATGAGCAATGCAAAATAAATCAAGAGAAGTTAGAAACAAAGATCATCTAATTGGTAAAATAGATACAGAAACTCACAAAAGAAAATATATTAAAAATTAGAATTTGACAAAGAGAAGTTAATGACTTCCTAAGGCAAAAAAGAAATAAAGTAAAATTAAAATAATGAAATAATATAAAAGAATATGAAACATCTTATTAAAAAAAAACCTACCTGGAAAATAAATCAAAGAGGGGCAATAAAAGAATTATTGTACTATCAGAAAGTAATGATCAAAAAATTTTTACATGCCATATTCCAAGAAATCATTAAGTCAAATTGCATATAAGTTCTAGAAGTAGAAGCTAAAATAGAATTTGAAAAAATTCACTAAACACCACTAGAAAAAGAGATCTCAACATGAAAATGCACAGAACATCATAGCTAATTACCCTAAGTCCCAAGTTAAGGAGAAAATACTAAAAACAACAAGGAAAAAATAATTTAAATATTATGGAATTAGAATAACACAAGACTTAGCAACTTCAACATGAAAAGAATGAAGGGCATGGAACAGATGATTTCAAAGAACAGAGGAGCTATGGTTACAACAAAGAATACATTCCCAACAAAGCTGGCACATTTACACAAGAGGAAAAGTTTATTTAATGGACTAAGGGAATTTACAACTGTTCTTGGGTATGTGGGGGAACAAGAACCAAATAAAAAATTGGTCTATAAGACTCATAAGAAAGTAAATATGAAATACCAAATATAAGGGATGAGATAAGGTTGAATTGTTTATTTCTTCTATAGAAAAATTTTATCTATAATCCTTAAGAATGACATCTTTCAGGGGCAGCTGGGTAGCTCAGTGGATTGAGAGCCCAGTCTAGAAATGATAAGTCCTAGGTTCAAATCCGGCCTCAGACACTTCCTAGCTGTGTGACCCTGGGCAAGTCACTTGACCCCCATTGCCCACCCTTACCACTCTTCCACCAAAGAGCCAATACATAGAAGTTAAGGGTTTAAAAAAAAATGAATGACATCTTTCCTTGGGTAGTTTAAAAGGATAGATAGATAGATAGATAAATAGATAGATAAATAGATAGATAGATAGATAGATAGATAGAAGCAATGAATATAATGGAATGAGCTAAATTATCAATATAATAGGTTTGGTAAAGGTAAAATGGAGCAATTATCTCATATAAAAGAGAAATGAGTGGAAGAACTCTCACGGAGAAGGGGAGGAAGGTTTGGAGGGTTCATACTACTAGAACACTATTATCATCAGATAGAGGTCAAAGAGAGAATAATACATAAAACTAAAAGGGTAAAAGTTTTCTTAACATTGTTATAATTAAAAATGATGAGGGTCGAGATCAAAAGGGAGGATAGTATTTTAATAAAAGCCATGCTGATAGAGATAAACTGACCACGTGCCTATAAGAAAAACCTATTCCAACCTCACCTCAGCCATTTACCTTCCTCTCTCCTCAAGCTCAGGTAACTAAAAAAGGAAGTTCCAAGTCACTACCCCCTACTTAAAACAGTCCCTCACCTTTAATACGTCATCCAAAACAGGAAACCCATTAAACCCGTTGGACCACGGGAAATGTAGTTTTAAGGACCCTCACAGGTCCACAGAAGTTTGTCAAACACTATATTGAGGTTCAATCCTTCCAAATAGAACCCCAGGTGATTTTAACTAACACAACATACAGAGAAAGAGGAAGTTGAGGGGATAGAATAATATCAAAAAATAGGAGGATTAAAGAGAGTTCTCAGGATAAAATAAGGGAGAGAATTTTCGAAGAGAATTCATATCAAGATATGAGATGGCAGGATAGGGGGCTAAGGAAGAGATTTTTGGAAGGGTGGATAGAATAAGAACTAAGAGGTAAGAGAGGAGGGACTAAGGACTAAATAATATAAAAAATGTATAAAATAGAAATATAGCAGAATGGATCAAAAACCAAAACTCAACAATATGTTGTTTAAAGGAAATACTTAAAAATGAAAGGCACATATAGAGTAAAAATAAAGGGCTATAAGCAGCATATATACACTTCAGCTGATATTAAAAAACCTCCAATCTCCAACAAAGATAAAGCTAAAATAGATACAATCAAAAGAGATAAATGGAGAAACAGTATCATGTTAACAGAAACTATAAGAAATGAAGTGTTATCAATACTAAACCTATCGACATTAAATTTGTATGGTCTGGCAGTCTTCTTACTTTTTTTTTCTTTTCAGCCCTAGCACATAACATAGTACCTGGTTCACATCAGGCACTTAATAAATATTTATTCATTGATTGGATAAGGGTGTGGTGAGAGTGATGTTAATAGTAATGGTAGACCCAGTAACCATGTCCAAAACTTTTGTCATAATATCATGCTACCCAATCCTATGTTAACTTGGAATATAATTGTGATGGCAAATCTGTCTTAAAATCAGTTATTTATTAAGAAAAGAAAAAAAATTATGTATGCATGGAGAGCTAAGTTCCTCACAGCAAAAGAAATCATTGGCTGAGATGAGGTGACTAAGGGCAGAAATTTAACAGGTTAAAACTACAAGCAGGAATGGGATGATGGACTCTAAGCAGTTCCTGAAGTGGTCAGGATTTCCAAGCAAGAAAACGGATTAGAGTCTCATTTGTTTATCTCTGCTAAATGTTCTTTGAATATTAGCTATTTCAGAGAGGATATCACCTTTCATTAGAGTTATTTTCATTATAATATCTGACTGGTTATTGTAGGTTCAAATAATCTCATGAGGTTACCAGGAATTCTTTGCAGCAAGACTTAGCAGGAATTCCTGTCAATTGTACTCTACATTATTACAATTCAAAGTATACTTGTGCTATCTTATATTTCAAATATCCACAGTGTGTGAAACAGAAGTTTAAGGGGACTTTGAAATATCAAGGTATACCCACTTTACTATTCAAAAATGAGAAAAACTATCTTTAATATGGAATATGTTTATTGAGAGGGAAATGTGGAGCAATGTCTCACATCATAAGCCTAAGACAATGTTTCACAGGTTTACAGAGAGAGAGAGAGAGAGAGAGAGAGAGAGAGAGAGAGAGAGAGAGAGAGAGAGAAACTCTTAACTTATTGAAAATATAATAGACTTATTTTACACATTCAAGCCTTCCTTCCAATTAACAAATTAACATTTTAAAGAAATAGTAAAAAGTTGGAGCAAAGGTTTTAATCCAGAAATAATGGACAGTAATATTAAGTTGAATAGTTTTACAGTAGATATAAAGAGAGGAGGTGTTCTGGGCTAGATTACCTGGGAGGCCTGAACAATGAATACAAGAGGATCATTCCAGCCATTGGGCTTGACCTCCTGAGAGAAGCCTCCAAAATGGGACAAAAGGGTACTTAAGAATTGATAACTGGATTCTTGACATTAAGTACACTTTTTAAGGAAACAAAAGGACTATAGTTAAACTTAATCTTAGATTATTTTGTTGTGGTGGCTTTTATCTTTTTTTGGTTAATTTTTTTTAAACTAAAATTCTCCATCTTATTTTAATAATACCCAAGGACTACAATCATACCAGTTTGGAAAAATCTTCTTCCCCAACCCCAGCTCAGCCCTTGATATCATCTGTCAACTGTGAAAAACACAGAACCACTTAAGTAGTTAGAAAAATCAGTACAAGGAAGAGAATGTTCTGATCATCCACTACTCAGAGTCAAATGCTAGGTACTACACAGAGACAAAGCTCTGAGATTCTGGGAACAATGTCTCTGGGGAAAAAGCACCTCAAAAGGAGGTTTTCCAAAGAGCTGAAGAACTTGGGGTCCTATTGTAAGAATTAAAATCAGGACTCTGGTCCTCAGAATTAGGAATTTTATTAAATCAAAAGTAATAGTGACATGGGCATTGTGCAGAGATGGCAGGGACCCTGTACCCCTTAACTCAGGCAAGCTGTGAAGAGGGAAATTCCCTTCCCCCTTCCTGTCTTTGTGACTCCCCATGCAAGACCATTATCCTTAGATGTCCTTTAGGCTGAGATAGACAAAGATCCAAAGAGAGGGCCACACCTTAATAGCCTAAGCCCTGAGGATTTCAGGCAGATCCCCTACCCACAGAATGCCTGAGTGCAAGAAGTCACATCCACACTACTGTAAAGAATATAAAAATCCCTGAACTGGGGCACTTGGGCAGCAACTCCCTTAGTTGTACCACTCATGCTGCCATGCCATGTCTTCAAGGGTAACCCTACTCAGGGTTGCTGCACTCATGCTATCTTGCTGACCATTAATCCTATCTTACTAATAAATCTTTCTTTTTACTTTTAAGCTAAGTTTGGAGTCCTCTCATTCTTGAGAAAGGTTTCCTTCCCGAACCCAGGGGTTCACCATTTGCACCCCAATAACAATAGGAGAAAAGATAGAAAAAATAGGAGAAAAATATATATTCAACTTCCTAAATCTATGGCCACCATTTAGGGGCCCCTACTCACAACACTGAGGAGAGAAGTCCACAGGAAACACAGAAGTTGTGAGTCCTTGCTGAGCTCCTACCTTAGTTTATCAAGCCAATTCTCCACTCATCAACTCACATGTGATATCTCGGGAACCAACCATGGTTTTCTAATTTGCCTGGGCCACCCATGGGGGCAGTTCAGGGGGCAGACCAGGTAATTGTGTAATATTCTTGACTCCATTGCTCCATTTTTCTGGCTGTTGTTCTACCCTCTTGACTAAATTTATCCAATGATTTTCCTCACACAATCTTTGCTTCTCGTCTGAGTTTAAACTCAGGCCAGGCACCAGTGGTCAAAAAGGGAAAAAAAGGATAAATTCTCTTTTCACACTTTATACCTTCTGGGGAATGAAGGACAGAAAACACTCACTTTCTGGTTACCAGCAGTCCTGGGAAAAGGGGGTGAGACAGAGGATGAGATACCAATAAGTGGCCTAAGATTCAATGGAATATTTTTCTAAGACAAAAAGGTGCCTGAGGTTTGAGTATTCCTATCATTCCTATTCAGGATACTTAATGGATGCTTGGTGGTCCATTGTTCAGTCTAAGACAAGGTCAGTCTGGGACATCCATTAAGGCAAATTCCCAAGGGTCTAAGGCATACTTGGAGGGTTCCATAAAACCAAGTTCAACATATCTGAAATGTTTTTGACAATTTAGTGTAGAGCCATCTAGGTGCTAAAATTCTTGTCACAAATGTTTGTATTATTAATTATTTTGATTAATTTCTTTCCTCATATTATTGTTGGAGGTAGATCTCCTATTAAATATCTGAAATGGTTATTCCTATTGATAATCTTGTATTATGAAACTCCAAAATCACCTTAATCTCAGAGGAACTTGTCTTCAAGGAACTCTCAGAATGATCCTTGTCCCAGACTGATCAAGAAAACATTAAGCATCCATTAATAGAGATACTTAAGATTTAAGTAACCTTTTTTATTTGTTGGATTCTCTCATTGTATTTGGGCTTTTCCCTGACACCCAACCTCAGGCTACAACCTCTTTCTCAAGCCCCTATATAACTGGTTAGTTGTCCTTCCTTGCCTATACTCTCTAAAGTGTATATATAATCCTGTTCAATCGGTTCTGATTTTCCAAATCAGGAAGCACACCAGGTAATGTAAGAGCAAGAGGCACTCTGCTTTATTGCAAGTTTCGAGCTTGGGACTGACTGCCTCCAAGGCAAATGGAACAGGGAATGATAGGTCTAGCCAGCTTATATACAGTTTGAGTTCCAAGAACTTGGGGAGTGGGGGTGGGGGCTGGATGTTAACACAAGCTTCCTATCATCCATTCACCAGATGTTACTGGTCTTGGGTCTTTCCTGCCATTAGTTAGGTGCTTTTATTTGGGGTCTTCCTGCCATTTATCAGATATTACCAGTTGGAGGTTTTTCCTGCCATTCATTAGGTGTTTCTGTTTTTATCAGCTCTGCTTCCCAGGCCTATCATTCCCCACTTCTTTTAATGAACCTTTGAGGAATCATCCTCAAACAGAAGTGTTAGCATCATCATAAGGGGTTTCCAGGGGGCCAGAAAGGGATTGATATTGCTGTTTCAGGACATAAGTTGTAGAGAGCTAATATGTCCTTTCACAAAAGCCACTAAACAGTTGAAAATACAAGGGCCAAAGGTTAGAAGAAGGAGAACAATGAGAAGGGGCCTAATAGGGTGGAGATAAGGGTCGTGAGCCAAGAAGATTGGTAGAAGATGTGCTCAAACCACCCCTCCTAGGATTCTTGTGCTTGTTGTAGAATGGTGAGGCTTCTCTGAGTTTGGTCGTGGATTCCCGCACGACCACTATGTGGTCAGAATAGAAGCAGAATTCCTCTCCAAGTGCTGCACAGAGGCCTCCTTGTTGGAGAAAAAGGAGGTCCAGGCCCTTGTGATTCTGGAAAGCTACTTTGGACAGGGAAGTAAAGGATTTTTCAAGGTGGGTAATGGAGGTCTCTATTCTGGCTAATTCCTCATTCACTGCAGCCCTGAGAGCTGAAAGACTTTGATGATGAAGTGTCGTTCCTACACCCACCAGACCAAAGATGGTTGCAAGAGTGATGGCAGTGATAGGTTCCCTCTTTATCCTGATGGATGCCGGGGAACAAGTTTCCCAGTAGCGGTAAAGGTCCTCCCCAGGGTGGAAGAGGATGAGGGGTAGGACTGTGACAAGGAGACACATTTCATTCATGGAGGACAGGGTGGTCTGGGCTACACAGGGTGTTATCCCAGTGGTGGAGCATAACCATCTTGCTCCCTTAGGGGGAATATAGAAATTGTCTGTACTTGAGGAGATTCTATCACGTAGCTGGGCTAGGAGTTTAAGAGATACTCCCTATACAATGGCCAGACCCCTAGACAGATTTCAAAGTGAGGCCCATCTTCCTGTCATTCCAGTCACACTTGGGGGGATTTGCTTGGTTGGAAGTATTATAGGAAGTATTCAGTGCTAGAGCATCATAATATGGGGGCATCTAGGCAGAGCCAGCAGCTTTCAGTAAGGTTGGGAAAGGATCTGTTCAGCGAGAGATAGGAGGCTTATAACATGGGCCATAGGGGGTACGGGTCTTGGATCGGGAGTGGAGCAGAGGAACTAAGGCCCTGGGTAGGTAGGGAGATGGGTATGATGGTGTCTGGAGTTTGATTGGGGCAGGTGGTGGGTATGATGGTACCTGGAGGGGTCTGCTGGGGATTTAAAGCTTTACTGGGGCCTCTGGGAGCAGAGGGGAGATCAGCCTCCTTCTTTATAAGGAAAAGCCCCCCTGGATCAGCTCCATTTGTATATGCCCTTATTCCCCATGTACAACCCAAGATCCAACCCATATCCTATGGGGCCTGGACTGTAAGGTTGAGATAAGAGCAGCAGGTCCATGGCCCCCGGTTCCCTTCTACTAAGGCATCCCTCATCCTTTGTCACATTTTTCAACCAAGGGGACCACATGAGAGGGAGAGGAAGGGATTTAGTCTGTTAAGGGACCATTCTTCAGTTGCGAGGGTCACACAGTCCCAGTGAGCACAGTAGTAATGGCTTATTTTGCAGTATGATTTCCCCGGGTTGGAAGAAGGACATGCATAAAACCAATCATGAGTTGGGACCCAGCGTGGGTTTCTGGTGGTGTTCTCAGGACAAATCCCCAAGATTGGGAGGAGGTCACAGGGGGAGACCTTAAAAGATGGAGCTCCAGAGGAGATAACAGTCCGGAGAGTAGTAGAAGTTTCCCAACTGCTGAGAATCCACTGCCAGGGTAGATGTGGATTGGAGAAGGAGCTATCATGTAGTTGATAACAGTTGCTTGGTATCATCAGCCCAAGGAGGGGTAGCACAAACAGAAAGAGGTTCATGATGCTGGGTCAAATGAAGCTTCAAGGGGTTTGTGGAATGACATGTGACTTGCCACTGGTCCGAGGACTGTAGATCAGGTGGTACTGCTTTTCGGAAGTGGGAGTGGTGGACCCAAGGTCCAATGCCGTCGACCTTAAGGTCAAAAGGGGTAAGGAACAAAACAACATGAAGACCCTTCTGTGGGGGCTGTAGGGAACCTTTCTGGTGTCTCTTTACCCAGACCCAATCTCCCAGATTGTACTCATGGGGAGGTGAGGATGTAGTTGGAAAGCCTCCTTAACTCAAGGCCAAAGATAATGTTGGGTGTTGGCTAACCCCAACAACATGGGCCTCAATTCAGCTGGAGTATTGGTGCTCTCAATGGTTTGGGGAATGGGAGGGAGGATAGGAGAAAGGGAGCCACATAGGATTTCATAAGGGGTAAGAGAATGTGGGTCAGGGTTGTTCCAGGCACAGAACAAAGCCAAGGGAAGGAGGGTCACTCAGTCTACATCAGTCTCTTGGACCAATTTAGATAAAGTCTCCTTAATTGTCCTGTTCATCTTCTCTACCTGGCTGGAACTTTGGGGGTTATACTCAGTGTAGGTTCCAATTGATCTCCAAAGCCTCGGCAACCCCTCTGGACACTTTGCTTACAATGTCTCAGGAAATCCAAATCTAGGGATAATTTCTTCAAAGAGTTTCTTGGCTACTACTAGAGCCGTTTCAGATTTGGTAGGAAATACCTCTGGCCAGCCTGAGAAGGTGTCCACTAGGACAGGTTGGTATTTGAAGCCAAATTTACCTGGCTTGATTTCAGTAAAGACTATTTCCCAGTTTTGGTAAGGCCGCTGACCCCTAACCCTATGTCCATGATGATTGTCTGTTTTAGCTGCTTTCATGAGTTGGTAGGCTCGGCATGTGGTTACTAACTGCTGAAGAAAACTACTAAGACCCTTGAATCGAAGCTTCCCTTTGTCCAGTAGTTGGGCAAGTTTCTTTTCCCCTAGATGGGACAGGTGATGTAGGTGGGTGGAAAGAAGTTGGCCTAGGGTTTGGGGCAGCAGAAGGTGCCCTTCCTGATCCTGATACCAGTATCCATCAGGGCATCCTCGGTGCTTCTCAACCCAGGCTCGATCTTCTTTGGTGTATTGAGGCTCTCCTTCAGGTGCTGGTGGTATGACGGCTGGAAGGATTAAGGAAGGTGCAGATACTGCAGCCTCGTGAGCCACTTGGTTTGCAGCCTAATTTCCATGACCTTCTAGGGATTCTCCCTTTTGGTGGCTGGGTGTGTGGACTACAGCCGTGGCTTTAGGCTTCCATACCTCCAATAGGAGCTTCTGTCTTTCTGGTAGGTTACTAATAGGCATATCTACTTTCCCAGTATATGGGTATGTGCACATGCAGGGTGGCGAAGGCATAGCGACTTTCAGTGTACACGGTTAGGTTCTTACCTTCAGCCTTCCTCAAGGCTTCTGCCAGAGAAATCAGCTCAGCCTTCTGAGCTGATGTGCCTTCTGTAAGTGAGGCAGCCCAGACCAAGGATCTGGAAGCATCGACAACTGCTGCCCCTGTCCTTCGGTGTCCTTCTTCGATAAAGCTGCTGCCATCTGTGAATCACACAAAGTCGCTGTTGGTCAGCAGAGTGTCTTTAAGGTCTGGTCGAACAGTGTTTGCCTCGACAAGGATCTCTTGTAGTCATGCAAGGGAGCAGAGGAGGGGTTAGGCAACAGGGTGGTGGGGTTAAGCAATGAGGTGACTGAACAAAATGCAGGATGCATCCAAAAGCAGGGCTTGATAATGGGCTAGATGTGCATGAGACAGCCAACAATTAGGTGACTGTAGGAAGATGCACTCAATAGCATGCGATGTGGTGATAACCAGAGCCTGTCCATACATAAGCTTATCTGCATCTTTTACCAGGATTGTTGTAGTGGCAATAATCTGCAAGCAAGGTGGCCATCCTGCTGCAACAGGATCCAGTCGTTTCAACAGATATGCAACTGGACAATCCCATGGCCCAAAATGCTGTGTCAAAACCCCTTTTGCTATCCCCTCTCTCCTGATCACCAAGTATGTGACCTCCCACTGAACATAGATGCCTTTTTCCACTAACCTTATAGCCAAACTCATTCAGGGTGATCAGGAGAGACAGAGTGATGGACTCACACTCATCTCATGACTAGGCAGCAAAGAGGAGGTAGTCCACATACTGTAGAAGTGTAACTCAGGGGTGGTCAACATGAAAATCTCACAAGTAGGTGGCCCAAGCTTCACTAAAGATGGTTGGGCTGTTTTTGAAACCTTGTGGTAATGATGTCCAAGTGAACTGCCCAGTAGACAGAGTATCCTCATACCATTCAAAAGCAAATAGGGGCTGGCTGAGTGGTGCAAGTGGAAGCATGAAGAAAGCATCTCTTAAGTCTAGAGTAGTGTACCAGTCAATATCTGGTGTTAAGGAGCTTAAGAAAGTATATGGGTTGGGGACTGTGGGGTGTCTGTCCTCCACCCGGGTGTTGACCTCTCTTAAATCCTAGACAGGCTTATAGTCCTTACCCCCAGGTTTCCGAATGGGCAGGAGTGGGGTATTCCATGGAGAGGGGCAAGGGATTAGGATCCCTGCTGTTTTTGGTCTGTTGATGTGGAGAGTTATGCCCCATCGGGCCTCCAGAGACATTGGGTATTGCTTGATGCAGATTGAGGTGATGCCAGGCTTGAAGGTTACAATTATGGGAGGCTGGGGGACAGCTAATCCCACCCCCGCAGTTTCAGCCAGACTCCAGGGACCCTGTCGATCGAGGGGTGCACATGGCCAGGTATACCGGCAGGAAGGGGAGGGGTATGGAGGCTATAATCATCCTGAAGGGACAGTGTAAGGACCTCTAGAGGTAAAGAGGTAAGAACCCCCTCTTTGTCTGTTACACATATTCCCTTGTCCTGGAAGTAAATGTGGGCCCCTACTTTGTGAAGTAGGTCCCAGCCAAGAAGGGGACCTGGACTCTCGGGGAAAACCGGAAAGGAGTGTAAGACTTGATGGGTGCCTAAATTCACTGTTCGAGTGGTGTTCCAGTTATATTGCCGAGTTCCTGTTGCCCCTTTCACTCAGCTTGTTTTTTTGGATATCTTTCCCACAGGCACTTTCAGGACAGAAAACTCAGCACTTGTGCCCACCAGAAAGTTCATGGATTTTCCCTCTATTTTTGCCTTTACCCAGGACTTGGGAAGGGGGCACGAGTCCCATCCCCATCAATCACTATCGCCAGTGACCAACAATGTCTTCACAGGGTGGTTCCTAGGAGGCTGGTTACTATTCCCCAACTGACGTCTTGGGGGACACAGATAGGGGCAGTTGAGCTTCCAATGACCCTCTTCTTTGTAATAAAAGCATTGCGTGGAGGCCTGTCTACCTGTAAGGGCTGGCCATTGGCATCCTCTGTTGTCAACAGAGGGGACTGGCCCCGGGGCAGATCTAGTGGTTAGAGGGGCTACAATACTGGCTGCTAGTATCCTAGCCATTTCCCTCTGACATTTTCTATCCTGCCTACGGTCCTCAAGGTGCAGCCTGTCAAGTCTCTCCTGAGCTTCCTTACACAACCTCTCAGCTTTCTCTTCAGGAGTTCACTAATGGATTGGTTGACAAAATCATCTACCTTTTGGAGTTTTTTCCTGATATCTAGGGCTGCTTGGTTGACAAATGCCAACAGCACAGCCACCTTACTGATGTCGGCCTGAGGGTCCATAATTGAAAAGCCTCTTGGAGGCGCTCAAGGAACACTGCTGGGCTTTTATCGGGTCCCTGTCTGACTTGATTTACCTTGGCCAAATTGGTGGGCTTTCTGGTCATAGCTTGGAGACCAGCCATTAGAGTCTGGCGATAGACATGGAGACTTTCCCTACCTTTGGGTTGGTCAAAGTCCCAATCGGGACGTGACAGTGGGAAAGCATCTTCAATGAAACTGGGCTGAGCAGTGGGATGAAAATCCACACTACAGACATTCTTTCTGGCTTCCAGGAGGATCCGCTCCCTCTCCTCAGTTGTAAAAAGAACCTGTAATAACTGCTGACAATCGTCCCAAGTGGGACTGTGGGTGAAAAGGATGGATTCTATGAGGTCAATAAGTTTCTGAGGTTGGTTAGAGAAAGAGGGATTCTGGGTCTTCCAATTATAGAGGTCACTGGAGGAGAAAGGCCAATATTGGTGGACCTGAGGTCTGAAAGGTTGAAAGTGAGCCACTCAGAGTCACAGAAGGTCATTAACTTCCCTCTTTTGACTTGCAAAGAGAGAGTGTGAGCACGGGCCTTAAAAACTTGGAAGTGGTAGAGAATAAGGGCCAGTG
>NC_058130.1:690217032-690254155 GCF_016433145.1 Gracilinanus agilis | reverse complement strand
TCAATTCTAGCCTTTAAGGACTGGTTTTTGGTTATAATATTTTGGTTTTTGGCTTTAATCTTTTGGTTTTCCTTTTCAATCTGGTCATTTCTGGTCTTCAGTTGACTTGTCTCACTTTCCAATTGCGAAATTCTGCCTTTTAAACTGTTATTTTCTTGCCAGATTTCTTCCATCTTCCTCAGCATTTCATTTTTGAACTCTTCAATAGCTTGTGACCAGCTTTCATTTTTTTGGGGACATTTAGATTTTTGTTTTCCCTCCTCTGTTGTCTAGATTTTCTCTATGTAGAAATTGTAGAGTGTTTCAGAGTTTCTCTTGATAGTATTTTTCTTCTGGGCTTCCCTATTGCTTGCCATTGTTAGCCCCGCCCCTTTTCAGCTTTGTCTTCACACTCAGGGTCTGCTTGTGCTTTCTAAGCTTCCAATGGCTCCAGTCTTCTTGTCCTCGGGGTCCGGTCTTCTGGTAGTTCCCGATCTGTCCCTCTGTCCGAGGCTCATTCAGCGGTCTCCAAGGCTGCTTCCACAGCCGCGCTCCTGTCTTCCCCTGGGTCCTCACTGGAGGTCCTAGCCTGTGCTGGAAATCTTTATTCCACCCGGGGCAGAGCCTTCACTGGAGCAAGACGCTGGGGAAAGCCCCTGCTTTAGGGTTCTTTATTCTGCCTGGTGCAGGGCCTTCACCCTTGCAGGATGCTGGGGAAAGCCCCTGCTTTAGGGTTCTTTATTCCTCCAGGCGCAGAGCCTCAGTGCTCCTTTACACTTGGGGGAAGTCCCTGCATTGGTGATCTTTCTTCGCTCCCTGGTCAGAGCCTTCACCCGGGTAGATGCTGGGAAAAGTCCATGCGTCCCCCCAGCCACTTGGGGTCCCAAGTCTGGCCGCTCACAGGTACAAGCCGTAGGGCTGCTAGTGATTTACTGTTTGCCCCAGTCCTGTTTTCACTCTTGTGCGTTGGCCTAGGCATTGTGCGTGGTGTGTGTGTGTGGGGGGGGGTGGAGGGGCTTCTTCCTCTCGCATTTTAGTGAGAGCTGTTTCACCCCTTTATAGCATGGAAATGCCCTGATTCTGCATACCTTCAATTCTGCGCCCTGTTGTGGGGTTCCTTTGTTAATCTGGATTCGTTTTTATGTCCCCTTGAAGAGTCTTGTATGCACCAGTTAGTAGAGTCGAGCAGCTGCTCCTTACTCTGCCACCATCTTAACCGGAAATCCCATTATTTGGAATATTAACGCCATGCATAAGTTGGTAATGATTGGCAGTCAGTCACCTGTAGAACTTTGACAGAAACTTAGCTGAGCCATTTCTCAGCCCTTCCATTCACCTATGACTGTATCAATAACCAATTTTCTTCCATAGCATTTCTTTTCCCAATTATCTTCCCATACAATTCTCCCTTAGATGGCAATTCTCTCTAACCATGCTCAGGGTTTAAAATAAACTTTCTTCTGTTATTAACAATTATTTCTAGGCTCCATCATTTCTTTCCTAAATTCTTCTGATAATACCTTGAGACGAACTCGTTCAGTAAAAGTGAACTAGCACTTTGGAATCTCTGCTGTGAATTCTCAAATTAACAGTTATTACTTCCAAGCCTCTTAACAAAGTAAAATGCTACTATTTTAAACTACCTGCTTTAGCTAAATTTGGGGAATCTTCTTTCTAGGTTCTCTACTTGTAAAAGGGATTTTGCTCAGCATAAATTTATGAAAATGGCCAAGTTTTTGACCACTACAGAAATTTGAAAGGCCAAATGAAAACAATTAGGAAAGTGGTACTTATCTGTTCCAGTGACCTCTTGGGGATCCTTTGGATTTCTCATATGTGTCTTCTTCATAGAATCTTTCAGATTCTAGACTGCAGGAAAGTCTTGTCCAGTGGCATCTTGAGATAATAGTGCTGCTCCAGGGTTTCTGAATAAATTCCTTTTAACAAGGCATATAGCAAACTTAACCTTAATAAGTTTTAATCACTTCACCCACACTCCAAAACTGGGGTGGTAAAATGCAGGACATTCCTAGAAATTTCTTTGGAATTTTCCCAGTGGGGAATTCGTTTCTCTAATATTGGTCATGTGTCAGTGATCATCTATCAGAAAAATAATGCTCACAAAATAAATAAATGCCAAATCAGATTAGTTCTCTCCACTGAAAAAAGGAAAACTTAAAGCTAATTCACTATAGGAACCAGGATTTACTGGTCTTTTAAAAGAAAAACTTATCTATTGTAATGTTTGCTCTCTGGAAATTTACCTTAAAAACTCCAAAAATCAGGTTATAGTTCACGATTCCTTTACTTTTCCAAAAAGTAAAACCCCTAATTTTTCTCAACTCAAAACTTTGGATTACTAAGGAAAAGCTAAAAATTACCTTTAAATCAGAATACCTGTCCAATTTCCTTCTATCCTCCTTCAGAGGAAAATTGTTGGTCAGTTTAAAAACCTTCAGGGTTTCCTTGCCATTTAAAGCAAAGTCTTTCCTCAACCATGTCTTGTCATTTTATAATGACACAATGACCAAAAATGAACTTTACTTCAGAACACACACTAATCAGAAAAACCTTGCTTTCTGGAAACTAATAACACCTTGACAAAAATGTGAAATTACAGCACTCAGATAACAAGGTTAACATCAAGAATAAAATGCATCTCATTACCAACATTATTAAAACATTAAATGTACTTGGTACACAATATTTCACACATTATACCAAAACGGGGAAGAAAAGATTAGAATTTTAAAGTTATGAATTTCTGGACCTGCTTTTGCCTTTTTCTGGATATCCTCATATCCAGATCACCAGCTCCTATCCAGCGTCTTCAGCTTTTGGGAGGAATTAATTGTGTTTTAGACTTTTTTTTTTTGCTAACATTTAAATCACAAGCATTAGTTATTAGTAAAACCTTTTAAAACACATCACAAATACAATATAAGCAAAACCTCAGAGAATTGAGAAGAAATCCAGAACTTAAGTTCTTTAAGCTTCTGTGAGAAGCTCTTTTGGAAAAATTTACAACCATTTAAACTTTAAACCCTTAAACCTTGGCATTTCCATTCATGAAGAAACTTTCTCCATTTAATCCACTTAAATGAACACTTTGGCTCCCACACTCCAGCTCAGCTTCCTGTTCAAAGCTTCCAGCCAGCCATTCACACCTCTGAACTACATTCTTTGCTCTTCTACTCCAGACACTGCTTTACTCACCTTCACAGGCAACCACACACACACACACCCAAAAACCTAGTCAAACTGGGAGCTTGTAATGGGTAGAACTAAGCTCCATTTTGGCCCATTCATCTTGGGACCATTTGCCACATATTTACATTTAACTTTCAGATGTATCACTACATGGTTCCTCAGGCTCCCGCCACCCCCACACACACACACACACATCCTGGGGCCACAGACATGCTGCTCCCCCAAATCCAGACACCCCCAGGTGGTTCTGCTTCTGCAGTTCTCCATAAGTCTACGGACCGTCTCTTAAACCCCCTTAATTAAAGAGTGGTTCCCTCCCAAATTCATGAGCCAGAGTCCTTCTATCCAAGATCCACTTACCTGGCCCCTCTGCTAACTGGACTCCTGACTCAACCCTAAAAGGGCTGTGTGGGTACCTCATGTCTTGGGGTCCTCATTAGCAGGGCAACTCAGGCAGCTGGGACTTTGGAATCTTGCTGGGGAACCTCCATTTTGTGAAATTAGAAAAAACACAGAACTATTAAATAGTAATAAAAGCCACTCTTTAATTAAGGGAAAGGGGATCTCAGAGACAAGTGCCACGTGCCTTATGCAGAGTCCAAGGATTGAACAGTGCTTGCTCTGGTCCCTGACCCCCTGGGACACTATATGAGTACTCCAAGGAACTTTAAAAGAAGGAACTTATATACAATTTGGGAAGATCCAGGGGCTGGGAAAGATGATTGGCATTATCATACTGACAGGATACAATCAAGCCTGGGAAAGGAATCATAGTCAAGTCTGGGAAAGGAATCCTAGCCAGAGGCTAGCTAGATGTAAGGAAAGGAGCCACTTACTTACAATGGATTCTAAAGGATTGTTCCTGCCCAGGTGAGTCTTCCAGGGATACAATGGGGAAGACTACCTAAGACAAAAGAATATTTAGCATTTACTCTAGGGTCCATTATTCAGTCTGCAACTGCTAATCTGGGATTCCCTTCAGTTTAGATTCTCTTGGGAATAAGGAACAGGTCACAAGCACAAGCTTTGGGGGTCTCCAACCTACAAGCTATTTCTAAAACTTGGGGTTCATCAGATCTCCCTAGGCCACAAGTTTGGGGTTGCTAGATTCCACATCGACAATCTTTTTCCGAAAGAGTCTGAAGAACCAGGATAAGGCATACTAGTAGTCCCCACCAGAACCTGTAGGTTCCTGAATTACAGTATAATATAGCATTTATATGGTCAACATCTTGTTTCTAACTCTTGGGGGAGAGGGAGCAATCATTTTATGAGTGCAGAATTTTGAAGGATCATGTCAACAATGTGAGTTTGATTGGATCAGGTGACTTAATAATCATGGCTCTTGCTCTAATAACTTCAAGTTGTGCAAACAAACCTGCATCTGCTCAAAAGTTTTGCTAATCCCAAAGTTCCCTTCAAAACTGGAGTATTAAAAAATGAAAAAAAAATAACATTTCAGGAAAACACAGTGATTTTTAAAAGAATGGTCCTAAATTCTGAAGAAATGAGTAAGTTAGCTTTAGCTCTTGTTTGTAGAACAAAACTCCACAGTTCATTTCCCTGAGCATTATTTATCTTATCTATAAAATGATACTAATATTACTATCACTATCTATATATAGCTTGCACATTATTTATATATTTTCTCCTTTTTAGATTAACTAAGTATTGTTTTTTTGGCTCTCTTTAGATCACCAACTCTTAGCACAGTACTCGGAATATAATAGGTACTTAATAAATGTCTGTTGGCTATCTCCCTCATGGGTCTATTTTATGGGAAGTTCCTTGCAAGCCTTAAAATGCTAAAGAATGTTGAGTAATTTTTATTTATACATAATATTTGAAACCAGTCCAGCCTCATCCATTCTAATAGCTCTTTCAATTGTGTGAGATAAGGAATGATCCTGGTCCATGTGGAACCCAGGATACAAGCATTTGGGCTATCCTTACATGGAAATGTATCAAAGCTTTAGTTCAATTAAAGTCCAGAGATTAAAGAAGCAAAATGAACTGGACCAAGGGGCAAGTCATCAATAATCCTTCCATCTAGCCTCCTGACACAGATCTGATCCCATTTTCAATCTGTGTTCCTCCCTTTTATTTATACTTTCTAAATTTCAGCACTCTGAAGAATTCCTGTTCCAATCCCAGCCTGCCATCAGTTTATGAGCAAATGGATGCTAATTTGGATTCTGTTACTCTGGTTTTGGGTGACAGAGGAAAGTAAGAAAGTAAAAAGGACTACCCTTCTTTGTTATATAGATGAGAAAACTAAATGTCAAAGAAAAGCAATAAGTTGCCCAAATATACATAATTATTAAAAGAGAGATCCAGGATTAGTTCCTCAAATTGAAGTTCAACCAATTCAAAAACTCCATGTTACTTGGCTAAATATATTGGGAGATATAATTTTTTCTCATGGAAAGAACATTAAAAGGACCTTTCCCCTCACCCCCTGGTCTTAAATACTCCTGTTTTTTACACTATGGAAACCATTTATTGAGCAGCTAGTCCCCTTTATTCCAATAATAAGTATTTGCAAACACTGTTCTGGATCAGTGAGGCAGTGGCAGAAGTAGAATTACTGTTGCTCATATTTAACAATAAGGTTCTTGACCCATGTTGTTTAATAGATGCCCATTTGAAAAGTCAATAATTCTTCGGGCTTTGTGCTATTCAATATAAAACCTCATTACACCAGTAATGACAGTTTTGATATTTCCAACCAACTTTATCGATGTAGAAGTAGTCATGAGTTTCCTTAAATGAGCCATACAATGACTGGCTGGCACACAGTGGGGTTAGAGCCAAGACAAGGCCATTGATTTTCATACATTATGCCTTTTTGGGGATGATGTGAGTCCAACGATCACTAGAAACAAAGTATCCCAAATCCTAAGCCAAATCCCAGTGCTTTATTTTCCTTATGCCTGCTGCCAATCCGATTCATTAGAATCTTATTTTAGTGCTTCAGACAGTGGAAGTATATTCACTATAAAGATAGGATTCTTCCTTTCCATTGTGGTAAATTAAAATTATGAGAGGATACCTCGTTTTGTGGTGAAAAAGTTATAGCCTGAGAATCAGGAAATCTTTCATTCATCTCTGTCTCTGCTACTAACTAGCTGTGCAAAGTTGGGAAATTTTTTTTTTTCTTTTATTTGAGTCTTGGGTTCCTCACCCTCCTGCCCTCCCTAAATAAGGACTTTACTGGTTGAACTGCTTACTTCATTGCTATAAGGATTAAGTTAAATAATATGTGTGTGTTTTAAGATATAAAGCACTGAGTTTGTTTCTATGTGGTATTCACAGAAGAGTAATATCTTTAGTATGAGGGCTTGCTGAGCCCTTTTCAGGGCTTCCCATTCTTATTTTGGTGACCACCTTTCACCCAAAATCATTCGTGGCTCCAAGAAGCCATATCATGCATTGTAGCCACAATCTGGTTAAATAGGCTAAACCAGTTTGGAGATAACCAACAAGCTGACAAGATATCTACCCCAACCTTGCAGGAAGCTTTCCCAGTGGACTGAGTAGATGAGAACAATGTATTCCAATAGCCATAAAGGTGGTTGAAGTAAGTGCTTTGGAGTTCTTAGAGCTTGGTCAGACATCAAAGATGCCAAAGTCATTCACTGCATCATGGGCCATTGACAGTCTTCCTGACTTTTGTCTGGACTTCAAAGCACTTTGGAAGAGAGAGCGAAGCTGACAGCTTTGTACAATTCTAGCTCATTTAAATCCAGTCATTTCACAAGTCAAGACTTTATCCCATGATGGATTGGTTTTCTCCAATTGAAGAACAGACAACCATGATAATGATATTTAAATTCCAAAGACAGAACTATGATTTCATTGTTTTAGGTATTCCTTCATTTAATAAATATTTGGAGTATGTCTTCACTCCAATCTAGCCTCTAAATTCTAAAAAATTATTTTCTTAAAGGGTATATATGACGATTGAATAAATTATAGTTGTTCTTAGCAGCTTCAAACACAAGCTCTTATTATTGCCACTAAATAAGCTCTAGTATGACAAGAGACTTAACAAGATTCTTAGAAAAAGTAATTGTAAGGAGCAGCTGGACAGCTTAGTGGATTGAAAGCCAGACTTAGACTTCAGACACTTCCCAGCTGTGTGACCCTGGGCAAGTCACTTGACCCCCATTGCCTAGCCCTTACCACTCTTCTGCCTTGGAGCCAATATACAGTATTGATTCCAAGAAGGAAGGTAAGGGTTAAAAAAAAAAGTAATTGTAGAGAGAATTTAAGCTTAATCCTTCCTTATATCCATGAATACATGGAGAGCCTTATCTTTTCTGATATACTAACTTTTCAATAATCTACCATGAAAAAAAGAAATCTTTGTGCCTTTGTCATCTGATTTAAATTCTTTTTTGAATATCTGAAACCTATTCACTTAATAATATGTTACATATTGCAAATATTTATTCACTGACCTAGAGTGATGAATACCTCTTTTTAAATACCTCTAATGGTATATGTGTGCATATGTGCAGGTGTTTTAGAGAGAAAGAAATTACATTTGTCTTCTTTAAGTTCAATGAAGATATTTCTTTTGAACATCATTGAATAAGGTAATCAGTTATCCCAATTCATTTGAAGTAATTAATAAGACAATAAAGTTTGAGACTTTTGTTAAATCATATATAACAATTGAATACATCAATAAGAAGTGTGAAATAAGTGTGAATAAATCCTGTTATCACTTAATAGAAAGGTATTTCCACTAGGTAAAAAAGAGAGTCCATTCAGATCAGCTAAGGAACTTGGTTATATCTTGTTTTTCTTATTTAAAACGGCAAAATTGTTAAGTAATATGCCAAATCACTAAAAAATAGAATTGCGTAGGATAGGTCAGGATAAACAACATGGTCTCAGTCTCTCAGTCTGAAATCACCTTTCCCCAAATAGATGAGGAGTTACAAAACTTCAGAAAGACCAAAGAGTGCAGACAAGAAAACTGTACTATGCCTAAGGTGAATGTCTTGAGGATTCCAACAAAAAGGCTTATGGGTACTATGAGTCTTTCCTTTGCAATGTGCTTTCTAAATTTGAGCTTACTTTCCATAGGCTCTGTATGTAGTGAGGTGGAAGTTCATTACAGTTATTTGGGGGATATGTTTAGTAACAAGTACAGTTGTCCTTCGCTATATTGCAGTTCCCTTATCACAGCTTCACTATATCATGAGTTAAAAAAATTTAATTCTGTATCATGGAGTTTTTGCTGTATCATGGGATTTTGTGGGTGAATACCCTATTGTATACAATAGAAATGCAGTATGCTACTGCCATTTGAGCAACTTTGCCAATGTGAGATTGTACATAGCACACTATTGGCTGATGGAATAAAAGGTAACCAACCACGGTGCTGTGTTCTATATCCTGGGCACTGATTGGCTCAGTGACTATAGCACTGGTCTGTTTGCTCTCCCGTACTGTGCCCATATGCTCAGCATCTCCCCATGTCCACTTCACATCAATGTCACTGTGCATGTCCTGCTCTACTGTGTTCTGTTTTTATGAAGTGAATCCAAGTGAACCCAAGCTCCAGAAGAAAACGCTTACCACCAAAGAATAATAAAATAAATATAATGCTGCTACTTTGCCAATTTTCACCTATCAGGGGTCTCTGAAATGTAACTTTCACAGTAGGTGCAGGATCCCTGTATATCAATCTAGTAAATACTCATTTCTAAAAACTAATTTAATCTGATAGATTGATGGACTAATTGAAATCAACTGATGATAGGCAAGAGTGTGGTTGGGGACTTGTAAGCTATGATAAACACCACTCCTACATTTCACAATAAACACTAAAACCTGTAACAAATATAATTAATATAGAGGGACAGAATTAAAAATATCATGGCTTCAAAGGGTTTATTGAAAGCCATTTAGAAAAATGAAGCCACGTGCCTATTAAGATTTAGTTCAAATGCCGCCCCATACCTCTGCCCACCAAGCTGCTTCAGCAGAAAAAAAGAGAGTGAGCCAGTCCCAGCACTCCCTATTTAACCTTCTGTTTAGGTTATCACACTTCCTGTCCCCCTCATTAAGTAAGAGGAATCATGGGAAATGTAGTTTTAAAAGAGTCCTAAATGTCCACAGGAAGTTTAGATCAGGGATCTCAAAATTAGTTCAAGGACTCCCAAATTTCCAATATCACAAACCTTCAGGGGACTTGGTAGCAACCCTCTGAGAACTTATCAGCAAGCTTCAAAATGTTGAAAGTAATTCTGGATCATTTGTTATCCTAGGAATATTGAATATAGGACTCCATAACTGATCAGAGGCATAGTTAACACATTTTGTTGTAAAGGTCAATATATTTAAGTAAATTTAATAACATGGAAATGCATATGTATACACATGTTGCACATAGGTTTCTATTTGTTTTAATTAATAATGAAGACCATAATAATATAGAATCTGTTTAATGAGGTTGGCAGGGAAAAATATGTATCCTAAAACTTTTAAAACGTCTCTTTTTGTGGTGACAAGGAACTAGAAACATAGAGTCTACCAATCATATAGGGAATTATTTAAAAAACTTGTATTATGTGATTGTGATGGAATATTATTGTTCTGTAAGAAATAATGAGCAAGTTGATTTTTAGGAAAAAAGACATGGAAAGATTTGTATGGAATAATGAAGAATGAAATGAGCAGAATGTTAGCGAACATTGCATATAGCAACAACAAAATTGTTTGAAGAATAACTATGAATATCCACCTCAAAAGAAAAATATATATGCAAAATAATGTCATAAATGGTTTTACACACACACACACATACATATACACGCAAATTATGTGTGCATCTGTCAAATGGTGGCTTTCTCAAATATGGAATAAAGAGGGAAGGATGGACACAGCTTGGAACTTAAAATATAAAGAAGGTAACAAAATTAAATAAACATCAATAAGTAAAATGTTGTAGGACTAAAACTGATTGTTTTAATATGTATGCTTATACATACACACACTATACACACATACACACAGATAGTTTTCAAGGAAAAAAAAGAAGGCTAGCAAGCAGACACAGATAAAAGGGAGGAAAGGCAGAAAGAAGGCAGGACAGAAGGCAGGAAGAAAGGGTCATATGTGAAATGTAACAGATAAATTGAGGTAATTCTCTGAGTAAGATATCATTTACTAACTTGAGCCCATAATCTATTAATAAAGGATGGGTCAAATGGCAATTGCTCTGACCAAAATACCTCAAACTCAACTCAAAAGCACAGAAAATTGGCCAATGTTGCAAGTTTGAGGGATCATCATTGGTTACATCAAAACATGCATAGCCCTCATGTGAGACAGAGATCACCTCTCTCTGTCTCTAAAATGTTTGTGAATTGTATGGTTCCAAGCTATATCTTAGGGTTACCTTTAAGAATCCAGGTATATAGACTTACTGGTGACTGGGTGATTAGACAAGAACATCTTTTTTTTTTTTTTAAAGACTATGCAAAGTCAATTAGCCCAGATTTTCAAGGATACAAATCTTGAAGGAATTGCTCAGATACTGTTATTTTTTTAAATCCTTACCTTCCACCTTAAAATCAATATCCTGTATTGATTCCCAGGCAGAAGAGTGGTAAGGTCTAGGCAATGGGGGTTGTGACTTGCCTAGGGTCATACAGCTAGGAAGTGTCTGAGGCCAGATTTGAAACCAGGACCTCCCACCTGTAGGCCTGGCTCTCAATCAAAAGAGTTACCCAGCTGTCCCCTCAGATAATTTTTTTATAATTTAATAATTTTTATTTTTTAGAAAAGTTAACATGGTTACATGATTCATGCTCTTACTTTCCCCTTCATCCCCGCTCCTGCCCCCCCATAGCCGACACACATTTCCACTGGTTTTATCATGTGTCATTGATCAAAACCTGTTTCCAAATTGTTGTTAGTTGCATTGGTGTGGTAGTTTCGAGTCTACATCCCCAATCATGTCCGCCTCAACCCATGTGTTCAAGCAGTTGCTTTTCTTCTGTGTTTCCTCTCCTGCAGTTCTTCCTCTGAATGTGGGTAGTGTTCTTTTCCTTAAGTCTCTCAGAATTGTCCTGGGTCATTCAGATAATGTTTTAAAAGAGTTTTGAGAATTTTTTTCTAACTAATAGTGATTGAGGGAAAGTTTAAGTCTTTGATTTCTATCTTGATGGAGAAAGCAGACTGAACTTTTGGACTTGGGAGCTTTTTCATTAAGAAAGAGAGAGACTTAAACTTGTTACATGGAGTACAGAATTTATTTGCAGAATAAAATCATTTACAGAGTAAATTAAAATACAAAATACAGGATCAACCATTAAGTTTCTTAAAAGGCAGAAAATAACTAAGTATGGAAGGGAGGAAGGGAGGAACGAATGAACAAAGGAAGAAATGAAGGAAGGAAAGAAGGAAGGGAGGGAGAGAGGGAAGAAGGCAGGGAAGAAGAATGAAAAATGAAAAAAAAATAGCCCTCAAAATGCTTAAAAGTTCACCATTTTGATTCATACACACATGCATGCAAACACACACACAGACATATGAATAATAATCCCCAAACTTCATACTTTCTTCTTTGTGAATGCTTTCTCCACTGGAACAGAACACCAAACCTCTCCCTTAGTAGATGGTTTTAGCAGATATTGTGGTTAAGTGAATTTATTCGCTTCTGGTGAACACTATATTAGTGAGTCTTCTCTAGATCTATACCCATACATGCACATATATACACCCATGCACATACATGCATATTTAGATATACATATTTATTCATTGGATTTGTATTACCTACCTTACGAGATCGCTAAGAGGAAAATGCTTTGTAACATTAATTCACAAGGGAGATATCTTGTCATGTTGGTTAAAAATGGCATGTGTAAAATTTACTATATATATTAAATGTTAGATCATTTTTGAGTTAAATGAATGATTAGTTCTATTTTTCACTTCCCTCACCCTATTCGGAAGTCATCCTTAATGAAGAATGTGACAGTATTTCGATCCAACTTTCAGTTGGCTATAAATTCCACATAGTCTACAAATTGGGAGAATGAGCTTGTTTTTCATCCCTTACAGTAACTTGAAAGACCCTCCAAAAAAAAATGCTCTACCTCTAGAGGGGACGCCTACCTCATTCTGATGTCAACCCTTTTGCCATTTGTAAGCACAATGTTTCCTCTCTCCAATTATTGACACTGAGCCGATAAACTTGTCCCCTTCAGAGGCCATGCACTGTAAATAACTTCCTCTTAAAGAAGGAAGCCTATTGGATTTTGACACCTGACAGCATGAGCCTTGTTAAAAACACAGTGATGTTTAGATTCCTCCTGTTTTTAAAAGACCAAATCAAGATTTTTCCCCAATCCTAGGTAACTCAGCAGTGAAGGCCGCCTCACTCTTAGAAAACACATTTCTGTATTTGACGCAACGGATAATTAATAGAGGACAAAAGCTAGAATTAGTGCTCCATTTCTAAAAGCTATCTTCAGTGGCATTGACATATGGAGCCACAGAAGGAAATGTTTGGATTAAAAAGTCTTTTGTGTGGCATCCGCTTATGTTCATTCTCAGTGTTTCCAACATCAATGTTTTCAAGGTCAAAGAAACTTTAGTTTCTATTTTTTGAAAGTGGACTATTTACCCATTAAAGGCAACATTTATTGCAGTGGTTTATTCTTCTGTAAAAAAGGTACAAAAAGGTAAACACAAAATAAATTTCTTTTCCTTGAAAATGTTTTTGTTGTGATGATGTAGATAAGTGTCAGTTAGAAAAAAAAATCTCAGTTTGTTAAGGTGGGAAAAAAATTCTCAAATTGATTTGGTTTAATGTCCTGCTTCTTCCACATGTTGACTGTGTGAACCTTAGTATGTCGCCTACCTTTCAATACCATAGGAAATTTTCTAAAGCTATAAATTACTATAAGTATGGAGATTGCAGTTATGGATTAATGGGAAACTAGACATTACATATGAGTTGCTGAAGATCATTCTTCTCTGGGCTACATTCCTATTTCTCTGGGCTTTCTCTGTCATACCATAGAAAATTTCTTACCCCAAATTTCATTTTATCCCTAAATTTCTCACACTGGATTTCTTACCCCAAATTTCATTTTATCCCTCACACTGGAAGATCTTTAGATTCCTGCAACCCATTACTCCAAATGACTAGTTCTACCAAGTATTTCCTTTAAACTTTTCCAGGTAAGAGAATTCCTATTCAGGTTCCACATCTAATTTCCTGGACTTTTTTTACCATCACCCTGACCTTCTTGATCACATACTCTCTTTTTAGCTTCCTTTTATGTGCCGCCTTCCTCTATTAGAAAGTAAGCCCCATCAGGGAAGGGGCAGTCTTTCTGGTTTAATTCGTATGCTTAAGTTTTAACAGAGCATCTGGACATAGTAAAGTGCTTAATAAAATATTGTTGCTTTGACTTGACTTGTTGGCTTATAAGAAGTTCCCTAAAGCTTTGAAATCATACTTTCAAAAAGGGAATCAATGTCAGCTATTACTAATAATGCTAATTATCAAAATATGATCATTCTCTTTCATAAAATATTACTTATTAAAATAATTAGAATATTCATTACCGTAGTCATTTTCTGATGAATACTATGCAGTTTGTCAATGTTCTTCCTAAATTGGTACCCAAAAATAATCCCAGCTTTTTAAATGTGTCTAGACACTTCCATCCCTTATTCTGAACACAACCAATCTGAATATTGTAAAGTAACACAAAATTTTTTACCCTTTGATTCAGTGTTAATACTAATTCTGCAACCCTATGATCTTAACTATTTTTTTCAAGATGAAAATTTATATAGTCAAATGACCTATTTTTTTAAGTTAACTTTATTATAATTTTTTATATATGTAGGGGTCATGGTATTAATTCTTATTAAACTTACTCTTACCAGAATCTTTGTCATTTTTTCACATTAAGATTTTCTTTTTTTATTTGTGACCTTAAGAATTATTTAACATATGCATATTTACATATATGGCCATATGTACATATATGTGTGTCAATGTATATATAATACCTATGTGTACAGTGAAACCTCGGTTTTCCTTGACATCAGTCATCATTGGTATCAGTTTCCTTTTATTTTTTTCACAAAAAAAAAAAAATTGTCTCGGTTTTCGTTGGTTGCCTGGGATTTCATTGGCCTGCCCACATGACCTTGCTGCTGATTTTTCAAAAACATTCTCTTGTTCAGTGGGGCATTGTTTTTCTTTGTGTGAGCATAACCCTGGGTGTCTGTCCAAACAATTACTTTCAAGGATCTGGGTGGGCACTTGGTCAAAGATCCCAAAGCCCATGTCATCATCTGATTCTTCCAAAGGCAACAACCCCCTCCAACCCCAATGGAGGTCAGCTTACTGCCTCCCTGCTTGATCATGTCCTCAATGTTTTTACTGCTAAACTTGCCGATGACCTTGAGCCGCATCTGCCTCTATGAGGATGCTGTCTAGGATTTTCTTCAGGTCCTTGGAGTTTGGGGACTCATTGCTGCTGATGACAGTCAGATGGTAGCCAGCCACCTAATGCAGCCTGATGGTCTGGGTTCCACTCAGGTGCTAATTTATTCTCTACATTACTCTATTATATTCATTTATTATAATATTATAATAAATTAATTTCTTAATGTTTTTAGTATTAAACACTATACTTTTCTATGAAATGTGTTTTTGTTATGTATTTTGGAATGTCTAAAACGAATTAATTGGATTTACATTGATTCAAATGGAAATGATTGCCTTTTTTCATTAGTTTCGGGTTTCATTTATTGTTTTCAGAGAGATTATCCACAAAAAACGAGGTATCACTATATATGTTATAATATATAATATAATGTGGCATTATATTACATATAAAATCACTAGCTTTGCTATAACATTGTAAGTATGACATAATCTTGAATCATGGAATTGGTTTTTAAAATGGCAGACTTGGTGCTAAAGACAGATTCTCAGCGTAATTTGAGACTTCCTTCTAAGTTCGATTTGAGGCATTAATAATTACTCCTTTTGACTGGTCATTCAATTCGTTAAGTTACTAAAACAATAAAAATCAGTCAAACAAGATGCTTTATTAATATCTTTTACTTTCATATCACAATAATTTCTGGAAAAAATATTCCTCCCTCTGTTTTATCCCCCTAGTAAGACAGAACATTCCCAACAGTTATTCTTACTCTGTAACAAAGAAAAAAATAATTATCCACGAATAATGAATATAGTGACTTTTGGGGGACAATTTACACAACATTCTTCCCAGTCACCTCTCACCTCTCTTCCAAGAACAGGAAGACATTTTTCATTGTCTGTCTTCTAGGACAAAGATCCAGTAATACAATTGATCAGACTTTAGATTCATTTTATTGTTCTTTTAAAATATATTATCCTGATCATTTTTGTAGCTTTGCTTACTTCATTCATCTTCATGTCATTTTTCTTTGTATTCTTAATATTTTTCATTTCTTATAGAAGACATATTATATGTACATAGTAGAAGATCAACTTATTTAAGTCTGACATAGCTCATTATCAATTGGAGGACAACATGATGGCTTTTTTTCCACAATCATATCTCTCAATGACCATTGAATATGTCATAGAAGGGAGACCCAGAGTGGTTGCCTCTTCAATGCTTATAATCAGAGCAAGGAGTATCTATAGTGAGAAACCTGAATATACACCAAAGATGTCTGACTTGGTCACTGTAGGAAAACACATTAACACAGATTACAAAATGTCCTTAAATTAATAAATGAGACCTAGGAAATCACACACACACATACACACACACACACATATATATATATATATATATATACACATGTCTCTGTCTGTGCATGTTTGTGCATGTATATATGTGTGTATACATATATTTAATTTTTATACAACTATTATTACTTTATACACTCATGTGAATGTGCATATATGTATGTGTGCATGTATGTGTTTTTGAGTGTGTATTACATATAATTGACATCATGTATAGGACAGGGTACTTAGAGTCAGATAGAATTTGGTTTGTACCTTCAAAGGCAATTAGCTATGTGTCTGGTTAAGTTAATTAAATTCTATGAAGCTCTTTCTCTCTAACTGTAAAATGAGGGATTTGGACTTAATGGCCTCTAAGACTTCTTCCAGCATTAAATCTAGGACATTATAATTTATATCTACCATTTCAATCTATATATGTGTTATAAAAGAAAATCTCGAAAGGACACTGGATTTGGATTCATAGAACCTGGGTTAGAGTACTTTGCCTGTTAAATACTACCTTTTGACTTTGGAAATAGCTCAATTCCTTATGAATGAAAGCCTCATATTCTTTAATTAAAAATAAAAAAAGTGGGGTAGAGCAGAAGTCAACCTTCAAGGTCTATATAAATATGATTAGCATTGAGGCAGATTAGTGGTATAATAGACAAAACACTGAACTAGGAGTCAGTAAAATCTAGATACAGACAATTTCTAGCTCTGAATCCTGGGCAAGTCTTTTATCCTGTCTGATTCAGTTTCTTCACCTGTAAAATGGGCATGTTAATAGCATTTACCTCTCAGAGTTGTTGTGAGGATCAAACTTGATTATATTTGTAAAGTACTTTGAGAATATCAAAGTGCTATATAAATCCTATTATTTTTATCGGTTTTTTTTTTCATTTTGGTTAGGAGCAAAGATATTAACAGGGAAAGTAATTCTTTTTTCCTTTTTCCCTAATGTCACATAGGCAAATGAAGTTAAAAGCAGAATTATTACTCTGTATTGCATTATGGGGTGTGTGTGTGTGTGTTTGTGTGTGTGTGTGTGTGTGTGTGTGTGTGTGTGTGTGTGTGTGTGTGAGGATGAGTTCAGAATTTTTTTAAAGTAAAAAAGGACATTTTTTCAGGATGCCCAAAACAATCTTCATGACTATCTCCCTGAGTTCTTTATTCTTTTTTCCCCTAAGACTGGGGTAGGAGAGAAGAGTAATAGCACCAATACCATGGGTAGTAAGAGAAGCTATGTCATCTCTACCAGCTCTAATATCTCAGGGGAAAATTCTAACATTATCAAAGCCTTTGCAAATGGAAGTGCAACAAATATAACTGCCAAATTAATAATGGTATGTATTTTATCCTCTGTGAAACTGCCATTCTAATCCACAGTGGTAGATTCAAGTATAAACAAGTGAATTCTGAGCTGTACATTTAATGCACTGTCTATGCACACAATACTGTTGTTAGCTGATGGCTAAAGTGATTATTTTGCCCCCAAATGGTTATATCATCTAGAGTCTTGCAGGCAACGAAAGAGAAAGGTAAATGTTCTTTTCATTATATTACTTTTTAGAAAACTTAGGCATTCCCTATAACACAGGATTGCCCTCTCATGTACAATAAACTTTTAATTATCAATATATGATGCAAAGATGCTAATTTGGAATCTCAAGTCCTCCTCAAACCCTGAAGACTAATAAATTCATTTTGGGGAAAAATAAGAAATATATTATTGATATTTGGAGCATTGTAGATTTAGTTGAAGCCATTATGGAAAGAATGGGAAGTCATTTTAAAGGAAACTGCTTCAAGCTAGATGGTTATTTATATACACTTAGCAATAAAAACCTGAGAAAGAAGAAGGTCAAAATGGAGAGAGAAGTATGTTTCTTCCCTCAAAATAACATCAAAATAGCAACAAATAAACCAGAGATAAGAAAACAGCACTATGTGAAATATCAAAGGTTTCATGCAATGAGGGGGTGCATAGTCCAGGAGACTGACATTTAGATAGAGGAGGACATGATAAAGAACTTCAACAAGGGTAGACAGATGGAAGAAGAGATTGTAGGAAATACAAATAATAATAATAATAAGAGCTGAAGGCAAAGAAGCAAGGGTAAGAGACAGTGGAGCCTCAAAAGCTTTCAAGGTAATTGTCTGAGGGAAGGAGCAGACATCCTTGTGACCTTTTAGAAATAACTCATTTACATTACTTAGAAATTAAGTGGAGTCCAATTTGGCAGCTTGTCATATTCACAATTACAAAGAGGAATGAAGAAAATAATGACTAAAGATGGTGAATGGGCAGTCCAGGTGGGTCTACATGGTATGATTTGCAAAGTGTTCTGATCAACAAATTTTCTCTGTCACAGATTCCCATGTGCCTGGAACTCTATTAAATCAAATAAATAAGCATTTAGTAAGTGCCTACTATGTGTTAGACAATGGGTTAAATTCTGGGAATACTTGTTTTAATGAGGTAACAGTCTATGGAAATAATATGCAAAGAATTATGTACAAATAAATTATATACAAGATAAATTGGGGGGAAATTTCAGAAGTAAGGAATCAGTATTAAGTGAGATCTAGAAATGTTTTTCGCAGAAGGTTAGATTTTATCTGAGATTTGAAGCAAGTCATGGGAACCATGATGAGGAGATAAGAAGAAAAATAATTTCGAACAAAGAAAACAGCAATAAAAAATTCCTAGAGTTAGGAGACAGTGTGTCATATGCAAGAAACAATGAATTCAGCTTTACTGGATCATAGACTTCAAGGAAGACAGTAAGATATAGAAGTTTGTAAAGGTAGAAGGGCAAAGTTTTACAAAGCACTTTGAAAGGCAAGAGACTTTATATGGGGTCCTGGAGGTAATAGGGAGCCACTGAGATTCATAAAATACATTGTGAAGGTGTTTGATATCACTCCTATATTTTAGAAAGATCACAGGGAAATCTGAATGGAGAATGTACTGAAATAAGGAAGGAAAAAATGAAGGAAGGAAGAAGGAAGGAAGGATGGAAGGAATAAAGAAGGAAGGAAGGAAGAAAAAAGGAAGGAAGGAAGGAAAAAAGGAAGGAAGGAAGGAATGGACAGTAATTTACTGGGCAATTTCCTTTGTTAAAAAGGAAGGAATGAAGGAAATTGCCCAGTAAACAATTGTATTACTTCACATATGATGTGGTGCGGGCATGCACCACAGTTGTGTCAGTGACCTTGAAGAGAAAGGATGTATAAAAGATATATTATCAAAGGCAGAATTGGAAGAGTTTGACAGATATGAAAGGTGAGAGAAGTCAAGGATAACACCTAGGTTACCTAGGTGATTAGAAGGACGGTGGAACCCTCAGTAGTAATAGGGAAGTGAGAGAAATGATCATATCAAAATGTCTGGGCATTGAATTGATGTTTATGTCACTTCTAGTTTGATATGCCTAATAGGAAGTTGGAGATTCTATACTAGAGGTCAAGGACTATTTTGGAAGATTACATTTTAGCCCTGATTGAAACACCCCAACAGCAGTGGAGGTGGCGGTGGCAGCTACAGCAGAAGATTAGGTCAAGATGGTGAAGCAAGAGACATTCAATGCCTGCCAACTACCTTTTGTTGTACCCAAGTTTTGATACCCAGATTCGATGTGGCAGGAAGAATCACACTGACACTGCAATGTGCAAGAAGAGGCCCATATATTTTGCTAGCAGAGAAGCTAGGGTCAGTGGCAGAGAGGAAGGCTGGCTAGTCTGACCCTGAGGCATCTCCAGCCAAGGGTTTATATAGAAAGGTTTGGGGAAGGGGGCTGGTGCATACATAATTATCAAGGTAGTGTCAGGGACAGGTGGTCAGGAAGCATATGGGTAGGGGTTTTCAGGGTCAGGGGTCAGGAAGCATTTGGGGGGGTTTCAGGATCAGGCCTGAGTCAGGAAACACTTGATCAAACATTCATAAAAAGGGGTAAATATGCATCAGGTTAATAAAACATTGCCACGGAGGTAGATCAGGGTAATAAACATTCCCAGGAAGGGTAATAAACATTTCTCAAGGAGGTGTTAAGATAGCTTCAGCTGGGGAACGTTTTTAGGTTTGTCATGGGGGGAGGTGAGGGAACAGAAAATATTTGGGGCTGGAGTTTTAATTTTTAGGCTCATCACTTTCAAATGAGTGCAGAACAAAAACACCTCAACATTATTGCTGGAGATGTAGAACCAACAGAAGAAGGGAATAAGCAGTGTGCCAGTCCAGAATAATGGTGAGTAAAATCAAGGAGAACTCATCTCACTGGTGTATGTGGAGGAAGTACTGAAAAAACCAGAGGAATTCAGATGCAAGTTGCAGCAGAGTAAAAGTGCAAACCAACATAATACAGAGCATCAGTGAGAAAAAAAGAGATCTTTAATAATCCAGCCAGCACAGAGACTTGATGGGACTCAGCATGGGCAGCAGTGGGAGGAACTTTGACTAACAAGGTAGAACCTCAGCACTTTTGGAATGAATCCAAATTCAACTAGTTGAAATGAACGTCTGAAAAACTCAACACAACAGACCAACTAAACTACCTCTTCAGAGTGTTCAGTCTGAGACTAAGATAGCTGAGCTTTTCCCAGGCACTGTACAACCACAGAATAGTACTCCCTTTACCTCAGGGAATAAGACAATATATAGACAGGATTAAGGGGGGAAAATAACCCCCAAATGAACAAATGACAAAAGAAATAGCCTGACACTAGAAAAAAATATCAACAATAAAGATAACTAAAATACAAGCTCAGAAGAAGACAACTCAAAAGTGAAGGGAAAAAATTGAATTCTAAAAAGAAAAACATAAAAGGATGGCAAGCACAGAATGAACAATTTGGAAGAACTCCAAAAAAAGGATAGAAAAACAAATACTAAGAAATTTAGAAGAAAAATTAGAAAAAATGTTAGCAAAATCGATAACTTAAAACAAAACCCAACTGAAGAAAGCAGTTACCTAAAAAAGGAAATACAATACCTCAAACAGGAAAATAACTCCCTGAGAAATGAAGTAAAAAGTCTCAAAGAAGAAAATGACATCCTAACAATAAGAATTGGACAAATGGAAGCTAATGACCTCATGAGACAGTAGGAAACAAACATATTCAAAGGAAGAAAAAAATGGAAGCAAGTTTGAAATTTCTCACTAGAAAAACAACTGACCTGGAAAACTAGATTTAGGAGAGATCATCTAAGAATCATCAGATTGCCTGAAAACCATGAGTCAAAAAATTGATCCTGAAACCATGCTGGAAAAAAAATATTAGGAAAAAATGACCTGTTGTTCTTGAACAAGAGGGGAAAATAGAAATTGAAAGAATCTACCAATCATCTGCTGAAATACTAACTAGAGCATACTGCCTCTCAAATCAAGGGAATTGCTCAAAATGTCTGGAAGACCTAAGTTCTAGATCGACTTTTGACTCATATTTGACATATGATCCTGGGTGCATTACAGAAATTCCCAGCACTCTAGGTAACTCTTTAAGATACAATTGCAAAAAAAAAATATACCTAATTCGCTTTGGTATATGTTTCATCAATTAAAGTAACTCTATGCCAATGAAATCACAAGTTAAATGTCTATTTTTATAACTTTGTGAAGTTGGATGTCATTATGAATGGGATAGGTAGAGAAATCCTCATGTACAAACTGGAAATTGAACTGAGATTTCAAGGAAGCTTGAGATTCTAAAGGGCACAGATGATGAGATAATGTGTTCCAGACATGACAGCTAGCCTGTCCAAAAGCATGATTAAGAGATATCTATATCTCTTACAAAACACATATGAGGACAACAAGGAGACTACTTTGACTTAATTTAGAGTAAGTAAAGAAGAGAACTGTGTAATAATTCTAGAAAAGAAGGTTGGAGCTAGATTATGAAAGATTCTAAATATTCAAAAAAAGATCTTTTTAAATTTTAGATGTGGAGTTTTCTTGAGAACAGGGACACAGGAGTTTGGAATAGTAGCATCCACATTATTTTGGTCTATTTGCATTTAACAGAATATGTAGAAAAGGGGAGGAAACACACACACACACACACACACACACACACACACACACACACACACTCATAGAGATCATTTTAGAGATCCCAGAAGGGAATTAGATCTCATGAAAACCTGGGATGTTCCAGTCTCCATGTTCAGTCAATCTGTTCTATTCTTATGTTGTAGGTACAACTCAGACTTGGAAGAAGAAACACATGAAAGTCCTTAATTTGTATTTTAATCAAGATGATGTCACATGGTATATATAGAGAGTGCAATCAGTTTAGTTACCTAGTTTCACCAAAGGATAGTTTATAAACTAGCATCAACATGAAATCTAGAGTCTCAATTTTACCCCTGCCCTTTGAAAAACCCCAATACCAGGCACACCTCTTTTGGGCTGAACTATAGACCTTAAATTATTTGGGGACCCTAGTTTGGATAAGTTAGTACACATAGTCAAATGTTGAGTGCCTTTATTTGTCTTAGAAGCTTCTCCCATTGTATTAAAGCCCATTCTCAGGAAGCCCAGCTATGGTCCATGGGGTTGTTAGGTTGAGTATGACTTAATGACTGAACAAAATAAACGTGCTTCTTCTGCAAATCACTGTTACACGTCCTATGAAGGCATAGAAGTATTCTCTCCTAACTCTGTCTTACTACATTCCTTTCTGAAGTCCAAAGAGAGAACATGTGAGTGTTTTTATTTTTATACCTCAAGAGGGGATCCTGTATCTTGTGATCCAATCACTGAGAGCCTCAAACTCTAAAATCCACTGGGATGAGGTTCTAAAGTGTTTGAGTTCATGTTTGATCAAGTCTCATTTGCAAAGGAAGACATAGGTATTAATGAAAAAGATGAAAAGGTTTGGTGTGGCGATTTGTATCAATAAGGAAGGTGATATCAGTGAGATGAGGAACCCATCAAGGATTATACACTTATAATACATATGTTTATCATTTTGAATAATTACTAGCAAAATAACTATTAACCATTTCTGATTTGGGTCTCTTAAGAAAAAGAGATGGGAATTGGAGTTTCTAATAAGAATGATCATGGTGTTAATAGCTAGTCCAAAAGTTGGGAAAAAACACACACACAAACACACCTTGGAGCTCATATCAGAGAAATTTTATTTCTTTATTTTAGCTAGAAAGAAGGGGATTTTAGGCCTGTTTAGCTCAGCAAATAAAATGGTGGTGCCTTATGTCTTTATCTCAAAATAGCTACATTTGAGAGCTATTTGCCATGCTGTATATGGGAAAATGTTGAAGGCAGGGGTCAATTAAAATTTGAGGGAATTAATAAATACTAAAAATCTTATAATTATATCAATAGATGCAGAAAAGCCTTTGATAAATGCAACACTCATTCCTATTAAAAATACTGGGAAGTGTAGTTTTAAGAGAAGTTTTTCTTAAGATGATATGAAGCATCTGCCTAACACCATCAATAGACTTGTGTATAAACCACTTTTGTATATACTGAAGGACAGACTTTTTTAGAACTCAAGTTGATCATAAAAGTAGCTTGATTCCTCCATTTAGTTGTGATCATATTTGGGAACTTTTCATTAGGACTTTTTTTCCCCTCTTTTTTTATTAGATTGATTAAAGTTGTATAATGTCCATTATCCCCAATACTATTTAGCATAGTATTAGAAAAATTAGCAATAGCAATGAGATGAAAAAGAAACGGAAGAAATCATAATGACAAAGATAATAGAACTATCTTTACTTGCAAATGATATAATGGTATATGTGGAACATCTAGAGATTTAGTCAAAACATTAACAAAAACTACCAATGATTATAGTAAAGTAGCAGCATATAAATTAAATTTATATAAATCATCAGCATTTTTATATATTGCTAAACAATATCCTACAAGAGTAGATTAAAAGAGAAACTCCATTTTAAATAACCACAAATAGAATAAAATACTTGGGAGTATACCTGCCAAAACAAACCCTGGAACTATATGAACATAATTGTAAAAGTATTTTAAATAAATAACATAAGATCTAAATATCTGGAGAAATACTATTTATCCATAAATGGAAAAATCCAATATATTTTTAAATAGAGTCCTACCTAACCTAATCTGCTTATTCAATATCATCCCAGTCAAATTAGCAAAACATCTTGCTAAGCTATGAAAAAAATTCATTTGGAAGAATAAAAAATCAAGAATATCAAAAGAATGAAAGAAAAACGATGTAAAAGGAAGGAGGATTAGCAATACCAGATTTTAAAGTGCACTTCAAAGCAGAAATGATCAAAATCCATCTGATATTGGCTAATAAAGAGAAAAGTAGATGAGTAGAACAGACTAGACATACAACAAAGAGAAGTAAAAGATTATAGTAAACTTGTATTTTATAAGAATATAGATATAGGCTATTGGAATAAGAAATCATTATTTGGTAAAAATTTCAGGGACAACTGGAAAACAGTTTGGCAGAAATTAGGTATAGACTGATATCTGATACCATTCACTAAGATAAGGTCAAAATGGATATATGATCTAGACATAAAATGAGATATAAGCCAATTAGAAGAAAAGGGAACATATCACTTGTTTATGGATTTATGAAGATGAGAGGAATTTTTGAGTAAACAAGAGATGGAGGGGGCAGCTGGATAGCTCAGTGGATTGAGAGCCAGGCCTAGAGACAGGAGGTCCTAGGTTCAAATCTGATCTCAGACACTTCCCAGCTGTGTGACCCTGGGCAAGTCACTTGACCCCCATTGCCTACCCCTTACCACTCTTCTGCCTTGGAACCAATACACAGAATTGACTCCAAGACAGAAGGTAAGGGTTTAAAAAACAAACAAACTAGAGATGGAAAGCATTGTGAGGTATAAAATGAACAATTTTGAGTGCATTTAATTGAAACATTTGGTATAAATAAAACAAATGCCATCAAAAGAAAAGCAGAAAATTGGTAAACAATTTCTCTTGGACCATCTCTCATATAGAAATCTCATATCTAAAATAGAGATCTGTCAAATTCATGGAATAAGAACTACCTCCAAAATGATAATGATAAATAGACAAAAGTCAGGAACAGATCATTTCTAAATGAAAAAATCAAACTCATTTATATATATATACATATATATAGGCATATGAAAAAATGTTCTAAATCACTACTAATTAGGGAAATACAAAACAAAACAATTCTGAGAAATCATCTCAGAGATTATCTACAAGGTCTAAAATGACAAAGTACAATACGACAAATGTTGGAGGGGATAGAGGAAAGTGGGAACACTAATACACTGTTGGTGTAACTGTGAGCTGATCCAACTATTTTGGAGAATAATTTGGATTTATATCCATAGAGCAAATAAACTGTCTGTATCTCTAGTCCCAGTAATACCACTGTTGGTTTTGTTTCCTAAGAATATTAGGGGGAAAGGAAAAGATAGCATCTCTCTTTGTTGTGGCAAAGAACTGGAAATTGAGTGAATGTCCATCAATTGGGGAACCAATAAACAAAATGTGATATGTGCATGTGAGGAAAAACTAATGCACCATTAGAAAGGATACGTAAATTATTTTTGTTTTAAATGTTTAGAAAGAGAGGGCAGCTGGGTAGCTCAGTTCATTGACAGCCAGGCCTAGAGATGAAAGGTCCTAGGTTCAAATCTGGCCCCAGACATTTCCCAGCTATATGACCCTGGGCAAGTCACTTAAGCACCATTGCTTAGTCCTCACCACTCTTCTGCCTTGGAAGCAATACACAGCATTGATTCCAAAATGGAACGTAAAGGTTTTAAAAAAAAAGTTTAGAAAGAACTACGTGAGATAGTGAACAGTGAAGAAAGTAGAACCAAGAGAATATTATATAGTTACAGATTTAATATTTGATGAATCACTTGTAAATGTTGACCTCCATGGAATGTATTGAGAAGTGGAATCATTAAATGCATAATTTATATACATATCTCTTTGCTAAATGATGCCTTTTATTGTGTGGGGAAGGGAAGAAAGGGCTAGAGAGAGAGAGAGAGAGAGAGAGAGAGAGAGAGAGAGAGAGAGAGAAGGAGAGAGAGAGAGGAAGAGAGAGAGAGGAAGAGAGAAGAGATAAAGGTGAAAAAAAGAAGGGAATTGGCTTCTGTGTCAATTATAATAACATAGGAGTCTTTTATTTTTCCCTGTTTCTGCTCTCAGTATCTCTAACTTACATCTTCTTGGAGAAATAAACTAAAGCTTAAGCTTCTTGTTTCCACATTTATGGATAGCTTTGAAAAATAGCTATAGTTGGGTTTCATTATTATCATCAACCTAATAAAAAATCAAGAGTTGTAGACCATTAAGCCAAACATCACATTTTATAGATGAGGAAACTGAGGCAAAGCGGAGTTAAATGCTTTGCAAAAGGTCACAATAGCTAATAAATATAGCTAATAAATATGAGTTCAGATTTGGAGTCATGTCTGACACTAGACTTATCCATCCATCAGCTAGGTTATATTTCATTCTTTTTAGACACTACTCCTGAGCCAAAATACAGTGTGTACAACAAAGAGGTGAATAGAAATGTTATCACATTTGTAGCTACTTCAGTTAGCTGGCTGAGCTTGACTCAGTCACAAGCATCAGTGCCAGTGGGAAGGGAAATATAAGGAGAAGTAGAATGAAGGATTCATTTTCAAAGACCATTGTTAAGGTCACAAAGTAAGTAGAGAGGAAAGTAGATTCTAGATGAAATTCAGCAATTTGTCACCAATGCCACTTCTTGTTAATTTAGTCCAACAAATATTTTTCAAAAACTAATGCATGAAGGACACTCTTAAGGTAACACAAGGGTCCTGAACTCAAGAGATCCACTGATTAGGAAAAAGATATGAGGCATAAACATATTCACTTATCTTATTGAACTAAAATATGAATACATAAGAGGAATATGAGCAGAATAATGTTTCAGATACTAGAGAAGATGATTATAGACATAAGAATGATGGCTTTATAGAAGAAGTTGCATTTGAGTTAGATTTAAAAGAATGAGTAAGAATGAAGAAAATAGAAAAAAGGATGAGCCTACATTCCTAGCACAGAAAAAAAAAGCAAGAGCAAATGCAAAAAAAGCAGGAAATTTTAGGATATATACAATGAATGTCAGATAACTGAGAACTGCTTGACTATAAAATCCATAACAGGATGTAACATAAGATAAAGCTAGAAATACAGATTGATACAAAATTGTAGAAGAACTTGTCCAGTTAAGGTAATGAATTTGTCATTCTTTTCTGTAATATAAATTTTTTTGGATTGGATGATTTCTAAGAAATATTCCTTTATTATCATTCTTTCTCATTTAACAGTTGGGGAAACTGAGTTCCAGAGTTAAATGAGGACTATACACTTATGTGGGACACCCATTAATCTCTTGAAAATGGGCACCAGGCTCTTTGATCTCCCTCCCATACGTACTTCCACTTGCTGCCTCTAAATCCTAGGCAGTTATCCTATGTAGAGAAACTAATATCCCTTTTTTAATTGCTTTGGTAAACTCTGTCAGCCTGTTTGTGCATTTGAATAGTTATTAACAATTGCCCTTGGTTGGATTTTCAGGTTAAGTCGATAATTAGTAACTTGAACACGGAAAGGTGTGCAAACTAAGTGGTTTCAGAAGTGTTCCTAGTTTGTCGGGAGCTGCTAACAATCACTTTTTATGAACAATTTTGTAGAGTGAGTTTAAGTCCTTTATTCTTTTTCTACACTAAGCACTGGTTAAATGCAATGTCCACTTTGCCAGGGCTACCACATTTTAATAGGCTCTTACTTTTGTTCCTTAATATTCACTTATCTCTCCATGAATTCCAATTAGGTCTCTGTAGGAGAAAGGATAGGAATGGTTTAGAACTAATAATAACAATAACCAGTGAGAAATCAGTATAATTGAAAATGAAAAGAATTGCATTTGAAATTACATTTCAAGTATGAAACCTTGCTATAGTACAAATTTTCTTCCTTTGGGCAAGTCAAATGATCTCCCTAGGCTTCAGTTTCCCCATTTATATGTTGAGAAATTTAGACTGGAGAATAGGTTAAAAAAATCAGTAACATTCCATCAATAACATTGCCCAGGTGGCCTGAAATAGATTAAAATATTGAAATGTAAAATATTGAGGAAAACAAATATGAATGCAACAAAGCACAAATAATATTGCATTTTAAAACTAAGTAAAAGATGGCCTCTAGGGATGCTTTCATATATGTATACATATAAGAAAAAAATATATATATACACGAATTTGGCACCATGGATGAATGTTAATTGACTTTTACTTTTTTGTGTGTGTGTGTGTGTATCATGACTCTTTTTGACAGCTTTATGAGACCTATGGGTGTGGTCTCAAAAATATTTTAATTAAATAATATGCTAATTTTCATTTAGAGGGGAATGAAAATAAAGTTCTAATTTTGCTTTCCCACTCAATTTCATAGAAACCATGAAATCTATTTATGAGGTCCTTGGACATCTGTAGACTTAAAGTAAAGAACTCCTAGAATAGATGACTTTCTTAAAGTTCTTGATTTTAAATTATGTTTCTAATTCATTTGACCTCAGGTTTTCAATCTTTTCATTTGTAGAAGAAATGTAATTTAGCTGAAAGAACAATTGGTTTACATTTGGAAGATGAGTTTCAATTTTATCTTTGCTGATTTATAGCTAATGCTAAAGGAATTCATAAGAACTTAATGATGTGGTCAGATCTGTAATTAATGAAATTCACTTTGACAACTGTGTAGACAAAAATTGGATAGATTAGAGGCATGGAGACCAATTAGATGATTAGTACAATGGAACAGAGGAGAAACAATGAAGTGATATTGCAAAGAGAAAATTTTAATACATCCTCACTCTTGGATTCCAAGAATATACATAGCTTATAAACTTAGACTCTAAGCAAAGCATATATAACCTAAAAACCTTAAAATCATATATTCCAAATATGTTGGAATCAGATAATTAGATTGTTAGAAACATATTGGTTTACATCCTCAGAAATCCCCAAGTCCAATCAATTTTTGAGTTAGCTACACCCTCCTCCCCCACTATTCTTTGCAAGAGGTAAAAACTAGTTGTCTTGTTAAATTCTATTTATATATTTTTCTTTATGGGCATCACCTACCCCAAAACCATGGAGAGCCATGAGTTTTCCAACTGATAGTTTTTCCTTAGTTAAGAAGGAAGGGCCATGACTACCTAATCACTATCTATAAGGGTGAGGGGGAAAAATACTTCAGAGATCTTGAAGAAATAGATTACTTTTTTTGGATTTTGACAAACAGTGATAGAGAAGAGTTCCTTCTAAAAAAAAAGTAGGATTTCATTTATTCGGGGATAAAAAGAGTAGTCCCTTCTTTAAAATGTCTCCATTTAAGTCTAGTTTTAAGACTCAGAATAATAATAAATGAATATCAAAGCCTTTTCTCTCCTTAACAACTCCAGTTTCTTTACAAAGTGATCACATCCAAAGACTACAGTAATAAAAGTGAGCATGTAGATAATGAGACCAAGATTTCATTGCTGGAATACCCTTTGAAATCATGACTAATCTTGCATGGAGTTTTGGGTTGCACACATGTTGCTTTGCAACATAAGAACTAAGCTGTTGTGTAATCCAAAACTTTGTTTTTACAAAGTTCATATTCTAGCATGAAAATGTGGTAATGGAACCAAATGATAGTATGAAATTACATTTGACTTTCCCAGAATTTGAGATAAAATCAAAAAATCACAGAACATCGTAAGTGAGAAAAGCTTGAGTGTCATCTAATTTACCCTACATATAAAGCAGAAAATAATCAATAAAACATGTCTCACATTCTGGAGTTATGGTGATGTTGCTATCAGTTACAAGATATAATTATTTTGGGGTAAATTTTTAAAATTACTTGTATAGGCAATTTTAAAATTTTGCTTTTAAAAATTTTGAATTCCAAATTTTCTCTTCCTTTTTACTATCCCCTTGTAAATAGCCCTACCCTCCCTCATATATAGATTATTAATGTTCAGTCTTGTAAACCATATTTTCATATTATCTATGTTGTAAACAAAAATACCAATCACATAAAACAAGAATAATAAATAAATTTTAAAAATACTTTGATCATTCATATTCTATTAGTTCTTTCTCTGGAGGAGAATGGGAATTTTTTGTCGTAAGTCCTTTAGAATAACCTTGCATTATTATATTGCTGAGACTAGATAAGTCATTCACAATGGATCATTGTACAATATTGTTGCTACTGCATACAATTCTCATTCTACTCACTTCGTCTAATGTCAGTTTATGTAAGTCTTTGGAAGATTTTTCTGAAAGTGTCGTGCTCATCCTTTCTTATGGCCCAATAACATTTAGTCACAATCATATACCAAAGTATTAAATCATTCCTTCTTTGATGTTTGACCCTTTGATTTTTATTTTTGGACACCACAGAAAGAGATGATATGGGGTAGCTAAGTGGTTTAAGGGATGGAATGCCAGGCCAGGAATTAGATAGGACCTGAGATCAAATCTGACCTTGGACACTTCCTATTTCTGTATCACTGAACAAGTCACTTAACCCCAATTGACTAGCCTTTATAAGTCTTCTGCATTAGAGTCTTTTCTTGTATTTATTCTAAGACAGGAAGTAAGGGTTATAGCATCAAAGAGATGCTGTAAGTATTTTTATACAAATGGGTATTCACACATCCTTTTATGACTTTGGGATATAGATCTATTAGTGGTATTTCTGGGGCAAATGATATATAGTTTTATAGCCCTTTGGGTATATTTCCAAATTGCTTTCCAGAATGGCTGTATCAGTTCACACTCCACCAGCAGTGCATTAGTGTCCTAATTTTTCCACATCATCTTCAACACTTATGATTTTCCTTTTCTGTAAAATTATATACTCTGCTATGTGTGGGGTAGTACCTCAGTCATTTGAATTTGAATTTCTCTAGACAAAGGTGATTTATTTCTCTCTGACTATAGAGAGTTTTGATTTTTCTCAAATGAAAATTGCTTCTTCATATCTTTTGACAATTTGTTAGTCAGAGAATAACTCATATTGTTAAAAATTTGAGTCAGTTATCTGGTATTTAAGATAGAAAACCTTTTTCTAATAAATTTATCATAAACTTTTCCTTCTAGTATTTTTATTTGCTTCTTGGTTACATTGGATTTGTGTACATAAAACTATTTTTTAAATTTTGATATAATCAAAATTAACCATTTATATCCCACAGTGCTTTTATATCATTTTAGTTAAACATTCTTCCCTTATCCAAAGATCTGAAAAATAAAATATTCTGTACTACTCTAATTTTCTTATGTTAGTACCCTTTATTTCTATGTTATATACTTATTGGCCCTTATTTTGGTAAATGTGGCAAGATATCGGTCCATATCTATTTCCTGCCAAATTGCTTTCCAATTTTCCCAGGAATTTTTGCCAAATAGTCCTTGCCCCAAAAGTTTGATTTTTTTTCCTTTATCAAACACAAGATTACTGTATTATTACTGTGTACTGAGTTCAAATTTTGCTTTAGACACTAACTAGCCGTGTGACCCTGAGAAAGTCACTTGACCTCAGGTCCTATAAAAATGTACTGTCAAAGGAATGACAAATTAGTCTAGTGGTATCTCTGCCAATAAAACCCAAATGAGGTCACAAATAGCCAGTCATGACAAAAATGACTGAACAACAGCAACAATAACAACTACAACAACAACATTGTATACCTAATTTAGCATACTCATCCTCTACTCCATTTCTTAGACAATATCTGATTTTGTTTTGATAATTACTGTCAGATTTGGTAGAAGAACAGGAGAAAATGAGAATGACTCCACTTCCTTTGCTGGTTTTGAAGATAAGCTCCTGCCCCTGGATCCTTCCTTGGACAAAGGCTTTCATATGTTATGCTATCTACTTCTATGGTACCATCATGTCAGGCATAAGTCTGTAATAGATACTTGACTCTGATTCCTTTGTTGAGTCTTTCTGGAATGGAGGTCCCCTAGATATTCAAGGAATCTATATTCAAGAATGAAAAACTCACTAGCACCTAGCAAGATAGCCTATTTATAGTTCTGGATAACTCTCATTGTTAGGAAGCATTTTTGCTAGAAAATATAATAATTAAGTTTAAATTTCACTCTGCACCTCCCCTACACACACACACACACACACACACACACACACACACACACACACAATGCAGAGAATAGAACAAGTCTAATCTCTGTTTTGTATGATCTTCCTTCAAATACTGTAAGACAGCTATCATGTCCCCCTGAATCTTCTTTAAGCCAAACTAAATAGACCAAGTTCCTTCTATCACTACTCATATGACATGGACTCAGTGCCCTTCACCATCCTTATTGCACCTTTAGACCATTCTTTAGCTTACATCTATTTTAAAGTTTAATTCACTGAGCTGAATACAATATTCTGGAAGAATTTTGACAAGGACAGGATAGAATGGAATTATTATCTTTCTATTTCTTAAATCTATAATCCATTTTAATGAAGGTCAAGACCAGAGTAACTTTCTTGGTTGCCACACCGTATCATTGACTATAGTGGTGCCTGCCATCTCCTAAAATCCCCAGATATTAAAAACACTCAGAACTGCTTTCCAACAATATCTCTAATCTTAGGTTTGTTAAGTGAATTTTTTACCGAGCTGCAACATTTTACGCTTTTCCCAACTAAATTTAATTTCATTAGATTCATCCCAATGTTCTCCCCTATTAAAATACTTTTGGATCCTTATTCCATCAACAAACTTGTTAGCTTTTCTTCTAAGCAGCTTCTTTTTTAAAAAAAAATTTGTGAACATTTAATTTATTTAAAGTAGCTATTGGTAAAATTGTCAAAAATAAAATAAGATCTATTATAGACACAAGACACTAGGACAGGAAAACCAAAGACTACTCCAACATTGGTTTAGATACTGAGTCTAAGCATTCTTATTTAAAACATCATTAAACTTCATGTTCCAAGATCAAATTTGGCCTCTGTCATTTTTTTTACCTTTTTGATGAAATTGGGTAGAGACTTTTTGTGTCTTATTTTCTTCATTTAAAAATCAGAGTAATAATCCTTTCTGCCTCAGTTTCTTCAACTAAAACATAGGAATAAACACCTAATACACAAACTTGTTGAATGAATAAATGACATATTTATATTTCTTATATCAGAAAACCAGACATAAAGTATGTGATTAACAAAAGCTTGTTTTCCTCTTGCCCTCCTAAAATATCTGAACTTAGATGGTTGGTTTAATAGTGGGACAAAATCCCAAAGGTGTGATAAATCTACATATTTCTTTTAGCATCCACAAAGACTTCTCTCAATCTTTCTTTTTTTTTTTTTCCCTTGGTTTACCACTCTGTGCTTTGGATTATGTTTGGAAAGCACATAAACTCTGGAGTTGTTGATCATACAAACACCTTTTCATTAGACCAACTCTGTATTATTAAATTATAATATAGGGGATCAGCCATGTCATCTGTTCATCTGTGTCTTGGCTGACTTCCTTACTGTCTCTTCAGCTGCTTGGTGTTTCTTGTCATATGCTGATGATGCATCATAGATTCATGGAAGCTATAATTTGCATGGAATTCAGCAGTCATCAAGTCCAACACATACCTGAAATAATTCTTAATTATTATTACTAGCTAGGCATCCTTTGATTAAAGACATTCATTAAGAAGCAACCCAACACTTTTTGAGGTAGACTAATTGACTTTTTCTTTCATTAAGTCTGAATGAGACTTTTTTGCAATTTTTTCCTACTTCCCTTCTAGGATTAAATAGAGCTCATGTCTATTGCCTCTTTCAGGTGGCAGCACTACAAATATTGGAGGATAGTTATCACATCCGTCTTTAATTCTTCTCTACAATTAAAAAGAGAAAATGCTAGTTCATTCAGCCAATAACTCAATGGCAATGTTTCAGGTCTCAATTATATTGTTTCGTATTTGTTTTTCCCAAAGGTTCTGCTGTCTGTTAATTAATCTCCTAAATATGATGCCTAGAACTGATAATCCATACTGAAATTTGAACCAGATAGACTCCAATAGGCTTCCTTGTTCCTTTGTGTTGAACATTATGCTTTCATTAATTCAATAATAATTTGATTTTTACTTTTTTAGATCACACACTTCATAGTTGATTTGTCTTTAAGTTGAAATTTACCCAATTCCTTATACCCATTTCACACTTTCTATGGGATGATGGGTATAACCTTTCATCTTCTGAAGCCTCCATTTCCTCCTATATAGAATGAGGCTAATAGTTCTTGTCTTTTTTTTTTTCTTAATTTTTTTTAAACCCTTAACTTCATAGGTGGAAGAGTGGTAAGGGTGGGCAATATGGGTAAAGTGACTTGCCCAGGGTCACACATCTGGGAAGTATCTGAGGCCAAATTTGAACCTAGGACCTCCCGTCTCTAGGCCTGGCTCTCAACCCACTGAGCTACCCAGCTGCCCCCTAGTTCTTGTCTTAATTGTGTTAGGAGAATCAAATGAGAAAATGAGCCTAAAAGTTTTGTTAACATAAAGTTCTTTAAAAGTATGAAATACTGTTATTTTTATCTGTCTTCCACCCCACTTGGCATATATCAGGGCTCTCAGATGGGCTAGTGTAATAACTTGTCACCATTTGAAGTTGGGCATCATTGAATATAATAAAATTTGAGTGATTCTTTTATTCCAAATTGCAGTCTAGTTATCATACAGATCAGATGGTGGAAACATCCCTGAAGCCCAGGAAGTAGTTGGTGTTTAAAATACAAGCTCTCTTTGAACTTTTCACATTCCCTAGAATATTCTTAATCTTTCCTCTTTGGTCTTTGTTTGCACAGTTGAGATCAAAAATGAGTTTTTAAGGAAGACTCTGGCACTAAAACTAAGCAATCATTTGGACACTATTAATGTTCCGGGTCGGCCTCACTTTGTTTAGTGGAATATATTATGCATGAGGAATCCCAGTTCAAGGATTTATCTAAATTGGCTCTGTTATAGTAGATGACAGCAAAGGGATTTCTTTCAAAATTAGCTTATGTCTTCTTAGGCAGAGTGAATTATCCCCAACTCCCAGGAAATCATCTACAGTCATTTCCATGGCTACTGGCTAGTACAGATATTCTAGGCCACAGCTAAATAATCACAGTAACAGAGCTAAACTTAGTGTTGGTGTTTCATAGTCAGGCCACAAGTATTTATTAAATTTCTACCATGGGCCAGGCATTTCACTAAATGCTAAAAATGGAGGGAAAGGGGAATGGGATTAGAACAATCCATGTATTCAAAGGGCTCATAGTTAATGAAGGAACAATATATAAGCAACTAAGTACAAATAAATTATATATTAGATAAATTGTGTGTAATTTCTATGATTAAGAAGGACTTGGAAATTTTTCTTGCAGAAGCTGGAACTTTATATAAGCTTTGAAGGAAACCAGATGTTAGAAAGAAGGAAGGAGAGTACATTAGGAATGGAACGTAGAGCTGGAAGAGATCTGAGAGGTCAATGAAGTCCCATTTTACAAATTAAGAAACTAAAGTGTGGAGAAGTTAAATATTTTACTCATATTCACACAGCTGGTATATATCTGTGGCAGGATTCAAACACAGATCTTCCTGTCTCTGAATAGAACATTCTATCTATTCTGTGACCTTTCTAAGTCCCCTTCAAGGACTCTCTTCTTTCAGTTATTCTGAGGTCTCAAGCAAGTAGCAAAGCCAGTATTCAGTCTATAATTGTTTCTATATGAACCTGAACTTTTCATAGAGAGATCACTCCACTATAGACCATTTTAGGTAGTCCCTTGAAAAGATTGTTAACATTGATTGCAAAGGTAAAATCAGAATAAGAAATTATAAAGGGAAATAATTATTGATTTGAAAGACTCTTATATGGTCATTGGAATATGATTCACCAAGCTAATGGAGACTGGGAATCTTCTCTTGTCCTGGAATTTTGTTTTATTGTACAAAAATAAAATCTCCATCTTTCAACCAATTTTCTGAACCTATCTAATTAAATTCACTCTGGACCATCTCATTTCCTGGTGCTTTATTGCCATATTATCAATTCTGCTTGGCTATGTATATTGAGTCCTAGGGTACTCTTATCATAAAGAAACAGCCTGTCATTGTCTATTGATTCTTCCCTGAAGGGTGATGACACCCGTATGACATCTGTTTAAATTCAATTTGATAACTAACAGATTACACAAATTATTGAAGCATAGTATCTTGGGGTCCTAGGGGACCTCAAATCTTATCTAATACATGGCTGAGAAGGAATTTCCTTTACAACTACAAGTGATTATCTAATATCTAAATGAATGAAGTCCTTGAAACACTTTATTCCTTAATTCCTCCCTTTCTTTTTCCTTCTTAAACCCTTACCTTTCATCTTACAATACTGTGTATTGATTCTAAAGCAGAAGAATGGTAAGGGCTAGGCAATGGGAGTCAGGTGACTTGTCCAGAGTCACACAGGTATCTGAGGTCAATTAGCCACCCAGTTGTCCCTGATTCCTCCCTTTCTATTTTTTGAGAGTTCTTATTAAAAAGTTTGTTTCCTCATTAATACTGAAGTATGGTTCTATGTAAATGCCATTCAGTTCAATATTTTCCCATCAAATGTCTTAAGATAATTTCTGTGTCTTCCCTGGATTATTTCCTGTAAGCTCCCAAGTCCTTTCCATTAATCTTTCCATTTCACAGTTTTGTATTCTGCACTAATTAAAAATGGGTTTGACACATATAAGAATTTAGAAAATTGAATTGTGGTCACCATTTATAAAATTAACTCTTAAGTCATGAGGATGTTAGCAGCTTTAGTAGCTTTATTATAGCAGTGTAGAGATATTAAAGTAGGAAATAAAGGAAAGATAGAAAAAATTGCCTAGTTACAAATATCCTAAGTCCTAATCTTAGTGCTTCCAGAAAGCAAATGTGAATCCAAGGTCCTAATCCGAATAGTTAGGAGAAGCTGAAAAATCCACCAAGAACCTTCAGCACACACAAGACCAAGATCACCAAGAGTCTTCACCAGAGCTCACGCTGAAGAGAGTGTCCCACCAAAGTGCTGAGAGAGAGAGAGA
>NC_058130.1:690167656-690212873 GCF_016433145.1 Gracilinanus agilis | reverse complement strand
TTGATGCAACCTAAAACCAGAATAAATTATTTCTCTATTGTGCTATTTACTTATAGTCCATTAAAAACCTTTGTATTTCTTTATCTATAGTCACTGAATTCTAAATCTAACTTTCCTTCTGCCTTTGATTCATCCCTAAAAACAATTTTTTAACAAAAAATTTTCCATAAAACTCACACATAAAAAAGGCCTAACATTATCTGTAGTATTTCACATCCGTGAACTTGGGTGGGGAAAGGTTGTGTGTTTCAATAAAGAAAATTGATTTCCTTCATAATCCACATATTTATTTCATATATTTAAAAATATCAATCTTTTAATGGATCCATAGGTTTATAAAAGTATTTATCATTTTAAGAAAATCAAGAATCCCTGTCCTAAAAAATTACATATTAAGAGACAGTATGATCTAATGATGGCTAAAGCATTATTTTTCTTTATTTATATGAGGGTGGTGTCCAAAAATTTGGCTTCATATTCATTCTATTAAACTTGTGAGATGAGTGACCATAGGCAAAATGTTTGACTTTTGCTAGCCTCAGCTTCCTTTAATATATGTGCATATATATATATATATATATATATATATATATATATAGAGAGAGAGAGAGAGAGAGAGAGAGAGAGACAGGCAGACAGACAGACAGACAGACAGTCAGACAGTGCTTTGCAAAGTTTATGGTGAACTATTATTCTTAAATTGATGCTCTCTTTTGGCATTATATGTTTTAGTTAAATCCATCTACAGAGTTGAAACTGTGTGGATTTGGTGACCAAGAAGTGTAGTGATATTAAAAAGTCAAAAATCTTCACGTTTGGTCTCCATCATGTGATTTAATATATACTAATGTGCAAATGAATTGTAAAATCTTTGAATTCTTTATAAAAACACAATATGAATTCTTTATACAATTTGAATATCACAATTTGAATTATTTATAAAAACATAATCTGAATTATGTATTATATAAATAATATTTATATAATATATAATACAAAAATAAAATATATGTAATACCTTATTAGTATACTATACATTACAATTGTAATATACACACAATTATATACAATTGTAATATAACATTACAATATTATGTAATATAATATTTCTATATAAAGTACACAGTATGCTAGGGATAAAAGGAAAAATAATTTATTTTCCCTTAAGGAATTTACAGTCTAATACAGAGAGGATCATAACACATTAACATAAATAATTATAAAATCAAATGATATAATTGAAAATGAGAAATCCTTAAAATATTTTAGAAAAAATTTGATCACTTTAGGCTCATGAAAGGAAACTTTGTAAAGTACTGACACTTGGTCTGATTGTAGAAGAAAGAGAATCAGCTCCAAAAGTGAACATGAAAAAAATATATCGAAAAGCATACTAAGAGCTAATTACTATGTAAAAGACAGGAAAAGATGGAAGTGTGCCCCTGCATATACTCAAAAAGAGTTTCTCTCAATGAAATATCCTTATAATCCTCTTTGTTTGTCTAGAGATTCAACATAACTTTAAAGAATCAAAACAAAGCAGATTCAAAATGCATTTCTAAGATAGAAAATACATGATACTTGAGGATCAATTTCATAAAAAGAATCACAAGAATAAAAAATCATCAGGTTGATTTTATTGTTCTCTTTTAAACTCCATAATCCAAAAGCAGATAGATATTTAAATAAAGTACTATGCTAGGCCTTTGGGGACTTACTGGCTATCACAGTTGGCCAGAAATGTACACATAAAAGCATATGGCACAAAAGAGCACATTAAACATATGGAAGGTTCTATATCATTGATGGGCAATCTTTTGAGCTTGGTGTGTCAAAATTCACCAAAAAATCGAGCATAACTCAAGTGATGTGTCACTTTGAGAAAAAAAACATAATTTCATGATATTTATAGTTTAAATAACAAAAAGTGTATAGTTATAATATATAACTATTTAATAAACCAAAATAGGTAAGTTAATATAGGTAGAATTGTCATTTATATTGCACAGAGTGTCTATAGTACATTACAACAAATATTTCATTCTCAACATGCGGTCCCATACTTCTCTGTATACCGTCACGTGTCATCAAAAATGACTACGTGTGTTAGTGCTGACACGTGTGTCATAGGTTTGTCATCACCGTTCTATATAAAGCACTAGAATTTCTTCTTCCCTTTGTTCCTTACACACAGTCCTTAATTAAAGTGGGGGTGAGATAAGGGAAAACTTCATGAAGAAGTAGAATTTGTATTTGGTAAAAACCATGCCAATTTGATGACATAATAAGTTAATAACTTATCATCTACTATATAAGAAATCATACTATGTACTAAAAATACTAACCATCTAAAATATTTAAACCCTTTAATTATCCAATGGATTTTTTAAAGGATCATGTATTCAGAAGGAGAAAAATTGTGACCCCAGAATGCTTCTTTTCTTTCATACTAGCAGACTGTTTTTTAGTGATGGCTTTTTAATGGAGTCAGAACTTCAATAAAGCTGACATTTTTTATTTCTTATCCTAAGATTTTTTGCCACATCTTGCTGCCAGGGAATGCAATTTCTAGCAATTCTAGTATTTATGAATAACTTTGACCAAAAACGTAAACCCTAAGATGGTCATAACCTTCTCTTTCAGATTCTGATTTTTTAAATTTCTTTCATTTATGTTAATGCACTATTCTGGAGATTGTTTTACAAGAAGGAAAACGTGAGGAGAGTAGCATTTCCATGTTTTCATTTCAGAAATGTGAGTCATAGTGCTCTGCACAAAGAATCATTTAATAAATGGGTTTTTGTTAGTTGTGGTATGAGTTATTGGGGAAAAAAAACCCTCCAGGTTAGAGGGCTCTTCCTGCTGAATTTGTTGCTTCTTCAACAGCAAATGTTGTAAAAAAAAACTTGCGCGAGGTTACAGTTTTTCAGTCATTCAGCAGTTTCTGACTCATAGTGACACTGTGGACTGCAGCCAGCCATAGTGTTTTCTTGGCAATGATAGTGGAGTGGTTTGCCATTTCCTTCTCCAGTGGATTCAGTGGATCTTTTTTTAAGGCCATCAGAAGTTAAATGATTTGTTTAAGATCACAGAGTTAAGAAGTGTCTGAGGCAGGATTTGAACTCAAGTATTCTTGAATCCAGACCCAGTGCCACAGAGTCTTGGCCACTGAGTCACAGGTGCCTGGACTGAGACTAAGAACTAAAAATTAAGTTGTCCCAGTTTGGAAAGACTTATAAGAAATTGCCTTTCCATTCATAGCCTTTGAAAACCCATCCTGAGTTAGAATCAAGGCTGCAAAGAACCACTTGAAAAAGACTCATTTAAAAAATAAATTCATTACATTAAAATGATTTGACGATTTTGTATTGTTTGCATTCCTCTTCTTCATTAAGAGTAAGCCATCTGGCCATCATAATTATTATCAACACATATTTAATGAGAGGATATAATCCTCTGCAGCAGAACAGAGGTTTCACAGAAATCATGTTATTTTCCTGATATCTCAATGAAACAGAGGTTTTATTGGAAAACAGATAGCAAAAACTCAATTAAGGGGAGATTGGGATGATAATATTGGGTAGAGAGACATATCAAGAATGAATTTAGCTAAACTTTTCTTCCTATCTCAAAGGATTCATATCCATTCACTCCCTCACAAAGACTCTACAAGAGGAAAATAAATTTTTCTGGTTCCACTCAGCTAGAAAGTGGTCATGTATATAAGATGAAAGATATGCTATATAACTATTGTCAGAGATCCTTCCTAGATAAGTCAAGGAAAAGTTCATAACTATCAACCAGTTGCTGGTTTTTTATTTTATTTCATTTTTTGCCCATGACAACTCGTGGAGATTATTAAATAAGTCACAGAGGAGCTCTGCTCTGCATCTGTGGAAGAAGGATCCTCACCAGAAAATTCAAGAGGATATATATATATATATATATATATATAATTTATTGAGCATTTTAGCAAGAGTGAAAAGGGAAAATTTTAATTACCTAGTATATGGCATTTTGATATGGCAGAAAGAACAAAGTTAGAATTAATCAATCAATATTTATCAAATATCTATTATGTGTCAGGTACTAGATGAGTGTTAGGTATACAAAAAGAGGAAAAAGGCAATCTTTGCACCCAGGGAGCTTACAAATTAGTGGAGGAGACAATCTATGTAAGGGGAAAAATGCATGAAGAAATTATATGCAGCATGTGATATTGGAAATTTGGGAGTCCTTGAACTAATTTTGAGGTCCTTGATCTAAACTTCCTGTGGATGTTTAGGGGACTTGAAACTACATTTCCTATGATTCCTGGATTATGTAAATGATGTAGACAATTATCTAATAACATAAACAGAAGGTTAAATAGGGAGTGCCCGGACTGGCCCACTCTCTTTTCTGAGTGTAGCTGCAGGAGGATGGTAGGAGCTTGTAAATGGTGGGTCTCTTTAAAATTACTCAAGAGACATGTGGCTTCATTTTTCTAAATGGCTTTCAATAAACCCTTTGAAACCATGATATTTTAAATTTTATCACTCTATATTAATTTTATTTCTTACAAAGATCAATGGATAATAATCAATAGAGGGCTGGCATTAGAATTAAGAAACTTTGAGGAAAGATTCCTATAGAAGACAGAATTTTTGTTTGGACTTCAAGGACACTGAGGCTGTCAATAGTGAAAGCATAGGAGACAATGGTTGAGAAATGGGGGACAGCCAGAGAAAATATCCAGAGCTGACAGTTGGACTTGTTTGTGAATCACAAATTATGAATTCCAAGAATGCCCTTCACTTGAAGCAAGATATTCCTCTTCAATGGGCGCTAGCTTCTTCATTTGTGAAATGAAGTTTGGACTAAGGATTATCTAAGAGCCCTTCCAGGTCTGACATGATTCTATGTTGAATCATGGGCAGATACATATTGTGTAATTAGGATTTGCTCCCCAGGACTCTAAATCCCAGCTTCCCATGTTCTTTCTTATCTTACGTGCTAACGAAGGGAGGATATAAGTTTTGTGTAGCTCCCCCCTCTCCTGCTCTTTTCCCCTGATTATGGCTGGAAAAACTGGCTTTACCCAGCCTTTTACTTTTGTACTTTCATTTCTTTTACTTCAAGTGATTATTAATAAATCTCATGAAATATAATACTTGGAATTTTTGGATATTAATTTTAATCTCACAATATCTTTTTACTTGTCATGGTGTCTTCTAGAGGAAGCAAGATTGAATAGTGGTGAGAGTGTTGGGTTGGAGTCAGGAAGATCCAAGATTCTTACTATCTGTGTGACTCTTGGCAAGAAATCTGACCTGTATTTACTTCCATTTCCTCAGTTGTAAAATGTGGATAATAACCATCCCAAACTCACATGATTGTTGTGCTCATTAAATGAGATAATATTTTAAAAATGCTTTTAATGTTTCTGAGTACAAAGTTGTTGCTGTTCAGTTGTTTCAGTCATGGATGACCCCATTTGGGGTTTTCTTGGCAAAGATAGTGAAATTTGTAATTTCATTCTCCAGCTAATTTTGCAAATGAAGAAAATTGAAGCAAACAAACATTGTTAAGGGACTTGTCTGGGTCACATAGTTAGTAAGAGTCTGAAGCCAGATCTAAATATAGGTTTTCCCAACTCTAAATGGGCATTCTATCTACTCCAATATGTTGATGCCCATAAGCACATGGTAGGCAATTAATGTTTGTTCCTTTCCCTTTTACTCCCTTCCTTGATTTTTCTTAAGTAACCTTAGTTTTTACACTGATTATTCCCAATGGTGTATGTTCTACTCTTCCTTTTTATGTTTTGTATGTAACTTTTAGTGTTTATTTTAATGTATGATGCCTTGAATCACATCTTTGATTTTGTATCTGGAGTTGTCTTAAATTGTCATGAGGTTTTTGCTGACTTCTTATGTGATTTCTAGATGCATAAAGTAAAATATATAAGAATGAAAAGCAAAGCCATTATTTTGAAAGCTATTTATTTATTTTATATCACACATTCCAGGTCAAGAAACTATTATGTAATGTAAAGAACATTAGATTATAAATAAGAAAAATGGAATTTTAAGCTCATCCACTGACTTACTGTGTGACCCTGTGCGATTTATTTCCATTGTATAAGTTTCAATTTCTAAATCTTTATGTAAAATAAAACAGCAGTAACAGACAATTTCTCAGGTTTATCAGTTCTAACATTTTGGTTTAATATTTTTCAGTTTCATTTTTCAATAGATAAATATTCTACTTACTTCTACCTTTGCAGAGGTATTTGCAAAAATGACCCTAACAAGAGAAAGCTCACCACATAAAAGATGAAAATAACATCTTACTGCTGTGTGTCCTTTATTGCCCCAAAGAGTAGAAGATGTTAGTTTCTGGAAGGCTACTCTTCAATAATGAAGTCAGGCAGAATGAGGAACCTGTCTTTGGAAGGGTTGACAAACACATCCATATATGAAGTTTGCAAACTGGTTTCCAGAAAGAAACAAAAGCAACAATAAAACAAAAAAAAGTTTCTGTCCTATACAAAGAATATGCTATAAAATAGTTGATCCTTAATAAAAGATCTATAAATCATACTGAGGAGATAAAACAGACAGAAGAAATATTGTGTCAAAAGAGCACACTTTAGAAAATTCTTTTCTTAAAGAGAGCAAGTGGTATTTGCACTTGCAACTATTTCTGTTAGAAAAGCAAAATGATTTAAATCCAACACATCCCCAGTTGTTCTTCTACATACATAAATAATGAGTGACAGTTTGGACTTTTCCCTTCTAGAGATAAATCAAGAAATTTCTACTTGAGAATGAGATAAGGATAAGAACAAGATGTAAAGAATGGGATGAGATGGGATAGAATGAGAAAATATTCCTAATGGGAATGGAAATGATATAATTTGTACTAATACACCTAATTGTGGTGACTACCATTCAACTCGTGATAAATAACCTGGGTAAGAGATTTAGTTGATTTAGTTCTGGAACCAACCTTTGCCTTTCTAGAGTTCCCTCTGCTATATTCATTCATTTATTCTTTCTGGGCCTTTCTTCCCTTTTTTAAAAAAGAAAGTAATTGAACCCAATGACTCTAATTACCATTCCAGTTCTAACATTCTTTGTTCTGATATTCTACTATCTTAATCTCTTCATGTAGAGCTAAATTCCAAATTCTATATTTAGCCATTTTATCACATAAGAGTTCATTAGTTTCTATCATTGTATTGTCTATAGTTAACTTCCAGATGTAATATTCAATGTTCCGTCTTCTAATATTCTATTTTCTAAAGTCCCTTATATACATAACATCTTATGTTCTACATGCTAATATTCAATCACTTTGGGGCCCTTCTGTCCCTTCCATTAAAAATATCATTTTGTCATCATTCTACTGATCAAAAACCTTTAGTTGTTCATGTCTTCTTACTAAACTGAAATAAAAGGACTACCTGACTTTCAAAATCTTCCGTCATTGTCATCCATCTATCAAAACTGATGTCCAACTCTTCACAATTCCCTGTACTCTCCTATGCTTGTGTTTTAAACCAAACTTTTCTTTCTTTATGGATTGTTCTTGTCACATTCTTCCTCATCTCCAATTATTTTTGTTTTATTTTTAATTTCATTTTTTCCAGGTTACATGTTCTGTCCTACACTCCCACTTCTCTGTTTCCACCCCTCCTCAACTACCCAAGAAGGCAGGTAATATAATATGGATTGTACATACATTATCACATAATACAAATTTCCCTGATCATCTTGTGAAAAAGTCATATATTGCTTACATTAGATCTCCAGTTATTAAAATTATGCATTCAGTTTAAGCCCCAGGAAAAATCCCATCTCTTTAAAAATATTCCTTGATCCTAATACCCAGAAACTAATTTGAACTGCCTTTACAGGCCTTATATTTTTTTTCCATCAGGGGAGCAAGTTAGTTAAACAATACATACTTATAAATGATCATATTTAGCATTTGATAAACCTATATCCAGGCTTTTAGGATAAAAAATCACTATTTGACAAAAATATCTAGGAAAATTTGAAAAAGGTAAGGCAGAAACTGGATAGATATCAATATCTCACATCCTATACCAAGATAAGGTCTAAATGGATACATGACTTAGACAGAAAGGATGCTACTATTAGCAATTTATAGGAGCATAGAAGAGTCTACCTATCAAATGTATGGATAAGGGAAGAATTTATTACAAAACAATAGATAGAAAGCATTATAGGATGTAAAATAGATAACTTTGATTACATTGAGTTAAAAAGTTTTTGAAAACCAAAAAAATGCAATCAAGATTAGAAGAAAAGGAGAGAGTTGTGGAGATGGTAGGGATTTTATAGCAAATATTCCTGAAAAAGATTTTATTTTTCAAATATATTGAGAGCTGAGTCAATTTTATAGGAACACATATCATTCCTCAGTTGACAAATCATCAAAGCATATGATATAAGCAGTTTTCAGATGAACAATCTAAAGCCATATATAATTAGATGAGAAAATGCTCTAAATTGCTCTTGATTAGAAAAGATGCAAAGTAAAACAACTCTGAAGTACCACTTCACACTTATCTCATGGGTTAATATGACAGAAAAGGAAAATAATGAATGATGGAGGGGATGTGGCAAAAATGGGACATTAATGCACTGCTGGAGAAATTGTGAGCTGATTCTATCATTCTGGAGAATGATTTAGAACTAACTCTGCCCAAAGAACTTTAAAATTGTGCATCCACTTTGATCCAGCAATACCACTACTAGGTTTATGTTCCAAAGAGATTTTTAAAAGTGGGGAAGGACCTGTTTGTGCAAAACTATTTGTAGCAACTTTTTCCTAGGTGTCAAAAAATTGATAACTGAGGGGATATCCATCAACTGGAGAATGGCTGAATAAGTTATATTATTATTATAATGGACTAAATGTGCTATTAGAAATGATATAGAGGATGACTTAAAAAAGACCTAGAAAGACTTACATGAACCAATGCAAAGTGAAATGAGCAGAACCAGAACATTGTACACAGTAACAACAATATTATTATTTGATGAACTTGTATAACAGCTAATTCTAGCAATACGATGACCAAGAAAATCCTCAAGGCCTCATGATGAAAATATGCCAACCACTTCCAGAGAAAGTACTGAATGTAGGTCAAGACATACTATATTTTACTTTATTTCCTCACTTTTCTTTCATTTGAGTTCTCTTTCACAAAAGGACTAATATGGAAAGATGTTTGATACAATTACTTTTAAATCTATATGTAAAATCTATATAAGATTTCCTCCCATCTTAGTGAGGGAGAGGAGAAGGAAGGAGAGGATGTGAGATTTTGGCTCAAACCTAAAGAAAATGAAGGTTAATAAAATATTTTCCTATAATTAACTTAAAAATAAAATATTTATAATTCTTAATAAAAGTAATATATATATATATTTTCTTTTGTGGGTACTATGATATAGTGGAAAGAGGAGTAGATTTGTGCACGAAGAATGTAGATTTGATGATTCTGTTCTACTTGTTTTTTTTTAACTTACAAGAATTTGAGTTAAGTACTTTGATGTCTCTGGACATGGGTTTGCTGTGGCTTGTACTCAGTTATCTCTATAGTCATTTCAAGTTTCATTATTCACATAGTCTCCTGTGCCCCAAACTCTGACCTCATTAACAATTCTATCACATATATCGCACACTGATTGAAAACAGCTAGTGTGTTGATGATGATGAGTATGATGATGACTATGACAATGCTGATATTTTTATTATTGTTGTTTTTGTTTTATTCCCATTGCTTGTTATATTGAACTGCATTGAATTAGATTTTACAAAATTTCCTTTTTCATATTCTAAAAATCAAATCAAAAGTCATTACATTGATTTTACCTCTTCAGTGCATCTACTCCTACCTTGAATTTCCAAAGTTCTTCAACCTCTTATATGCTCTTATTTCTACCACTTTTGTCTGTTGCATTTATCTCCTAATTGGTCTCTCCATCTTCAGTATCTCTCCTCTCTCATCTCTCCCTTGAAACTGTCATATTGCAATTCTCCATGAACAGGTTTGATCATATCCCTATTCTATTCAAAATCTATCAATGATCTCTTATGTAGTTTGGACAAAATTCTGATTTCAAAGCCACTAAGATGTGTATGCAAGTCTCACATATGACATAAAAATGATGTGGTCCTGGGCGAGTAACAAACTTAGTAAATACAGTATAGGCAACTTGCTAAAATTGTTACAATAAAGGAGCAGGTGTGCATTAGTGGAAGGAGTATATGGAATTACCTGTACTAGACATAAACAGTAATGATCCCTTTCTCTGTGTTTTTCAGCATCTCATATTAGGATAATAAGGATTTTCTTAAAAAGGTGGATTAGGTTGCATGAAGAAAAGGAAATTATGACACAAGCATTATGTGAGCTGAATTGGCTAATAGTTTTTATTAAACTAGAGATCTGGAATACTTCTGTATTGAACTAGGAAGTAAAACCAGTTCAATACATCCTGACTAGAGGAAGAATTATACTTTCTAGAAGAAACACTAGTTACTTTCATAATAGATGATGGCAACATAGCATTCCCCATTTTCTCTTTTCTAATTTAGGCATAGGGCTTAATATCTCATAATTAACTTGGGATTAAGGCAGAAATTTCCCATCATAATAAAAAATATGTCAGGGAATGGTTACGCTTCATGTGCTACTAGTAGAGATGTAATATAGTGTAGTGGATAGATGATTGACCTCAGATTAAAAAAGGTCTGTGTTCAAGACCTCAGAAATCAATTGTCTTATTCAGGGAACAACAAGGAGACCAGTGTTACTGGATCAAGGAGGAGGCAGTAGAGAATAAAGTGTAAGAACACTGACAAGATAAAAGTGGGCTAGGTTATGAAGGGCTGTGAACTTCAGAATATTTTTTTTTAATTCTGGAAGTGACAGGGAGCCAATGTGGTTTATTGAGTGGGGTAAGGGATGACATGCTTGGATATGTGCTATAGAAAAATCACTTTGGGCACCAAATGGAGAATGAATTGGAGTGGGAATTGAGTCTGGCAAATCCTCTAGCAGGCTATTGTAATAGTACAAGCTTAAGGTGATAAAGGCTTATACCAGGTCAGTGTCTGTGCCACAGGAGAGACTGATGCTTATTTGAAAGACATTGAAAAGATAAAATCAACAGGCCTTCTTAACAAACTGGATAAGAAGAGGGAGAAAAAGAAAAGCGTTAAAGATGACTTCTTGGTTAAAAGCTTCAGGGACTGGATGGATGGAATTGCCTGCTGTAATAATAGAAAAAATTGTAGGTGAGTTGAAGGGTGGGATCTGAAGAGAAAATCAATTTGAAAGGTAGCATTGAAGAGCCTGCAACTACTGCAATAGGGTGACTTCCAATTTTTGTTAATTTCAATAAAAAGAGTTAATCTTGTCAAGGGAAAGACAAAGCAAGGTCTTACCATTAATGAGATACCCCCAAAATTTAAGCCTTCAAAATAGGAACTAACATTGGGATCATAGGAGGACATAAAAGGCTCAGCTAGATAAAGATATTTATCTAGGGGAAGATAAGAGTTAAACAATAGGATAGCTGCCTTCATGTATGTGAGAGTCTTTTTTGTGTAGACGTGGTACTAAGCTATTTCTGTTTTATTCCAGAGGGCAGAATTAAGAGCCATGGCTAAAAGATAGAAACAGATTTAAACTTGATGTAAGGACACTGTTTCAAGCAAATACTCAAAGTGAAATGAACTGCCTCTTTAATAGAATTACAACAACTAACATTTATGTAGAACTCATTCTGTAACAGGTACTAAGATAAGTACTTCACAAATATCATCTCATTTGAATCTCACCACAAGTCTTGAAGTAGGAATTATTATTATCTCTCGAGATCTCTTTATCATCTCTCATAATCTGATAAGGACAGTTTAATTGATAAAGAAGTAAGGGATACTGAACATCTTTTAGCTCATGCTTCCATCTCTGTCTCCAGGAGCATGGGGTTTATTATATATATTTCAAGACTCATTTCACACTAAAGAACCCCCCCCAAACTATGCAGATGTGCAGAAGTTCTAAATTATGTCATATCAAAACACAAAAGGTCCCATTGGCTTCAGAACAGACCAAGGCCAAGGCTGAATTTTGACTCGGTTCTTATCAGAAAGCCAAGTCAGGGAATATTTTTCTCAGGGTTGAATTACCCTTCAATAAGGCCACAATACTTTTCAACAAGAAATCACAAGGATCACAAAAGGGGTCAAAAGAGTAGTCTCAGATTTTTATCTGTTCTCTTATTGGCTTCCCACATATTTCCCCCCTTTTCTTTAAATTAAAATGATTTATTACACAGGAAAACTTTTTAATAATGAAAGGAGTCATCAATTAGTTATAATCATCAGCTACAGCTGGATCTGATAGGATTTACAGATTAAACTGTTTATTTCTGGTTCTCTACAATTATCCTCATTATATAGGGAGTAAACTAAGGCAAGAGAAGTTTAAGTGACTGTTCTAGGCTCACAGAGCTAGTAAATGTTGGTTGCCAAATTTGAAATTGGACACTTTGGTTCAAGGTTGAGTGCTCTATTCTCTGTCACCTTCACTTGGTGGTGTCCAGAGAGACTTAGTAAGTGGCTATTGAGTATGTTTGTGTATAGTTTTGGTCAGATAGAATCTAAGACTTGTTTCCATCATATGATTCTAAAATTACTACATACACCCATGATGGCAGAACACACACTAATGAAATACTGGATTCTTGAAGCACAATTGCATATCATCACTTTTCCTCCTCCATTTCCTCTTCTACCTTTTCCTCTTCCTCCTCCTTCTCCTTCTACTCATCATCATCATCATCATCATCTTTGTTTACCTGATACGTAGCATGGATCTTTGCACACAATAGTTTATTAATAAGCATTTTTAATTGTTTTTCATCTATGTCATTGAGGCCCCCAAAGTACTTTCTTTTTTGAAAGTCTTTTAGGGGGAAGCTGGGTGGCTCAGTGGATTGAGTCAACTCTAGAGATGAGAGGTCCTAGGTTCAAATCTGGTCTCAGACACTTCCCAGCTGGTTGACTTTGGGCAAGTCACTTGAACCCCTATTGCCTAGCCCTTACCACTCTTTTGCCTTGGAAGCAATGCATAGAATTGATTCCAAGATGGAAAGTAAGCATTTAAAAAAAGTCTTCTAGGATTTCATGGTTACAATCACTCCCAATCCAAACACCAATTTAGACTTCCTTACCTTATAAATAATGTAAGACACATTAAAAAGGGTGTTCATAGAACCATAGATTCTCAGAATGGGAAGTGAAATCTGAATTAATTCAACCTAACTTTGTCCTGAAAAGAATTCTTAAAACAAGCGACAAGTGAACATAAGGTTCTTCTAGAAGATGGACAATAATGTAGAATTCACTTCTTTCTAAGGGAGTTCATGCCACTTTTGGAAAGCTGGAGTTTTGTTTTTTTATTCTACCTTTCTACAATTTCCATCCATTCCTGACCCTAATTTTCTTCTCTGAAGAGAGAGAAAAATTTTAATACTTGTCATAATTAAATTCCTTCAAATGATTGAAGACAGCTATCATGTCCCCTGCTCTTCAGTATATCCCCAGTTGCCCCAATCAGTTTTCATCTTTCAAGAGTCTTCAGATTCTCCCTGTGATGAATATCATCTTCTAGAGTCTTTCCATCTGGTATCTGCTATACATACACACAAACAAATATATATATATATATATATTATATATGATATATATATAATATATATATATATATATATATGTATGTATGTATGTGTGTGTGTATTTCCTAGAACTGGAAAAGATAACAAATCTGACATAAACAGTAAATTTTATAGTGGGACATTGTCTTTCTCATACTGGAACTATTGTTCTCTTAATGAAGACAGGCATTTTATTATCATATAACAATGCTTACATTGCACTGCTCATTCATATTGAGGTTACAATCCATTAAAACCTCAAAGGAGTCTCTAAATCAACTATTATGGGCCTACATATACACCAGTCAAGCACTGGATCTTCACCCATAACATTAGATTTCTCTTTATTTGATTTGTCCCATTTTAAGATTTGGTTNTATATATATATGTATATATATATATATTTGTGTGTGTGTGTATATATATATATATATATATATTTATGTTTTATTTATATCTATGTGCTCTGTCCATTATAATGCAGGCTCCTTGAAGACAGTGACTCACTTTGGTCTTTGTATCTCCTTCTATTAATACATTTTCTGCAATATTATTGATGCTTAATTAAAGTTGACTGATGGATAGAGTGATAGAATTATATTGATCAAAATGTGCCCTAGACCAGAGCCTTATACTATTTTCTGAAATTGACTGTCTAAACAGAGACTGGATATTCACTTTTCAAAGACCTTTTGTTAGAGATGAATGATTTTGGATTAACTAGTTGAATTATAAGGTTCTTTCCACATGTAGGTGATCTACCTAGGAGACTAGGGCAGTGTTGTAGACATAATAAGCCCAGATTTCAGCAAAGCATGAGTCACTCTCTGAGGCCATCATCATAGACAATATAGAGCCATGTAAGTTTAATAACATCACTAAATGGATTTGGATATGCTTTGAAGAGTAAATCCAAAAATCAAGGTTTAATGGATTGAGATCAAGCTGGATAGGGGTTTGAAGCTGAGTGCCTCAGGACTCCATGTATTTTCCTGTTTTGCTCAGCAGTTGAAGAATTATTATTATGAGTTCTTAATCCATGAACTTTCATATGTATATATATATATATATATATACACGCACATACCCATATAATATGTGTATGTGTATATATAATATATTTATATGTTTTATATATATGTGTGTGTGCATAAAAAGATATAGATATACAACATTTCAATGTCATTAGTTCTCTGGTTCCCTTTGTAATTCTATACATGCTATGGTATGGATTTGAAAAATTATTATGAGAAGGGTATCCTAGGTTTCATTAGACTGCAAAGAATGTCCATGATGACTAAGTCGAGAGGAGATAGATTAAATGTATAAAAGGATAAATAACTGAACAGGAATAAATTAATTAGTAAATAAATTGATGAACAAATATGTAAAAGGAAAGGTAAATCAATAGATAGATAGATAGATAGATAGATAGATAGATAGATAGATAGATAATTAATAAATAAAAAATTGAGAACCTGCATATTGGTAAAGATATAAAATGTTTTCTTACCAAATTCATATTTATTTAATATCAAATCTCTTTTTGGAAATGAACATACTCATTTCTCACTTTCTGATTCAAACTTTGTTTCTTTGAAGGGCTTGCAATTAGTGTGTGAATCTCACATAAATTTGGTTTCACTTGGTAAGTGCATACCTTGCAAACATTTCTTTATAAAATTTAGGGTGGGTCCAAAGGGAAGAAAATGAGTCACTGTCTACTTATACTTTTGATGATACCTCTTCATGTCTCACATTGCTGTATTCTGGGGATTAAGAATCCACCCAAAGGCATCGAGTAGATGGTGTTTCTGAGTAGTAAAATTTCATTCAAGAATAGAATTGACATTTTCTTGGAGGGCCAATAATATTTATTGAATTCTTTTGTGATCCTATTCTTTGAGAATGCTCAATCCCTCAGAAATTATTCAAATTCCCACAGACTTTTGTAAATTCTATAGGTTTTCCAAATCTCAGTCCTACCTTATGCTTGCTTCCCTAAATCCTTATATAACCTATTTAATTTTCTTCTTTTCAATGAACTTTTGTTGCCTCTCCACTCCAACTATACACTGCCATGCTATAAGTATGTGTAAACTGTCTAAAGGCAAAAATATTATTCAGTGAGAGAAATCGAAGGCCCACTGCTACTCATTCCCACTATTGAGGTTATTCCTTAAATTCTATAGCCTTCACATGAGTAATCAGTAATGTTACCATTGTATAAGAATAATAGTAAAGTTTCTCTTTTTTACTGGCAAGGTAGGAGATAACCTTTTATCATAGAAATATTTTTTATTGCATTTGTGTGTGTGTCTGTGTAATTGCTCAAACTTTGACATTTTACAGGATAATTTAATGCCCAACCCTTTGTTTTTTTCCCCCATGGCAGAGTATTAAAGTAATATTTTATCTAGTTTTTCAAAAAAGAAATATTTCTTCAATTAGTTTCCTACTTCACACTTTATTCAACATTTACCTTTAAAAGATATATTGGAAACCACAGGATTAGTGAAACTGGTATGACTCCCAAACTCCTTAAAATTATTTATAAATCCCTGCCTAAAAATTAATTTGGATATGAAACACCAACCATCGATTATAAATGAGGCATTTTTTCCTTATAATAAAAGTTGTCTCATTGTCTTTTTTAGAGATAATATTGTCTCAATAATGACAAAAATATGACTTTAAGAACACACATTCCTAAAATTTACAAAACACTTTTCTCATGACACCACAATTAATATAAAAATGAAACTGAAATTAAAATGTTAAATATTTGTCCATTGTTATGTATTTAATTTTTAGAATTGGATTCTAATCACAAATTTCTTGGGTCCCAAACCATGCTTCCTCCATCCCACTTGATCAAGCTGTTGTTAAATCTTGAGATTTGATATTTAAAGACCTCAAAATATCTCACTGAACCTCCTTTTCTGAGTGAAAAATCTGAGCTCATAAGAAAGGAAATGGCTTGTTCAAGGTGACATAAATCAATAGTATTCAAGGTGACATAAATAAATAGTTTCTGAACCCCCGGTGACCTAATTCCAAATCTTTTGCTCTTATTAGTATGTCACAGTACCTAGAAATTTGGCTTGTCTGTGGCTCAAAAAAATTGTTTTACCATTATTAGCAGCTGAGCTTTCTTTCATGAAACAAATCATCTTTGTTAACACCATGATACTACCATTGGGTTCTTTTAATTCAGGACAAAATCTTTATTCTGTCCAAAGTGTGGTAGAGATATTATTTGGGATTATAGAATCTTACATGTATTAATGTCTTCTGAAGTCATTAAGTCTAGAATACACATGAAAAATAATGCTTTCTATAATTTCTGCAATATGTAGTAGCATAGACTATTATTGAAAATCTACAATGATGAGATAATTTATTACTATTTAAGGTAATTTTCACTTACATATAGTTTTCATAGTCTTTACCATTATTGATGATGATTTGCACAAAAATAAGTATGAAACACAAATTTGAAATTATGAGTGGAACGCATAGGGTACTGGTCACATAATGAGAATAAGATAAAATAAAATTACATAATGAAAATAAGAAATTATAAGGTATAGTAGGCAGCTGTTTGAATATCATCCTATGTTTATGAAATATTAATAATGAAAACCTAGAGTATGGACTTCATTTGGTTGAGTAGATATTCCATGGAAGCTATATGGAGAAACATGTCTGTGTATGGTACAACTAGAGGGCACCAACAGTGGAACAAATTTCATTATGGAATAATGAATAATCACATCGATGTAGATACTATCATTCAGTGACAGAAAGATTATGTAGTTATTCCTTTACTAATATTAGACAGATAGAACATCTGTTCTTGGCTATCTAAAACTGAGCTGATTTCCCCACTTGTATTTGATTCTCTACCAAGTAAGTGTTAAATAATACATGTTTCATTTATCACTTTTGTGGTGTTTTGTGGTTTTTTAAGATAAAAATGTAGAAGGAAGAGTAAAAAAGTGGTAACTGGAGAGGAGCATACTTTAATGACAGAAATATTTCAGTAGCTACTGGTGTGAGGAAGCAAATTATTTCAAGAGTCATTGAATCCACAATGAAACAGTCTCAGGCAAACCGATGCACAAGGGCAAGTGTGGTAGGAAGCAAAATATAACAATGATAACATTAAATTGCTGTAAATCTGTTGAATTGGTACTTCATTAAGCTGCTTGAAGTTGGAAAACAGAAGAACAATTTTAAAACAATAGCAATAGCTGCTAACCATTATAATGAAGTCATTATTAGAGACAACACAATACAAATACTGGAGTACTAATGATTGAAAAAAGATGTCTTTTTTTTGTAAACTCATTTATATTCAAAGTCATGCAAAAAATAATCAAAGATGTATATGTAAGCCTGGAATATCTCAGCATTTTTATTAGACTATGAAACATATACACAATACCTCAAAAAAAGTCTTATTTTCCCCCCTTGCTTGGCTTCATTGTTGTTTGTTTTACTTTCAGTGGAGATAAAATTTTAATTTCCACAGAAAAAAAATGACAAATTCTGATAACCATCTGATATTGATATACATTCCTGAAAAGTACAGATATAGAAATACAAAAAATTAAAATTAAAATGGAATATAAAAATATGCTTAGTAACTGAGATGAAAAATGATTAAATTTATTAACATGTTTATCCTTGCAAGTTTTTGTACCTTTCCCTCTCAAAATAAATTTAATAGGCAATATAATCTCCTTTTTCTATAATCATTTTTTCATGATTTGATGCTGAGTTCACAAGATTTTGAAACACACTTCTGAGTTCTTTATTATTAAAAGATTATTATTAAAACTCTTTTTTGAAAAAAAAAACAATAATCCTCCCCTGCACCAAAAGTCATGCCTCAACTGTATTGCACAGGTTTTTAATCTGTTATAATATAAATAATTACCAATGGAAAAGATTACGTTCATCTTCAATTCTCATATAATTTCTTAATATTGTGTCATTTGTAGAATAGTTTATGGTCCTGTCATAGCACAGGATATAATAAACACATACAGAGTAGATAGAAGATTACATTAGAGGGAAGGGAATCATCATTCTTTTAATATTGATATACAACATTGTTGTATGATAATGGTCTTTATAATGGGGACTAGAGGAAAGAGGAAGGAAATAAGCATTTTTATAGTGTGTACTATGTTCCTAACATTCTGATGTATGCTTTAAAATATTAGCTCATTAAGCTTTACAACTGCCCTGCAAGGCTGGATTTGAACTCAGATTCCCTTGACTCTATGCCCATTCATGTATCCACTGATATACCTATTTACTTCATAATGAATTTTTTGTCTCAAGGAGTGACTTGGAGTTACTGGCATCACTGTATAATTTCTGGATTGCAATAGAGTCCATTGTTGTTCTGTTTCACTCAGGGTGAAAATTATGGGTACTGATTGAGTTTAAGATGTTTACCATCTAGTTGCTTGCCTGGGCATATACAAATGATTTAAGTAGCTATTTAATTCATTTTTCCTTTGTGGACTGTCTCACTAATATTGTTTGATTACTCTTGAAATTCACTGAGACCTTGCAACATCTGAGGTTTTGATGAAATCAGCATAATATAGGAAAATAGGAACATTTACATTACATAAACATTTATTGGAACTCATTCTTCCATTTGAGTTTCACAGAATCTTGAAGTTCAAAGAAAACTTCTAATCCAAATAGTCAAATCAAAACAAAACAATTTTTGTACATACAAGAATATCTTTTATGTTGGATACAAAAAAAAGTGTTCATTCAATAACTTTAACATGAATTCCACTAATTTATGTTATATAATATTTATAATATAAAATATAAATATAATAAATTTATTTAATATAAAATCCACTTCCACCTGAGATAATATAATTAATATTGAGACAGACTTAATTTTAAGAAAAATTTTCCCTTATATATCTACCTTTATACTTTCTACACATTGCTTCTAGTTACATCTTTTTAGGATGAGCAGACCACATCTAATTCCTCTTTTATGTGAAAGTTATTCAAATATGAAGTCAGCAATCATATCCCTACTCTGGACTAAATTGTTTATTTTGAAATGATTTATATAAGAATAGACTTAGTATGCTTCAGCCTCTTGAGTAAAGACCTCTTCTGAGAGAGTTAGATGATAATGGATAGAATAAAAGATTGGGATTCAGAAATACCTGAATTCAAGTTCTTGCTCAAACACATTAGTTTTATGACCCAGTGCAAGTAACATAACATTTGTTTGTTTCAATTTTCTAATGTTTTATCATTGTCCTTTCACCAATAACATATTTAAAAATTTTAAAATTTCTTCATCATTTCATTTAGAAATTCTATTTGATCTTATGTGCAGGCTGATTTTTTGAGGTTTTCCTTGTAGATAATTAAGCATTATTTCTTTCTTTGGGGCTTATATCTTGGCCATTTATCACATGATAAGTCTTTTTCTTATTTGTTTAATTACTCATTCTTCCAATAATTCATTCTAGACAGCCCTTGATAAAGATTATGTATGTTTTCTCTGATGCTAGCCCATTTGCAAAATCACCACACACACACACACACACACACACCCTCATTTTCAACCTACATTGCTATCTTCAGCAGTAGATTGAGTTCAAAAATCTGTTTTGAGAGAATGAAACATCTGTGATTCTGGTCTTATTCCATTAGATTAGAATTCCAAGATTTTTTATGATCTTATTGTATGTTGAAACTTCTCAAGAATCCCTCATGCAGCTGGTCTAGATCAGTGGCTCTGCCTTATATTTTCTTTGTTTTGTCCTCCTTGTGTTTTGATACTTGCTTGGCAGTTTAAGACACTGATTCCTTGCTCCTCACTCCTTTGAGTCCCTGATCAGCTTGAGGAATCCATGCAATTCTTCTAACTCTAGGCATATTAGCTCTACAGAGAAGTTTCTACTTCTAATTCTTCTTTTTAGTATTTATAGTTCAGGACTTTGTTGTTGATAATCCCAGCTCACATCTTTTCCATAAAGGTAGAATTTGTCCTCATTATATGAACATATGTTGGGTTTGTGGTACTGGACTGGAAGAAATATACATTGTAGTTTCTCCTTCCAATTCTCAGTATTACTTGGTCTACCATTTTTCTTTGAAAACTTGTAGTAGTTGTGGGGAGAATTGGGCTGTACTTCTTTCACCTACTCTACCTACTTGATTCTTGTTCCTTGCTTCCTACAGACTGTGATATTCTCTGAAATGTAGCACCAAAGCACCAATAACTATATGTTTGTATTGAAAAGTAGGATCTTTATTTGATAGAAAAGTTTGGAAGACATTAAATACATTGTACCTTTTCCCAGAAATATATTCAGTTCATATAATGAAAAAAATCATAGTTTTTTTTCTTTACAATAACCCTTTCAGGAAGGTTGAATAAGTACAATATTGTCAAAATTTAATAGGTGAGAAAACTGAGGTGTATGAATGTGAAATAATTTGTTTTAGTCCACATAGGAGTTACATTTTATATTCTGGATTTGAACTCTGGAGATCTGACATGAGGATACCCTGGTAAATGTTTAACAATCAGCTCTGTGGGGAAAAAACACACACATGTTTTAAGCTTAATGTGCTGTATTAACATTTTCTCTATCAATTTATTAATTGAATAACTCAATAAATCAAATTTTGGCTTTTAAGGCATAAATGCTCCAATGAAAATCCAACAATTAGCTCTGGAGAGCAGTTTCTACTTCTAAATCATTCTTGTCTGACAAAATCTATTGATTCATCCTTCTCTTTAGTATTTGTAGGTCAGGCCATTGGTGTTGAAAATAACTATCTACAAACCAAATATTCAACAACATGTCTTCTAAATCATTCTTATGACATTCTTTTTAGGTGAAACCATCTAATTATGATAATTATTGCTCTGACACCTCCAGAATGTTCTAGAAACTAACTTATTTTATCAATAAAGGATCTTACAGACTTTCTTTTCCTTCCTCTGATTTTATAGTGACATAACAAGTAAGTGTCCATAATAGTAGTAGAGTAACAGTGATAAAGTATGATGATAAACTGAATTACAACTGTTATCAGCAATGACAGGATCCAAGACAACTCCAAGGACTTGTGGCAAAAAAAAAAAAAAATGCTGCCACCAAAGAAGGAACTGATGTAGTCTGGATGCATATTGTATTATACCATTCTTCACTTTATTTCCTGAATGAATTTTTCTCTACTGTAAATTATATTTCTTCTTTCACATTATGAAAATGGTAATGTGTATGGCAAGATAACACATATACAAGCTGATATCTTGGGGAATGGAGAGGAATAGGAAGAAGGGAGAGATCATTCATCCCAAAAGAGATAGAAAAATATATCAGAGGCAATTAGATGATTTAGTGGATAGAGTAAAGCTTAGAGATGAGAGGTCCTGGTTTCAAATCACTCAGATATTTCCTAGCTCTGTGACCTTAGGCAAATCACTTAGCCCCAATTGCCTACCCCTCATCAATCTTTTGACATGGTTAGTATCAGTTCTAAGAAGGAAAGGGTTTATAAAAAAGCATATCAACCCGTAATCTGGGGGGAAATTACAATTAAATGAATTTTGAAAAAAAAATAGTGGTAGAAAGGAACCTAACTTCCTTCCAGTGACCATTAAAATATAAAAAATATGCCATAAATTAATAACAAAAATTGTAAAACTAGATACAGTTAAGAAGGCACACTATGTCCTTTGAGTTTACTCTTCCTCCCAACCCAATGGAAGCAGTAAAGCTGACAGAACTAAGTCATTCATAAAATAGTTCTTCAAGATTGTTGGACAGTATTTCACTGATCCATTAAGTCTTACTTTTCCTAAGTTACAGAAAAGTGAAGTGCCTGGAGTGTCAATCCCAAAAAATGAGTCTGAGGTCAGCAATGCAAAATGCAAAGGTACTTTATTGTCTTAGTTTAAGCTAAGGGTCTCACACAGAAAGGATAATGTGTGACCCTGAGCTGTGCAGAGTTGGGTTTTTAAAGGGTAGTAGGCATTAGGGGACAGGATAGGGGGATGTCTTCAGGATAGGAGTTCCTGCAGATAAGGGGAAGGTCTGCAAGGTATGAGTTCCTATAGATAAGGGGAATGTCTGCAAGGTAGATAAGGTTAGGCTCTGGAGACCAAAGGTCTGTAAGTTTGAAATTCCTGTGGACAAGCCCATTTCTCTATAATGTTATACAGGGGTCTGGATTTTTAATTATGACTCTTTCAAGGAACCCAGAGTTAAAGACATCAAATAACATCACTAAGGTCATACAGTGTTAGAGTAAAGAATTAATTTCAGATCTTCTGATTCAAAGTCCAAAGATACTTCGTTAAGCTTCCAAGGAGAAGAAACTTTCCCTTCTGGAGTGAGATTAGATCATATAATTTTTTTTCATCATCCATGACTCCATTGTTCCCTTGTCCTTCTATTTCCTGTCCACTAATGATTCAATCAATAGAACTTAATTATCTAATTAATCTTTGTTGTCTTACCTAAAAGAATAAAATGAATCATTACAGAAAATATTATAAGCAATTTTTTTAATCCAAAGGCTTATTCCAAGATCACATCCAGTTTGTGGAAGGAGAGGATAGTAACATACAACTTTATGTGTTGGTTCATCAGAGATATTTTTTAAAGACTTAAAGGGCTTGATTGCTTAATCATAGCAGTTTGCTAATTAAAGGTGTGAAGAGGGGGGTGATTTGAGAGGGGAAAGTTTGTACCTGAGGGAAAAATGGGATTAGATTTTTTTTTCCTTTTTTTTCCTGAGCAATTGGATTAATGTTTCTTGGAAACCAGCCAGTGACAATGAAGGAAAAGGAGATCTCCTGAGAAGCAAGCTATTCCATTTAAGATGCTTTGTAGGAGTTTGCCTTTTGTTCAAGACAACAGAGGACAATTCTGCAGGTTAAGAATCCGTGGCATGTGCTTCCTCATTATCAGTTGTGTGATTTTTAAAATTGCTTAGTGTCAGTTTTGTTTCTCTGCCAAGTACACAATGTTCTAAAATTTGGTGTCATAAATATTTGTATTTGATACCCTCTATTAGTTTATAGATACTAAGGCAAAGGTGTGGTCTTGTTCATTTCTAATGAACCATGTAGAGAAATGAACACTGGACTAAGAGTAAGAAGATCTCATTTCATCTCTTCCTAAATTCCCTTTTGGAGGAAGTGATGAGATGGCTGTCCTGGGTACTCTATTCTTAAATGGGAGGAGTTTACTATTGTCTATCCTCTATTCTATCCAATCACAGGGACGAGGGATGATGATGAGTTGTGAATTTTTTTAAATTTTAAACATTTATTAATATTCATTTTTAACATGGTTACATGATTCATGCTCTGACTTTCCCCTTCACCCCCTGCATTCCCCCCACCCATGGCCGACCCACATTTCCACTGGTTTTATCATGTGTCCTTGTGATCAAGACCTATTTCCAAATTGTTGGTAGTTGCATTGGTGTGGTAGTTTTGAGTCCACATCCTCAATCATGTCCACCCCAGCCCATGTGTTCAAGCAGCTGTTTTTTTTTTATATGTTTCCTCTCTGCAGTCCTTCCTCTGGATGTGGGTAGCGTTCTTTACCATAAATCCCTCAGAATTGTCCTGGGTTTTTGTATTGCTGCTGGTACAGAAGTCCATTACATTCGATTTTACCACAGTATATCAGTCTCTGTGTACAATGTTCTTTTGGCTCTGCTCCTCTCACTTTGCATCAGTTCCTGGAGATCTTTCCAATTCACCTGGAAGTTCTCCAGTTTGTTATTCTTTTTAGCACAATAGTATTCCATCACAAGCGTATACCATAATTTATTCAGCCATTCCCCAATTGAAGGACATACCCTCCTTTTCTAGTTTTTTGCCACCACAAAAAGCGCAGCTATGAATATTTTCATACAAGTCTGTTTATCTATGATCTCTTTGGGGTACAAACCCAACAATGGTATGGCTGGATCAAAGGGCAGGCATTCTTTTATAGCCTTTTGAGCATAGTTCCAAATTGCCAGCCAGAATGGCTGGATCAGTTCACAATTCCACCAGCAATGCATTAATGTTCCAATTTTGCCACATCCCCTCGAGCATTCATTACTCTCCCCTTCTTTCATTGTAGCCAATCTGCTAGGTGTGAGGTGATATCTCAGAGTTGTTTTGATTTGCATTTCTCTAATTATTAGAGATTTAGATCACTTTCTCATTGATACTTTTGATTTCTTTACCTGAAAATTGCCTATTCATGTCTCTTGCCCTTTTATCAATTGGGGAATGGCTTGATTTTTTATACAATTGATTTAACTCCTTGTATATTTGAGTAATTAAACCCCTGTCAGAGTTTTTCGTTATAAAGATTTTTTTCCCAATTTGTTGTTTCCCTTCTGATTTTGACTACATTGTTTTTGTTTGTACAAAAGCTTTTTAGCTTGATATAATCAAAACCATTTAATTTACATTTTGTAATTTTCTCTAACTCTTGCTTGGTTTTAAAGTCTTTCCTTTCCCAAAGATCAAATAAGTATACTATTCTGTGTTCACTTAACTTATTTATAGTTTCCCTCTTTATATTCAAGTCATTCACCCATTCTGAATTTATCTTGGTGTAGGATGTGAAATGTTGATCTAAACCTAATCTCTCCCATATTGTTTTCCAAATTTCCTGGCAATTTTTGACAAATAGTGGATTCATGTCCCAAAAGTTGGGCTCTTTGGGTTTATCATACACTGTCTTGCTGATGTCATTAACCCCAAGTCTATTCCACTGATCTTCCCCTCTGTCTCTTAGCCAGTACCATATTGATTTGATGACTGCTACTTTATAGTATAATTTAATATCTGGTACTGCTGGGCCCCCTTCCTTCATATTTTTTTCATTATTTCCCTTGATATTCTTGATCTTTTGTTATTCCAAATGAAATTTGTTATAGTTTTTTCTAATTCGGGAAAGAAGTTTTTTGGTAGTTTGATAGGTATGGCGCTAAATAGGTAAATTAATTTGGGTAGGATGGTCATTTTTATTGTTAGCTTGTCCTACCCATGAGCAACCAATGGCTTTCCAGTTGTTTAATAAATAATCCAGTTTTATTTGTTTAGAAAATGTTTTGTAGTTGTTTTCGTATAATTTCTGTGTTTGTTTTGGTAGATAGATTCCCAAGTATTTTATATTGTCTAGGGTAATTTTAAATGGTGTTTCTTTTTCTACCTCTTGCTGCTCTAATGTGTTGGAAATGTATAGAAATGCTGATGATTTATGTGCATTTATTTTGTATCCTGCAACTTTGCTAAAGTTGTTGATTATTTCTACAAGCTTTTTAGTTCATTCTCTAGGATTTTTTAAGTATACCATCATATAGTCTGCAAAGAGTAATAGCTTAGTCTCCTCCTTGCCTATTTTGATACCTTCAATTTCTTTTTCTTCTCTAATTGCTACTGCTAGTGTTTCTAGTACTATGTTGAATAATAGAGGTGATAATGGACATCCTTGTTTCACACCTGATCTTATTGGGAAAGCTTCTAATTTATCTCCATTGCATATAATGCTTGTTGATGGTTTTAAGTATATACTGTTTATTATTTTTAGGAAAGGTCCTCCTATTCCTATACTTTTCAGTGTTTTCAATAGGAATGGATGCTGTATTTTGTCAAAGGCTTTTTCAGCATCTATTGAGATGATCATGTGATTTTTGTTTGATAGTCTATTGATATGGTCAATTATGTGGATGGTTTTCCTAATGTTAAACCATCCTTGCATTCCTGGTATAAATCCCACCTGATCATGGTGGATGATCTTCTTAATTACATGCTGGAGTCTCTTTGCTAGTATTCTATTTAAGATTTTTGCATTTATGTTCATTAGGGAGATTGGTCTGTGGTTTTCTTTCTCTGTTTTTGATCTCCCTGGCTTTGAAATCAGTACCGTATTTGTGTCATAAAAGGAATTTGGTAGGACTCCTTCTTTGCTTATCATATCAAATAATTTGTGTAGTATTGGGATTAGTTGCTCTTTGAATGTCTGATAGAATTCACTTGTGAATCCATCAGGTACTGGTGATTTTTTCTTAGGGAGTTCTTTGATGGCTTGTTCAATTTCTTTTTCTGATATAGGATTATTTAGGTATTCTATTTCTTCTGCTGTCAATCTAGGCAGTTTATATTTTTGTAAATATTCATCCAAATCTCCTAAATTATTATATTTATTGCCATATAATTGGGCAAAATAGTTTTTAATGATTGCCTTAATTTCCCCTTCATTAGAGGTGAGGTCTCCCTTTTCATCTTTGATACTATCAATTTGGTTTTCTTCTTTCCTTTTTCTTATTAGATTGACCAGTACTTTGTCTATTTTATCTGTTTTTTCAAAGTACCAGCTTCTAGTCTTATTTATTAATTCAATAGTTCTTTTACTTTTGATTTTATTGATTTCTCCCTTGATTTTTAGTATTTCTAATTTAAATTTCATCTGGGGATTTTTAATTTGCTCGCTTTCTAATTTTTTGAGTTGCATGCCCAATTCATTAATCTCTGCCCTTCTTAATTTGTTAATATATGCACTCAAGGATATAAATTGCTCTTTAGAATTTGTTTGCAATGCCCTATTACATGGTCAATCTTTGTGAATGTACCATGTGTAGCTGAAAAGAAGGTGTATTCCTTTTTGTCTCTGTTTATTTTTCTCCACATGTCAATTAAATCTAATTTTTCTAGGACTTTATTCACCTCTCTTACCTCTTTCTTATTTATTTTTTGGTTTGATTTATCTAGATCTGAAAGAGGAATATTTAGATCTCCCACTATTATGGTTTTACAATCTATTTCCTTCTTGAGCTCTTCCAGTTTCTCCTTTATGAATTTGGATGCTATGCCACTTGGTGCATACATATCGAGCAGTGTTATTTCCTCATTGTTTATACTGCCTTTAATCAGGATGTAATGACCTTCCCTGTCTTTTTTAATCATATCAACTTTTACTTTGGCTTTGTCAGAAATCACAATAGCCAGTCCTGCCTTCTTTTTCTCATTTGATGCCCAAAATATTTTGTTCAAGCCCTGAACCTTAAACTTGTGTATGTCTACCCGCCTAATATGTATTTCTTGTAGACAACATATGGTAGGATTTTGGTTTCTAATCCACTCTGCTATTTGCTTCCGTTTTATGTGAGAGTTCATCCCATTCACATTCAGAGTTATAATTATCAGCTGTGCATTCGCTGACATTTTTTTCTTCTCCCCTATTCCTACCCCTTCTTCTTAAACTATTTCCTTTTAAACCAGTGGTTTGCTAGTAAGACCCTATCCCTTATCCCCTCCCTATATTGACTTCCCTTTCTACCCCCTCCCTTGTTGTTCCCCTCTTTTTGTTTTGAAAGTGTAATAAATTCCCTCCCCCTTCTTCTCCCCTTCCTTTTTGACCTCCCCTCTCCCCTGCTCCCCTTGGTTTATCCCTTCTGACTTTCTCAGTAGGGTTAGATAGAGTTTTATATCCCAATGGATAGTATAGCTACTCTTCCCTCTCTGAGTTAATTACGTTGAGAGTAAGGTTTAAAAATTACCTCTTGTTGCTCTCTTCCTCTCCTTCTTATAATAATATTTGTCCCCTCCCCATCCAATGCCCTCTTTTTGTGTAATAGATTATCCTATTTTTCTTATTCTCTCAAGTTTCTCCTGGTGTCCCCCTCCATTCACCCTCCTCTTTCCCACCCCCCATATCATCTTAGACCATTTAGCACTCCACCCTCTCCCCATAAATCATTCTTCCGACCACTATAATAGTGAATACTTAATAGTGAATGGAGTTCACTACAGAGAATTATACATAGCATTTCTACACATAGGAATAGAGATAATTAGATCTTACTGAGGCCCTTAAAAAGGAAAATTTAAAAAATTATGAGTTTTCTTTCTTTCCCCTCTGTTTCTTATTTACCTTTTCATGTTTCTCTCGATTTTTGTGGTTGGATATCATACTTTCCATTTAGCCCTAGTCTTTTCTGTGCAAATACTTGGAAATCTTCAATTTTGTTGAATGCCCATACTTTCCCCTGGAAGTATATAGTCAATTTTGATGGGTAGTTGATCCGTGGTTGCAGGCCCAGCTCTCTTGCCTTTCTGAATATCGTATTCCAAGCTTTGCGGTCTTTTAGCATGGAGGCTGCCAGATCCGGTGTGATCCTGATTGGTGCTCCTTGATATTTGAATTGTCTCTTTCTGGCTTCTTGTAAGATTTTTCTTTTACTTGGTAGCTCTTAAATTTGGCAATTATATTTCTGGGCGTTGTCTTTTCTAAGTCGAGTTTTGAGGGTGATCTATGGATCCTTTCAATGTCTATATTGCCCTCTTGTTGTAGGACTTCAGGGCAATTTTGCTGAATAATGTCTTTTAGTATGGAGTCCAAGTTTCTATTAATTTCTGCTTTTTCTGGAAGACCAATGATTCTCAAATTGTCTCTTCTAGACCGGTTTTCTTGGTCTGTCACTTTCTCATTGAGATATTTCATGTTTCCTTCTATTTTTTCAGTCTTTTTGCTTTGTTTTATTTGTTCTTGTTGTCTTGAGAGATCATTAGCTTCTAATTGATCTATTCTAGCCTTTAAGGACTGGTTTTGGGCTATAATCTTTTGGTTTTCCTTTTCAATCTGGTCATTTCTGGTCTTCAGTTGACTTGCCTCACTTTCCAATTGTGAGATTTTGCCTTTTAAACTGTTATTTTCTTGCCTGATTTCCTTTTGAACTACTTCCCATTTCTCTGACCAAATCTTTTCCAACTTTCTCATCATCTCAGTTTTGAACATTTCAAGAGCTTGTGACCAGTTTTGGTTATCTTGGGATGGTTTGGATGTGATTGCTTGTTTTTTCTCCTCTTCTGATTGCTTGGTATTCTGGATTTTCTCAGTGTAAAAGTTGTCAAGTGTTAAAGATTTCTTCTTCTTGTTGTTAATCTTTCTCTCTTTCTTCTGGACTTCTTGGATCTGGGTAGCCATTGTTAGCCCAGCAGCTTCTCAGCTTTATCCTTGTGTTCAGGGTCTGTCTGTGGTCTTTTGGCTCCTGAGGTCTGAGGTCTTGTTTTTTCCAAGGTCAAGCTCCCTGGTGGACCCTCTTGCTTGATCCACTGCAGGAGGCTTCTTTACAAGTCTCAGGGCGCAGCTTCCACAGTTGTATACCTGTCTGCGCTCGTTCCCCACTCAGGGTTTCTAAGCCTTCGCTCCTGCCTTTGTCTGACTCCACCCGCACCTGTGCTCTGCGTCCACGCTCAGAATCCATGTGAGTTCCTCAGCTTTTTGGGGTCCTAAATCTTGTTGCTCTCAGGAGCAGACCCTGGAGCTGCCAATGACTTGATGGGTGCCCCAAATTTGCTCTATTTCTTTTGACCTGGCTTCGGTGCTGCAGGTGGTGTGTGTGGTGGGAGGGGAGGGGTGGTTGCTCAGCCCGCGATTTAGTGAGAGCTGTTTCACCCCTTTATAGCATCGAAATGCCCCGATTCCACGTACCTTCCATGCTGCACCCTGTTGTGGGGTCCCTCCGTTCGACTGGGTTTGTTTTTATGCCCCCTTGAGAAGTCCTGTATGTTGTGGTCAGGAGACGTTAACCGCTGCTTTTTACTCTGCCACCATCTTAACCTGGAACCCCCTGAGTTGTGAGTTTTTGCTGGGATCTTTCAGGATGATGGAGTTCCAGAGGACAAGATGGAAATTGAGAGGAGTTCAACAAATAGAGTATGATGGCTTTAAGGTTTTTCTTGAAGAGAAGAGATTGGCTGGTGACCCTATAGGATAGAGTTGAAAAGTCAGTGGGTAGCTTACAACTAGTTGCTTTCCTGATTCAACTCTTCCTCATACTCAAAAAACATATTGCCCACAAAAACACACACACAATTCTCAGAAGAGTCAGCTCTTATGGAGTCCTCTTCTAACTCTCCTTTTCTCTAGCAAATCCTTAGTGGGGGGGGGGGAAATCTACATTCATTTCCTCTTCCTATCTGTCCTGGGAAATCATTACTTTTCCATCTATACTCACTCACTTGGTGACTAAATAAGAACCAACAGTTTCAATTAACATCTCCTTTAATTATGTCCAATTTACCTTTTATAAATCTTGTTGTATATACTTATTTGCTTGCAGTCTCCCGCTTTATACCATGATCTCCTTGAGAGTAAGATTTTCTTTTTTTTTAGTTCTCTATATTCTCAGAGAGCTCATTGTCATTCCTGATAGACTTTAGGTAATTCAGGTGTCCATGCAAAGATATGATCTCAGAGATGCTTTCTCTGAGTCATCTTTCAAGTATCCATCACTGAATATCAATGAATTAATAGGAATGAATAAATAATATCTGAAATGATTTCCTATCTGAAAAGTCCTTATTTCTATTTTTTATTTCATTTCAATAAGATTGACCCTGTATTAAGAAAAAGGAATAAGTATGTTGAAAGAATTAGAGATTGTGTTATGTTAGGATAATGTTGCTCTAACAAGTAATTGGGAAGTTAAAAAGAGGAGTGGGGTTGGAGGGAGATACAAATGAGCTTTGTTTTAAACAAATTGAGACTTAGATGTCTACAGTATGTCATGATTTCAGAAGTTTGAAGAAGAGGAATTAGGAAATTGGCAGAGGGGAGACATGAAATGATAATTTCCTTCAAATATTTGAAGGATTGTCATTATAAGAGAGCTCTCAGAGTTATTATGCTTCCCCCACAAGACAAAATAAAGAATATTGGGTATAATATAAGGAAGGAAATTTAGGATTAATATAAGGAAAATGCTCTATTAGAACTCTAGAGAAGTTGTAACTGAGGAAATAATTAGTTCTTTGTTAACATAAACCCTTAAGTGTCTGCCTGATAATTCCTTGTGAAAGATAAGATGCCAAGAACAGACTGATAGACTTGGATTCAGACATTAAGGTTGAAATCCTGTCCCTGATACTGCATGAATATGAGGAAGTCTCATTTCCTCTGAACCTATTATATAATTTGCACTACTTAACTCAGAGATTTATTCTTTTCTTTGCTTATATGTATTAAAAGTGCTGTGTAAATATTCCAAGATCATATAAATATGAGTTTTTTCTTAGAGTGGTTTAGCGATGGGTCAAGCATAAGACCTACAAAAATGAAGATCTATTTTCAAAACCATGTTAGGTTTTTTTAGTTTTATATCTCTGGACAAGGCAATTAGTCTCTCTCATTTTCAATTTCCTTATTGGTAAAATGGGGATAATAATGGCATCTACCTTCTGGGTATGAGGAGATCCAGTGAGATAATGTAAGTACTTCATAAAGATGACTAGATGATGTGTGTTGTTGGGGTTATTGTGATGGTTTTGGTGGTGGTTGTCATGATGGTTTGTCACTTCTGCTGCTATTGTGGTTATTTGAGTGGTAGCTGTTAGTGTAGTAGTGGTGCTGACTGGTAGGTGGTTGCTGTAGTGGTGATGTTGATGGTGTTGGTAGTGATAGTTTTGGTGGTTCAGTCTGTAGTTGGTTGCTATAATTGTAATTGTGGTTCTGGTGGTAGTTGTGGTTGTTGTTCAGTGGTTTCTGGAGATGCAGAAGCCTATTAAGAAAGGTCCCTGAATTTGAAACACTGGCTTTTTTTAGACATTGCCTCTGTGAACACAAAGATACACATGATTGTTTATAATCCCTTCAAATCTTTTTCCTGTGGGAATTTTCTTTCGGTAACTTTATGTAAGGTCTGGCCAGACACAATGAACAGATAATCTCTCCATCCTCATGAGCTTTTTTAATGAGGTGATTATTCACATTTTGTGATGGTACCTAACAAGACAAGATTTCATGTCTGGTGAATCCCATGCTGCCACCACATATCCCTTGACTCCACCTTGAGGAATAGAGATGTGGTATAGGAAGAGTTTTGCTTTAGAGGCATTTATGATGATTTTCTATAACATCAAAATCATTCCATGTCTACATAAGCAGCATCACTGACCACTAATAAAGAGTTTCCCTGAAGGCAGGAATGGGGAATCAGAGTTCATCCACTCTATTCCTTTTCCTTTAGTGCTTCCAGTGTTACTGAATGTTTGTCAAAGGTTCATTGACTAGTTGTTAGTTGTCAGGAATTTAAATTAAAAAAAAAGAAAAGAAAGGCAGTGTTTTTTCTATACCTAATCTAAGAAATGTGAAATTTTACTTGTGATATACTTTGTTATTTTGTCAAATAAGCCTCAGTTTTGATTTCATGGCAGAGATTGCACTATCCAGTGCACAAGGAATATTTGGATGATGACATGTACTCCTTTCAAAAAAAAGTCTTCTCACTGAAACTGAGTAGACTAGAGATTTTAAAGTCAAGTGAACCAGTTACTTTCACATCCCCTTAGTTTTCTTAAGGGAGGACTTAAAGTCAGAGAGAGGATGGGATTTAGGGGACTACTGTGATATTATGCCCCTGCCTAAAATTTTTTCATATTTAAATTTTTTCCTTTTTTTCTGTTGTTGTTCTGTTTTGTTTTTGTTCAGTTCTCAGCATCTTGTTTCAGGAGGGACTTTAACAACTTGAGTGCATCTATAAGGTTGTAAAAAGGAAAAAAAATTCTAAAGAGGTGTTTAACTTTTAAGAAAAAAAGATATAGGGGTAGGGAAAATTAATCTCTATTCAAATAGCTTTTATTTGAAGGAGGGAGAAAACTTATTTTTCCTTGTGGATACAAATCATAGACTTAAGACTAACGGGTAAAAATTTCATAAAGATAAATTTGTATTTCAGTAAAAGAATGAACTTCCCTAACTAATGGAGATATTCAGAAAGGAATATGCATAAGTGGATTTCCACCATAGGACATATTCCAGTGTTGGTTGGATAACTACTTGGCAATGTATCAGAAGAACATTATGCCTTGGAAAGGAGTTGCTTTAGATAGCCCATAGAGTCTTTTCTGGACTTGAGATTCAGTGATTTTTGTTAGATCAATTTCTATCATCACTGGGGATTGAGTTGTGTCAGAAAGAAATGAGCAGGCCATTCAACTCCCTGAGTTCTTCTGAGTTGTTTTGCCTGAAAAAGTTATAAAAATGTATTTTCACAAAGGGTACAGAGGAAGTTAAGGATACAACTGTGAAAACAAATGAGTTTTAAATCCATTTATCAAAGAACCTTCAATTCTTGTTTTCAGGAAGGTGAAACAATAATAAATACTGGGAAAAGAAAGTTAATCTGTATTCAGAGCATTTTATTAAATAAAAAGAGGGAAAAACACAATACTGCAGGACCTGTTAGCTCTTGCCAACTCCAGTTTATGGTGGCAGTTAATTTTCTGGTGTTCCATTTGGAACATTTTGAAAAATGACTGAGAAGAATTTTGTACCACATTTTTCCAAATGAGAGATCTGGGACTTAAGGTAGAAGGAAAGATTTAAATTTGCCAATATAGTCCATTAGATCTGCTGTTGTATTTTTCTTTACAAATAAAGTCAAGGGAGGAATTGTTTCTGTTCTTCATATTAGTTGGAGGTCTATGGGGTAAAATTGTGCATTATTCTCCAGCATACAGTAATTAGTATTAGTAATCATAGATTGGCAATTTCTTACAAAAATTAGTGAAAGTTAGGTGCCCTTCAGAAGGGAGATACCAATCTCTTCTCATGAAGAGAGGAGAATTCCCCTGCCCCAATCAGCTTTATATATTGTACATAAATATATACCTTCAATACATTCTTTTCTAATGTGGCTAAAAGAAACTCATCACTACCCCTTTTTTGTTCCCATGAGGATATTAATGTCCTACATCTCATGGGAAATGTCTTAAAACTTACAGGCTTTAATCTTGACTAAATGTTTCAGCCTGAAAGGCCTTGGGCTTGTCTCAATTCAGAAATTACAAATTTAAGGAAAGGTGCCTTGGACTTGGAAGTTCTGGGAAAATTTAAAGAGGACAGAACAAGATGAAGAAATATAATATATAAAAGCATTATGCTACACACTGGTGGAGGGCAACAAGAAGAGAAATATTGTCTTAAATTCCTATAAATTCTGAATTCATTTGTACACCTTTGGACAATATTACTAAGAGAACGCTCCAGACAGTGCTCCCCCTCTCTCTCTCTCTCTCACCCTACCTTCCTAAATAAAGCCACATTTTCTCTGCCAGCATTTATCTTAGCCTCCTGTCTGCTCATTAAAGTGATCTCTGGGCATGCAAGCTCCCCCTCAAAAGAAAATTCCGCTCCATACAGATGGGGGCCCACCTGGAATTCTAAAAGGATAGAAGTACCTCAGTTTACCCTTCTGGGCAAATTTTAAGCCTTTTATATCCTTCTAAAAACCCCTGTGAGCAAAGAAGCAGAACAGTACTGATAAATGCAAGAGAAAAGACCAGAAAAGACCCAAGTCTAAACTTCTAATCAATACAATAATGGATAGAGAATATTTAGCCTTGAGAAAGACAAGAACTTAAGTAATCATGATAAGATTCTACAATTATTTGAGGAATTCCAACATGAAGGATTGATTAAACCAGTGATGGTGAGCCTATGGCACAGATGCCAAAGGTGGCATGCAGAGCACTCTCTGTGGGCCCTTGGTCACTCGCCCTCCCTACCCTACAGCCCCAAAGTTCATCATTAGAAAGGCAGAGGGACTCAGGCAGAGCTGCTCTCCTCCCCGTCTCCACTGTGACTGATGACATATTTTCACATCCCCTGCTTCTCGATCCAGCAGCCCAATGGGAGCACACAGTGGGTAAGGGCAGCTCACTTGCAGCAGAGCTGGAGGGGAGCAGAGCATTTGGGCCACTCCCTTCCCCCTCTCTACACTAGCTGAGGACATTCCTCACTTCACCGGACCCTCCATCCAGCTGCTCAATGGGAAAGCTTTCTCCTTCCCCTGTGTGGGAAAAGGGGGATGGGAGGAGGCAGGTAGTGAGGTGGGAGGGTATGACACTTAATCTGGGGGTTGGGGCCTGGCACTCCATCTCTAAAAGGTTCTCTGTCACTGGATTAGACTATTCTTTTTAGATTCAGTGTGCCACATTAGGAAAAATGAGCAGAAATTATAGAAATGCCTATTTGGGATAAAGATAAGTAAAACATAATGCATGCTATTCTTTACTTTATTTCTTCCATGAATTTTTCATTAAAGTAATCAATACATGTCTTCTTTCACAACATGAAAATATATATTGTATGATAATACATGTATACATATCTTATTACCTGCCATCCTGCGGGAAAGGACAGAGAGAACATAGATGGGAAAATGTCAGAAAATTATTACTAAAAATTGTATCAGTATGTTATCTGGAAAAAATAGAAACAAAAAAAAGAATGATAATAACAATAATAGCCCCATCACGATATAGTACCAAGATAACTAATTTTGGAGGCAAGAGGAATTGGAATTCACACTCTGCCTGACACTTTGTTCAAGAATGGTCAAGCTAATTAATTTGATATGCCTCAAATTTCTTAACTTTAAAATGAAAATAATGCTTGTAGAAGTTTACTAATTAGGTTGTTGTAAGCATCATTAGAGATAGTATACATAAAGCTTATATAAGACCTTCTTAAGGGAATATTGGAAGCAGCTACTTAGTGCACTTGCAAGAGCAAAGGACTGGAATCAGGTAAAAAAGGCATTCTAATGTCTTCTCAGACACTTACTGTGTGACCTTGGTCAAGTTAATTAACCTCTGTTTGTCTCAGCTTCCTCAATTATAAATTAAGGATAGAAGTAGCACCTACCACCTAGATTTGTCAAATGAGATGTTTGCAAAAGGCTTAGAAGTGTACCTAGCACACAGTAGCAACTATATAAATGTTTATTTGCTTTCCATCCTTTCCTATTAATTGGAACTTGCACAAAGTACTTGGTGGTTATGCCACGGACAGAAACAGCCTTAGAGTCCTCAATCAAAGAAAAAATTTCTCTGAATTTTTCTTTTTCCATATTATTATTCTTGGTGTTTATTATCCAACTAATGCTTCCCTATATCTTGTATTTATAAAGTTGATATATTTTGAAAATCTAAGTGCAGGCCTACACAATTATGTTAATTAAATTTCATCTCACTGAATTCTGACAAACTTTCTAGGTCATTGAAATCTTTTTTATATCTCTATTCTGTCCTTTAATTATGAATACTATTCCATGCCTTCTGTCATCATCTTAAAATATTATATGTAAATCTATTACTTCAACCAAGTAACCGACAAAAATTCAACAAAAAATACATGATTTACATCAGATTTTTGGTAATCTTTACTGGAAACATTCCTCCAAATTGATGGTGACTGATTAATGACTAGTCTTCGTATTCAATTATTCAATTATTTCTTAGTCCATAATACTCCTATATCAAATGCATATTATTTCACTTTCTTCCATAAGAATATGTGAAGGATATAATTAAATACTTTATTTCTTCATTTTGTATTATAGTTATTTATACTAGTGCCTCATCAACCTCCCCCACCTATAAGGTCTTATATAGCATTTTATTACAACTAGTACTTTTTATAGCATTTCAAAAATAGTCAGTACATAACATAAATTGTCCCAAATTTATATAGTACTTCAGATTTCTGGAATATTTTCTTTTTTATTTAATTATACACTTAATAGCCATTACTGTTACCAAAAAGCATTTGAGTAAACAAAGTCATTAAAATTATGTGTAAAAACATAAAGTCCACATTATTTATAATTTGCTTAATATATGCTAATTATATACATGTGCTTATATAAACATCTGCTTTTGAGTTACCTTTGGATTTGTATAACTTGGATACTTTTTCTCTTGATTTTGTGGCTTTTTAAAAAATGTATTCATAGTAGAACAATCAAATGTAATCAACTTTCCTACTAGTAGCAATGCAATGATTCAGTACAATCCTGAGTGTCTTATGAGAAGGAATGTTATCCACATCAAGAGAAAGAAGTGTGGGAGAAGAAACATTCTTCTTGTCTCTTCATGTAATTCCTTATTTCTTTATATTTCCAATAATTGTAATTTTAATAACAAAATAATATATTGCATCCAAATATCAAATCTATATAGTCTTTTGTTCTATTTTATGTTTGTCTTATTTCCAGTTATTTTGTCATTACAAGCCAAGCTTCCATGAATATTTCCCTATGTACACAGCTTTTTAACCTTCTCAATAATACCCTCAGGGACTCATCCTAATAATGGGATCCTTAGGTCAATGCGCATGAACAGCTTAACAGTTCTTAATGTATATTTCTATATTGTTTTAAGAAATCACAGCTACTCTAGAAATGTAATATTAGGCTTATTTCTCCCTGTTCATATCAGCATTTAAGTTGATCACTTTAACCCATCTAGTTGTCAGTTGACACACATTATTAACAGCACCATATTTAGCTTACTTGATTCTTAGACAGAAGACAAAATTTTTTGCCAGGACCATACTCTTTCCAAAACCAAAGCTTTCCAGGTTGGTCATACCCAGTGGAACTTTTGTTCCTCAGGAATGCAGGATTACATCCATAGGATAATTTTTGCCAAAGTGAGACTTTTGCAGAATAATTATGCTCTCTGAAACTCATGTTGTCCTACCAGAAACAATGTTTGGATTAATCTGAAGCTTGTGTGTACTAGTAACTTCATGTGGAAGGAAGCATCTCCTGATATCTATCATATTTAATTTTTCTAAGGTTCTAATACTTTTCTTACTTTTTTTCTTATTTATTTATATTAGGTTTATCTAGTTCTGAGAGGGGAAAATTAAAATTCCTATTTTGATTTTGCTATCTATTTTCATCTGTATCTCATTTAGTTTTTTCCTTTAAAAATCTGGATGCTATAAAAATTGATGAATACAGATCCAATATCAGTAATGCTTCATTATCTAGTATCCCCTCCAACATAATAGAGCTATCCTCTTCACCCCATCCAATTATATCCATTTGATCCTCAACTCTGTCAGAGATCAAACTGTCTTCTCTGGATCAGAGGAGACATAGTATATTCTTTGCTATCCCCTCACCTTCATTCTATTTCTGTCTCCCATTTTCAGAGTGTTTCTTGTAGACAATATATTATCAGGTCCTTTTTTTCTTTTATCATTTCTAGCATCTATTTTCTTCCAATGGATGAATTTATACCATTATATTCAATGTCAAATTTACTAGTTATTCATTTCTACTTATTCTGTTCTTCCTCACTGTTTGTCCTCCTCTTCTTTTCTTTCAGCTATATCCCTCCTCAGATGTCCAATTTCCTTTGACTAATACTTCTCCAGTTCATAGCCCTTTCCTCAAATCTCAAAAATCTCTCTTTTCCATCCCAATTCCAAAATGTTCCACCTTTCTAAAGAACCATCCCTTATACTTTCCCCTTATATTTTAATTCTTATTCTTTTTCAAAAATTCCTTCCTTATCCTTCCCAACCATGCCCTCTTACTTTTTGATATGAGTTGGCTTCTAAAAACCCCTCCCCTATCTTGTCCTAGGAGTCTCTCCCTATTCTATCATCTTACCTCTCTAGTTCTTGATATATAATTTCCTGCCCATTCCCTCCTTTTTCCCCTTTCCCCTTCTGTCCTGTCTTTTTCTGTACATCAAGAATGTGTTCCCCTTCAAATTGTGTATGTTGTTCTCTTTATCTCATGTCTAATGATGGTAGGCTTCTAGTATGTCAGCTCTTAACTCCATCCTCCCCTTCTTTATGGCACTTTCTCCACTGATTCCTCCTCCATATGGAATATCCATTCCACCCTAACTAATTCTGGTCTATTCCTCTACCATTTTAACTAATTCTATTTCATTCACCTTGACCTTGACCTTGCATATACATATTCAAAATATGTATGCAATAATGCCATTCCTAGGGGTCATAGATGACATTTTCCTATACAGGAATCAAACAATTGGATTTTTTTTGGTTGCTTATAATTAGTCTTTGCATATTTCTTATAGATCAAATTTTCTTCTGAGTTCTGTGTTTTCCTCAGGAATAGTAGAAACTCCTTTAGTTTGTTGAGCATTCATTTTTCACCTTTTATACTTATGCTCATCTTTCTCGGATATATTATTATTTGTTGTAAGCCCAGTTCTTATGCTATACAAAATGTTGCCTTTAGCCATTAAAAGAATGCTTGCCTTTGATCCAGCTATACCCAGAAGAGATAATAGGGAAAATACTTGTACAAAAATATTTATATCCATGCACTTTGTGGTTGCAAAAAAATTGGAAAATTAGGGAATGTACATCGATTAGGGAATAGCTAAACAAATTGTGGTATTTGATGGTGATGGAATACTATTGTGCTGAAAGGAATAATTAACTAGAGGATTTCTATTTGAATTGGAAAGACTTTCAGGAATTGATGTAGAGTGAAAGGAGAACATTGTACACAGAGATTGATACGCTATGGTAAAATCCCATATAATGTACTTCTCTACTAGCAGCAATGCAATGATCCAGGACAATCCAGAGAAACTTATCAGAAAGAACATTATCCACATCCAGAAATAAAACTGTAGGAGCAGAAATGCAGAAGAAGTCATATGATCAATCACCTAGTACAAAGAGGATATGATTAAGGTTTTGATATTAAAAGATCATTCTATTGCAAATATGAATAACATGGAAATAGATTTTGAACAATGATGCATGTATAACCCAAATGAATTGCTTGTCAGCTACAGGAGTGGGTAGGGGAGAGGTGTGGGAAAAATCATGAATCACATAAGCATGGAAAATATTCTAAATTTAAAAAAATGTTGCCTTTCAAGCCCTGTATTCTTTTAATGTTGTGGCTACTAAGTTTTGTGTTATCCCAACTGTATCTCAACAGTATTTACTTTTTTCCCTTATTGATTGCAATATTTTCTCCTTAACCTAGGAGCTACAAAACTTAGCAATGGTATTTCTGTGCATTTTTGTCTTTGGGACTCGTAGAAGCAATGATCAGTAGATTCTTTCAGTTTCTATTTTACCCACTGATTCACAGATTTCTTGGCAGTTTTCCTTGATGATTTTTTGAAGTGCATTACATAAATTCCTTTTTTTTATTGTAAGTCTCACAGAATCCAAATATTCTTATATTGTATATCATTTTTCTATTCTTCAAATCAAATGATTTTGTGATAAGATGTTTCATATTCTATTCTATTATTGCATTCTTTTTACTTTGCTTTATTATTTCTTGTCTTAGGAAATCATTAGCTTCCCCTTGTCCTGTTCTAGTTCTGAATAAATTATTTCTTCCATGTGTTTCTAGTTCTCTTGTTTTACACTTGGGTGGTTTTTCAAAATTTTCTTGATTATATTGCATTGCCCCTAATTTTTTTTTCCTTTTTTCCCCCTTACCTTCTCTCATTTGATTTTAAAGATCTTCTTAAAGTTCTTCCAAAAGCTCTTTTTGAGCTTTTGGGCATTTATTACATGTTTTTGTCATTTTTGATGTAGGTGTTTTTATTTCACTGTCATCTGAGTTTGAGTTGAGGTCTTTCCTGTCTTTGTAATAGCTATCAATAGTTGGGTTCTTTCTCTTTTGTTTGCTCATTGATTTTTTTTTAATTTAAGCAGACAGACCAATAGATGTAATTATTCACTTTCACTGGACTTCCAGGGTTCATGTTATGCTGGGGAACATTACATCAGGTTTAAGGATTTGGGGTGTTTTGTTTTTACCTGGATCCTATTTGGTTATTCCACTTTTTATAGTCCAGAATTTGAAGTAATCCTGGTATACCACTCAAGCCCCACTTTGTGATGGACTTTGAGTAGTCTTACAATAGCCCATGCCACTGCAATTACCAGCAGCCAATCTGCCTCCCCCTCTGGCAGTAAATGGGGACTCCACTTTTCTGTGAGGATGATTGGCTTCAAAGTTTCAGCAACCACACTCACCAATAAATGGAAAGAGTAGGTATCCTTGGGCCTCCAAAGTCCTTCATTCATTAGCAGCAAGGATTGAATTCCTGCCCTAAGGACCTGGAACCCATAGACTCCACTGTGTCCTCTCATTCAGCCTTCATTTGTGGACTATCAGGTATCTCCAGAGCTGAGGCTGCAGCAGACACAGCTGCACCCAGGCACTCTGCCTGAAGATTCCATTGGTATCCTCATGGCTGCAGGTTCCAGGGCACATCAAATAAGGTAAGATTGCCAATCCTGGCCCCAGGTTTTATCTTGTTGATTCTACACTGTTTTCTCTATTCTTGCCCCTCCTGACTGTCAGAAAACTTCTTCCCTTCCCAAATTTTCCCAGGCTGTTCAGCTTTAGGTCTAGTCAATTTTTTTAGAGATTCAGACAATTCTGGTTTCCCAGTGGAAAAAAGACTACCTCCAACTATGTGCTTGGCAAACATAAAATGTTGACACATGCATTAGTCCAATTGTCTCCCAGAAGCAGATTCCCAGTTTCTCTCAATTAGGTGACATTTAAGGTGGTATAAGTATGAGCCAAAATCCTAATTATTTTTGCTACTTTTAGTTTTGATTCTGTGGAGTTATTTTTGTTTGTTTATGGTCAATATTAGGAGGGTGAGAAAGCTTTATGGCCTACTCCACCATCTTTCTACAATGCCTTTAAAACATGTTTCTAAAAGAAACCTCTCAAGTAGATCATTTAAATATTATCTTCATTCTACAGATCAGGATAATAAATGATACATGAAAGCCTCAAAGGAAAAAAAAGCCAGGGCTAGGACTTGAGTTCAGATCCTTGAATTCAAAGTTCAAAGCTATTTTCACTATAGCATTGTGTCTCATTGAGGATATTAAATTAAAATGAATTGAATCTTGCCTAAGGTAACAAATCCAAGTCAAGAACAAAGAGTTTGGTACCAGTTCCCTAAGCCAAAGTCAGGAACCAGATGAAAGTACTAAGCAAGTTGTAGACTCTTAAATGAAATTCACACAAAGTAGAAATTTAATTCTGGATAGGTTACAGAAAGGAAAATCATTTTTTGCATGTGATAGTTATTATCAGACTTTGATTTATGCTCATATTACCTTAAATATCATCTAATTGAGAAATATTGGGAATCAACTTCTGGGAAACAATTGGACTAATCTATGTGTGGATATTCTATGTTTTCCAACCACATAGTTTGATATAGCATTTTTTTTCCATTGAGAAACCAGAATTGACTGAAACTTTAAAAAAGCCTGACATTGGGGCACTCATATGTAGGGCAAAGGTCTCATTCAATCATAGAAGGTGACACTGTGCTGTAAGAGATAGAGGGGTCCTGATGCTCACCTCCCTGCTCCCCTTGGGCTATATGACCTTGAAAAATGGGCTTGGAACATTAATCTATGTGTTTATTTTTCCATTCTTGGGGCAAATCATAGAGTTCTTAAACTGGGAGTTTGAGCCATTGAGGTCTTAGAGTCCAGTGTATGAGGCCAGATATCATAGGCATTCTAGTCAGGAAACTCTGAGAAGTCTGGTTACCAAGACTTTGGTTCATCTGGGTTTTAGATTTGAATTTGATGGCACTATGGCTATGTAGAATCTGAATAAATTGTGATCTCCATCCCCTCACCAGTAAGTGGGATATTATTGGCAAGATCATACTTCCAGGGGCAGCTGGGTAGCTCAGTGGATTGAGATCCAGGCCTAGAGACAGGAGGTCCTAGGTTCAAATTCGGCCTCAGACACTTCCCAGCTGTGTGACCCTGGGCAAGTCACTTGACCCCCATTGCCTACCCTTACCAATCTTCCACCTATAAGTCAATACACAGAAGTTAAGGGTTTAAAATTTAAAAAAAAAAAAAGATTATACTTCCAACGTGTTGGGAAAAGTATTTGTCTGTTTGTTATTGCTCTACATTTGAAATAAATATTTCTTTTAAAAAATTAATCTTAAGTTAAGTAACTATATGGTTCTCAGGATTCTAATCATTGTGCTCTTAAATTTGGAGGAAAATAATGAGCAGGGACTCTGGATAATTCCAGAGAAGAGAGAATCTCTCAACTCATTCAGGATACTGTGGAAACCTGAGAGAGATGGGAGTCACAGTTGACTCTCTGGGATTTGATCCAGAGCAAACATGTTACATAACTAAAAAATTATTAATTGGCTTCCCATTCCACCTATTCCTTAGCAGGGTCAGCACAATACTGACTCCTTTAATATCTCAAACCATAATTAATCTGATTCCTTGATGTGGACACTCATGTGATCCTAATTTGTATGTTTCTTGTTCACTTTCTTTGACAAAGTTCTCATATCCCCTAATAAATCCACCAAGTTGGAAAGTTCCCTCTAGTTCTTCCAGTATTCTATGTACATTTTTAAAACACTTGGGCTATTTGTCCGTTATCTCCTGCTTTTACTAATGACCATTCCTTCTCCTTTTCCAAACACATATAGCCCATATTATCTATTTTGCAGAGTGACATGGTACAAAGTGGACTTGTTTTATTGTCAGGATTATCTCAGTTTAAGTCTTGTTCCTGATGTATATATTACTCTAGACAACTTAAATAATTTCTCAGTGACCCAGAAATCTCTCTGAAACTATGTTAATATAGCAGTACTTAGGAGAACTGATTAGTTATTTACCCAGAAGCAATGAAATGGTTTCCAAAGGAAAAATCTACTTATACCAGTGGATTCATTTGTGAGGTCAATTTCTATACTATCCAGCCCTATAAAAAGTGTTATGATACTTCCCACATGCAAGAAATCATATCCATAATAGTATTTTAGTCATAATAAGTATAACAATAACTGAAATATAGTGTGTAATGAACCACTTTTTTAAATTAAAAAAAAAACATCCTGAGATGAGTAATAACAAGGCACAGATTTACCATGCTTTTGGGTTTATAAATTATTTCCTCTAACAGCAACCCTGTGAAGAAGGTAGCACAAATGAATTTCTGAGGTGTCCTCAGAAGACATCAAATATAACCTATACCCAACAAATCTCTGTTTGAAAACCTCCAAAGAGGGTGAATTCATTAGTTCCAAAAGCAACTGATTCCATTTTCTGAAAACTTTTAATTGACAGGATTTTTTTTTCCTTCTATTAAAATTAATTTTGGTTCTTTGAAATTTCCAGCCCATAGTTGGTAGCCATGTCTTCTGGGACCAAACACAACCAATTGAATCCCCTTCATTCAAGCCTTCAAATATTAAGATAGTGTCATTAATCTCTTCACTATATATCTTACTCTATATGTTAAGCATCACTAGCTCCTTTAACTGATTTTTATATTACAAGTACTCAAGGCTCATAAATTTCCTTCGTATGTATCTTCTACAGATTTTTCAGCTTATTACATGTCCTTACTTTGTACTATTACTATTTTTAATTTTAGACAACTGAGGAAAAGTCGGTACCTATGAATTATGCATGTCTTCAGTAGGATTCCTAAATTATTTGAGTGAAAGGCTTAATGTGAAACTGTATATTTAAGCACTTATCTATCTATCTATCTATCTATCTATCTATCTATCTATCTATCTATCTATCTATCTA
>NC_058130.1:690154745-690164677 GCF_016433145.1 Gracilinanus agilis | reverse complement strand
TATATATATATATATATATATATATATATATATAAAGTTGTGCTGTAGCCTCTTCTGACTCTCACTCCTCCTCCAAAACAATAAACTGTAGTAGAAAGAATGCTGAATATGATTTTAAAATATCTCTCATCCAGTCCCACAGCAAATGCTAGCTATATGTATGTTCATTTAAACTCACCAGCCTTTAATTTCCTCATCAGTATCAAGAGGATAAGAATAGTACAGAGAGCACTTTATAAATGTTAAAACAACATAGAAATTGAAGCATTCATTATTTATATGAATTATTATGTTTTTAGAAAGAGGCACCTGAATCCATTTCATGTCATTTCTCCATAAACAGCTTGCACAGAATGTGTTTTTCTCCTGCTCTGCCAAATGTCATCATTTCCCTCCCACATTGGTTATGTTGACATGTCATTTTTCCCTAGTGGCCAAAATGGGTTGCATAAGGTAATGGAGTTGGGGAAGAGGAAGAGAGATGTATTGCTGTCTGTCTCTCAATATCCTGCTTTGGAGCACACCATTAGGTACACAGCTACATTGTTTGGCTGAGTGGGGCTGCCTGTGACCCATGTGACAGGGATTAATGGGTACCTATTCCTGGCAACACACTTTTGTGAACTTCAGCTCACCTTGGCTGCTTCTTGTCCCCTAGCATTTTGGCACTGCCCTTGTCAGGATTCATTTTAGGGGCTTGGGTCTGTTGACCCCTCTCACACATGTGGTTAGTTTCCCTCTGAAGTGCCTCATTTAATGGCTATATTTCCAAAGTTATATTCATGTTAAAATATATTCAGATAAAGGTCTTTACGTGTATTCCCATACTCACACACCAAGTGCAAGAAAAACATTATTTGGTAATTATGATATATATTTCTAATATAGCAAGCTCACTATTCCAGAGATGATCAAAGGGTCCTCGACTAGAAGATAGATAGATAGGAAGATAGATAGATAGATAGATAGATAGATAGATAGATAGATAGATAGATAGATAGATAGACAGACAGATATCTAGATAGATAGAAAGATAGATGGATGGATGGATGGATGGATGGAAAGATAGATAGATAGATAGATAGAGAGAGAGATAGATAGAAAGAAGGATGATGGATGGATGGATAGATAGATAGATAGATAGATAGATTGATTGATGGATAGATAGAGATAAAGATCTTTACATTCATTTATATACATATTTGTATATGTATTTTGTATGTATTTCTAGTCTTTCAAATATGAACCTCATATTAAGTACTTGTTGTTTTTACACCAACACTACCATATGCAGGGACACATTTGTGTAAATGATTTATGATTTCATCAGTCAGATCATGTATTGGAATGGGAAATTCCTTGTGTGGAAATTCCTTCCACCAGGGAAGAAGTAAATTTTAGGAAACTGCCTAAGAAAGTTAAGTGATTTGCACAAGGTCACATGACTTATAAATGTCAAAAGCAGGATTTGAATCTATATCAGCATGTTATATACAATGATGTGTTGCTTCTTTTTTTTCCTTCTAAAGAATTTATATGAATAAAAAACAATTAAAAAGGAGCTGCTTAAATCTTCAACTAACACATGTTAAATCTATGTGTTTTTTTTTAAACCCTTAACTTCTGTGTATTGGCTCCTAGGTGGAAGAATGGTAAGGGTGGGAAATGGGGGTCCAGTGACTTGCCCAGGATCACACAGCTGGGAAGTGTCTGAGGCTAGATTTGAACCTAGGACCTCCTGTCTCTAGGCCTGACTCTCAATCCACTGAGCTACCCAGCTGCCCCTGTGTTGCTTCTTTTCCTGAAGGACATATAGAGTTTGGATGAAGTGTGATCTTTACTATTATTTTTAAGCAGTGGTATGATGATAAGTATTTACCATTCAAGTCTGGAAAAAATGTACAGATAGCATACTTCTCATATAATTTGCACTATTAACATTTTCTCTAGACATTTAAGGAAGAATTTGCTGATTTCTGATGCTCATTCTGAAAACTTAAAAATCATCTCTCATGAGCTGTTTCCAGCTGGATCCAGCACAATCCTGTTTACATGCTATATGAACTACATCTTCAGAGTACGAGTTTTAGTCTTTATGAGACTTTGTGGTAAAAAAAAATAGAGTCCAGTCCTTTGTCAAATGAAAGGGCTCAATGGGATGCTTACTAAGATCCCTTTTCATTCTAACAATCCATGATTCTATGACCATTATTATGCATCTTCATGTAGTTTACTCTTTAGTATATATGTCTGCATATCAGACATGTCATTAGAAGAGGGTTCAGGGAAGGAATAAAAACAGGAAACTGTAATATGTAACACTACACAGATGCTTTAGAGGAGTTATATGTAAAGGCCTTATATGTAAAGAAATAAATTATCAACCATGGAAGACTAGAATCAGACAAGAAGTTAAAGTTGAAAAAATGGTGAAGTTGTAGCCAGAATGTCGAAGTTCATGTCCTCCTTGCTTTGTCATTTACTATCAGTGAAATTTTAAGCAATTCATGTAATTTCTCTGCATTCAATTCCTCATCTTCACCAAGGCAGGACTGTATAGATGGATTCCAAGTTCTCTTTCAGTAACTAATTGATGACCTTATAATAAGCTTTCATAATTATAAAAGCAATGACAAAACAACAATAATAAATGACAATTATTTGGAGCATTTTCCAAACATTATTTCAACTGATATTTACCATAAACCTATAAGCTGGATAATAAGAGCTAACAAAGCTAGCACTTTAAGATTTTCATCATTGTTGTATTAGGGTCATTTCAGTCATATCGAACACTTGTGACTCCATTTGGGATTTCATTGACAAAGATACTAGAGTGGTTTGCCCTTTCCTTTTTCCAACTCATTTTACAGTCAAGGAAATTGAGGCAAATAGGGTTAAACAACTTGTTGAAGGTCATATAATAAAAGTCTGAGACTACATTTGAACTCAGGTCTTTCTGCCTATAGGTCTGGCACTCTTTCCACCATACCACTTAGTTGCTGCAAGGTTTGCTTTACATTTTTGTTTCATATTCTCCCTTCACAATGAAGTAGGTGTTATTCCTATGTCCATTTTATAGTTGAAGAAACTGGGGTTCTGAGGGTTCAATTGACTTTATCACAATAATATTATGAACCAATGAAGTCAGATTCTGAAAATATGTTTTTTTGGTGGATTGCATAGTAGATTCAACACTGGTTTTGGAGTCAGGAAGATTTGAGTACAAATCCATGCTCAGATACTTACTAGTTGTGTGGCCCTGAATGGCAAGACCATAAAGACATTTTGGGCCCATTGAGGCAAAAGCAGGCAGAAAAAACAAATTTGTAGGTTTGCTTCAGACCATGACAAGGACTGGTTTTGATCTTGTAGGTCTAAAAATCACTGTCTAAGAATACCTGGCTTTCTTAAGTTTCAGAACATCCTGACCAGCTAACTTACTATCACAAACCTTAAGTTCTATCTCTGTGACAAGTGACTTGGTACTTTTGTACTTCTAAAGAAATCCTTATGTCAGCAATGATATACCAAAGGAAGCTTTGACAATTACCATTGGGTAAAGAGTACTTGAAACTGCACCTGGACACTCTAATTGGCACCAAGGATGTATGCTCTTGAAATATTATTTTCCTTTGATCATACAGTGTAGAAACCGTATAAGTGCTGGACCTATATGCTCAATAAAATGAAATCCACCATCCCTTTGATGGCCTCCTCAACTGTCAACTTCTCTTCCGTGCGGAATTTCTCTCTCTTCTCCCTTCTCCCCTGAGAAGGTCTCTGGAGAGAAAAAGCTCTTAACACTGGGACAAGTCATTTTAGTATGTTTCATAGAGTTTCCTTATCTATGAAATGGATTAATAATAACACATACCTCCCAGGGTTGTTGTGAGGATCAAATAAGATAATTATAGTACCTGGCACACAGTAAGCATTAAAGAAATGTTAGTGATGATGATAATGATGTTGTCCAGTTTTTGTCCACTAACTCTGCTCCAGTAAAAGGGAATTCTTTGTTCTCTTTGAATTTGCACTTGTGAAAGAGAATCCTTTATTCTCTTTGCCTAGTTGGAGTTAACACTTTGGTTAACAATAACTTTGAAGCCAGCAAGATACTTGGAGAGTTCCACCCTTTTTACTAACTCAGTCAGAAACTTGTTCACACCCTCAGAAAGTGTGAACCCTTTTGATGAGTATTCATTCCTCCAGAAGGTGAGAAGTGGATCTCACAGACACTGTCCTCTGGGTAGTGCTAGACAATTTAGAAACCATGATTGGCCCCTGTGAAGAGGGAAAGAGACAAGAAGTCACCATAAAAGCAAGCCCTGAATTAAGTCTCAGGAAGTTGAGTCTAGTGGAGAGTGAACTCCAAGAAGAACGTCACTCCAAGAAGGAAGTCAGCTTCAGGAAGGTCAATTCAAAGAAGAAAGTTGGCCTCAGGAGTCACCTTCAGCTCCAGTCATTGTCTTGGGTGTGTGGATAGCTGGTTTTCCCTTCCTGTCTTCTGGAGGTAGTTTAATTCTGATTGAAGGTTAATAAGTCCTAGCTGAGACAAACACTGGAACAATATTTAGTTAGATAGGTTAATGTCTTCTCTATCCTTTTGTTTTTCTCTACTTTCACTTTTCTAGTTCTTTTATAAATAAAAGATTTATAATTTTCATATATTTAGCCAAACCATTAATTTTAACACTTACACTCCTTACTCAATAAAGATGATTTGTGCCCATGGACCTTTGATAACTTTGATAACTTATTTGATAAGTAAGGTATAATAACTGAAGATTAACATAAAAATTAATTTTGTTGCTTGGTTGTTTCAGATGTGTCCAAATCTTCATTACCTCGTTTGGACTTTTCTTGGCAAATATACTGGAGAGGTTTGAAATTACCACCTCCAACTCATTTTACAAAAGAGGAAACTGAAGCAAATAGGATTAAGAAACTTGCCCAGGGTCACATAGCTAGTATCTGAGAACAGATTTGAACTCAAGCCTTCCTAATTCCAGGCTTGGAACTTTCCATTGCAATATCTAGCCACCTCAATGGAGATTAATATTCATAAGAAACACAACATTATCAAGTGAATATAATGTTGAAATTAGAATCAGGAAGACTCAGGTCAGTATCACCCCTTTGGCACTTAGTGTGAGACCTTTGGACAGTTCACTTGACTGTTCTATTTCCCAAGCAATTCACTAAGATGAACAATTTTGTACTGAGATATCTCTCCTTCCCATACCAGGCTATTCCTGACAAAAAAGAGAATCACATATCTTTTTTCTTATATAACAATAAAATTTGTTATCGATCTCTATTGTGTGCCCAACCAAATATCAGATGCTATGAGGTCCTTGAAAAAAAATGAGATATGATCTCTATCCTTATTAAAGACATAGTTTGCTGTAAGAACTTAATTGAACACATATGAAGTAATCATAGATCAGCACGAGACAGATCAGTAATGAAGAGGAAATAACCACAGAGTTATAGACTTTCAGATCAAAAAGCTCTTAGAGTGATAGTATCCAATTTTTTCTTCTTTACTCATGAGGAAACTAAAGTGAGAAAAATTGAAGGACATATACAGCGTCACATAGGAGGATATCAACCCAAGCTCCTCAAATTCTAAATCTAACACTCTATTATACTGTATAAATTTTATAAGAATTCAGAGAATGGAGAAATAATTATTATCAAGTCATAGGTCTGACAAGGCACTTTGAGGCTTTTTAAAAATACTGATAAAGAAGAAAAACTCCAGAGCCTTCTAAAACAAAAACATAACCCATAGGATCCTATTAGTAGGCAATTTACTTCCAGTAGAATTGTCTGACTCCTGTGCAACTGCTTTAGACAAGTTGCTAAATTTGGGTTCCAGTCTTGCTCTGTGACCATTCATTATACCAACTCCCATAAGTCTTTACTGACCTAATCTTTCTTTCAACTAATGTTTAGTGGTCATCTATAGTGTGGAGAACATCATTCCAAGCACTGGAGAACATAACATTTGCTCAATAAAGTGTTTGTTGATGGCTTAATTACTGAATTTGTAAGTGAATGAATATAGTAGTAGAGTACTTAACCTGAAACTCAAGAAGACAGAGGATTTATCTTTGGTTTGAAGGAAACAATGGCATGCTTTTTAGAAAGGTTTCCATTTTTGTAATAACACCTGAGAATAATTGACTCTCATTTTACAATGTTAGGACCAGGTAATGCAAACTGTCAGGTTGGAAGAAAATCGTAAAATTTATAAATGACTTTGAATCCAGCAGAAGCCTCATCATTCATGTAGTCATATTTTGGACCATTTGTTTTTCAATAAGGCTGGAAACAAGCATGTTAAAATATGGGACTCTGGAGAAATGGATGGATGCTTTTACCTGCTTACTTAGTAAAATGATAGTCTAATGGAAAGAGTCAATGGTTGTCAGTTAGAAGAGGTGAGTTGAGACATTGGAGTACATTGGAAATAGTAATAACTAGGAATCAACAGACCTGGGTCTTACTCTCAGAGGTGATGCTATTTCACTTTGTCATCTGCACCAAGTCAGTTTCCCTGGTAGGGATTTTTTTATGATAAATATTCTCTCTTAAAATTACTATTACTATATTAGAGGTATAATTCATTTTTAAGAATAAGTAACATCTAAATCACTAAGATGGAATCTGACAGACATTAATCTGGACATTCCCTTCCCTGAGAATATTCATACGGTCACTGTTTATAGAACTGCATAGAAATTTCTGAGTCTGACATTCAAAGCCTCTCACTATATACGTATATATACATATGTATATATGTGTATGTATATATATATATCTTCAACCTTATTTCCCATATGGATCACACATTACTCTCCCTGACACACACAAACTTCTCAACAAATTAATTTACTGATTCTCTGTATGTTAATTATCTTCCATGACAATTCCAATGCCTTCCACTTCTTTTTCATATAATCTCTATCTTGCCTCAATGTCCACCCCTACAGATGCTATCCTCTATAATAGTGATTTTCCAAATCCCTTAGAATTTTTAGTGCTTCCCATAAAAAATGTTTTTTGATTCATTGTGTTAACACACTCAACCATATTATTATAGTATAATTCCACTAAAATTCTGTGAGTTTTGGGGGCCATTTGATTTTTGCCTTTTCATGCATAATTCCTAGAATATCATAGTCATTCACTATATGGTTTATGAATTGAATTGAATTAAGATCAGGAGGTCTGGTGCTTAATCTTATTTCAAATATCAGTTGACAGAGCCAGCAACCGCATATTAGTGTCCCAAATTTTCCACATCTCCAACTTTTATCATTCTCCTTTTTTTTTTATGTTAGGCAGTCAGTTGGGTGTGGGATAGTACTCCAGAATTGTTTTAATTTGCATTTCTTTAATCAATACTAATTTGGAGCACTTTGTGAGTAAAGGTAGTTTTAATTTCTTCATTTAAGAATTGCCTCTTCATATCTGTTGACTATTTGTCAATTGAGGAATACTTCATATTCTTATGAATTTGATGGATTTCTCTCCATATTTAAGAAATAAAGAGACAAACTATCAGAGACATGTTATAAAGATTTTTCCCCATTTGTTGCTTGCCTTCAATCTTGGTTGCATTGCTTTTGTTTGAGAACCATTTAATTAAATGTAGTCAAATTAATCTATTTTGCATGTCATAGTGTTCTCTGTCTAGTTTTGGCCTCAATTCTTCCCTTATCAGTAGTTCTGGCAGGGAAACTATTTTTCACTTCCCTAATTTGTTCATGGTATAACTCTTTGCTTCTAAATTATCCATTTTGATTTTTCCTTGGTATAAAACATAAGGTATTGGTCTATGCCTAATTTTTGCTGTACTATTTTGCAGTTTTTCAAAAAGTTTTTGTCAATAGTGAGTTCTTCCAAAAGCTTGGATATTTGGGCTTGTCAAATACTAGATTACTATGATAATTTACCCATCTGTGTTGCCTACTCTATTCCATTGATTTTCCATTCTATTTCTTAGCCAGCACAAGATTATTTCATAATATAGTTTAAAATCCAGTACAGCTAGTCCACCTTCCTTCAATTTTTTTAACAAATTTTCTTAATGGTCTATGTCTTTTGTTCTTCCAGATGAATTTTATCATTTTTCCCAACTCTTTGGAATAAGTTTTGGGACCCATGACTGGTATGGCAGTGAAAAAGTAAATTAACTTAGGATAAATTGTCATTTTATTATGCTGGATCATCATATGCATGAGCAATGTTTTTCCATTTATTTACATTTGACTTTATTAATGTTTTATAATTATGGTCATATAGTTCCTGTGCTTGTCTTGGCAGGTAGACCCTCACACATTTTTTATTGTCTACAGTTATTTTAAATGAGATTTCTTTCTACCTCTTGCTGTTGAATGTCTTTGGTAGAACAAGAAAGACTGATGATTTATGTGTGTTTATTTTATATCCTGAATTTTAATAAAATTATTGTTTTTGGTTTTTTGGTTTAAGTTTTTTGTTGATTCTCTAGGATTCTGTAGGGATGCTGTCATATTATCTGCAAGAGGGATAACTTTATTTCCTCATGGCTCATTATCATTACTTCAAATTCTTCTTCTCTTATTTCTATAACTAGTATTTCTAGTAAAATATTGAGAAATGTAGATAATTAACATCCTTGTTTCACCCCTAATGTTATTGGGGAAACTTTAAGATTATCCTTGTTCCAGAAAATGTTTGCTAATGGTTCTAGATAGATGTTATTTATCATTTTGAGGAATATTCCATTTATTCCAATGTTCTTTAGCTTCTTTGATAGGAATTGTTGTATTTTGTCAAAAGCTTTTTTTTTTTCTCTTTCTCTTTCTGTCTCTGTTTTTGTTCTTCCTGGCTAGGTATCAGCACCATATTTGTGTCATAAAATGAAATTGGTAGAGTTCCTTCTTCACCTATTTTTCCAAATAGTTTCTAAAGAATTGAATTAATTGTTCTTTATATATATATATATGTATATATATTTTTTTTTTTTTGTGGAAATCACTTGTAAATCTATTTGGTCCTTGCTTTTTTCTTAGGGAATTAATTGATGGATTATTCCATTTCTTTTCCTGAGATGGGATTCTTTTGTGTCTTCTAATACTTTTCTGTTAATCTAAGCAATTTATATTTCTTTAAATACTCATCTTTAACTCAAATTATTAGACTTATTGGCATATAATTGGGCAAAATATCTACTCAAAATTACTTTCTTTTCCTCTTCAATGGTTGTTATTTCATCATTTTCATTTTACTACTCTACCCTTGATTTTCTTCTTTCTTTTTAATCAAATTAATCAATAGTTTATATATTTTTAATAAATAATCTCCTTTTCTAATTAAATGGTTTTCATTCAGTTGTAGTAGTCTTTAATTCTCTAGGATTCTCTAAAATTCTGATTTTTAGGGTTTCTAAATTTGTCTTTAATTGATGTTTTTGAATTTATTTTTTTCTAGTGTTTTGTTCTATACCCAGTTTATTGTTATATTCTTTCTCTGTCATATTGATGTAAGCATTTAAAAATATAGTCTCCCCTAAGTATTACTTTGGTCGCATTCCAAAAATGTTGGTATGTTGTATCCTCATTGTCATTCTTTTTAATAAAACTGCTGATTATTTCTATAAATTGCTCTTTGACTCATTCATTCTTTAAAATGAATTCATTTAGTTTCTGATTAACTTTTAGTCTTTTTATCCAGTCTTTTGTTCAATGTAATTTTTATAGTATTTTAACCTTAAAATGATGCATTTAATATTTCTGCTCCTTTACATTTGGTTGTGGTGCTTTCATATCATATTAGATGATCCCTTTTTCTGAAGGTGTCATGTACTGTTGAGAAAGGTACATTTCTTTATATTTCCATGCAGTTTTCTCCAAAGGTCTATCTTCTCAATTTTTAAA
>NC_058130.1:690130023-690154357 GCF_016433145.1 Gracilinanus agilis | reverse complement strand
TTTTTTTATGTTAGGCAGTCAGTTGGGTGTGGGATAGTACTCCAGAATTGTTTTAATTTGCATTTCTTTAATCAATACTAATTTGGAGCACTTTGTGAGTAAAGGTAGTTTTAATTTCTTCATTTAAGAATTGCCTCTTCATATCTGTTGACTATTTGTCAATTGAGGAATACTTCATATTCTTATAAATTTGATGGATTTCTCTACATATTTAAGAAATAAAGAGACAAACTATCAGAGACATGTTAAAAAGATTTTTCCCCATTTGTTGCTTGCCTTTAATCTTGGTTGCATTGCTTTTGTTTGAGAACCATTTAATTAAATGTAGTCAAATTAATCTATTTTGCATGTCATAGTGTTCTCTGTCTAGTTTTGGCCTCAATTCTTCCCTTATCAGTAGTTCTGGCAGGGAAACTATTTTTCACTTCCCTAATTTGTTCATGGTATAACTCTTTGCTTCTAAATTATCCATTTTGATTTTTCCTTGGTATAAAACATAAGGTATTGGTCTATGCCTAATTTTTGCTGTACTATTTTGCAGTTTTTCAAAAAGTTTTTGTCAATAGTGAGTTCTTCCAAAAGCTTGGATATTTGGGCTTGTCAAATACTAGATTACTATGATAATTTACCCATCTGTGTTGCCTACTCTATTCCATTGATTTTCCATTCTATTTCTTAGCCAGCACAAGATTATTTCATAATATAGTTTAAAATCCAGTACAGCTAATCCACCTTCCTTCAATTTTTTTAACAAATTTTCTTAATGGTCTATGTCTTTTGTTCTTCCAGATGAATTTTATCATTTTTCCCAACTCTTTGGAATAAGTTTTGGGACCCATGACTGGTATGGCAGTGAAAAAGTAAATTAACTTAGGATAAATTGTCATTTTATTATGCTGGATCATCATATGCATGAGCAATGTTTTTCCATTTATTTACATTTGACTTTATTAATGTTTTATAATTATGGTCATATAGTTCCTGTGCTTATCTTGGCAGGTAGACCCTCACACATTTTTTATTGTCTACAGTTATTTTAAATGAGATTTCTTTCTACCTCTTGCTGTTGAATGTCTTTGGTAGAACAAGAAAGACTGATGATTTATGTGTGTTTATTTTATATCCTGAATTTTAATAAAATTATTGTTTTTGGTTTTTTGGTTTAAGTTTTTTGTTGATTCTCTAGGATTCTGTAGGGATGCTGTCATATTATCTGCAAGAGGGATAACTTTATTTCCTCATGGCTCATTATCATTACTTCAAATTCTTCTTCTCTTATTTCTATAACTAGTATTTCTAGTAAAATATTGAGAAATGTAGATAATTAACATCCTTGTTTCACCCCTAATGTTATTGGGGAAACTTTAAGATTATCCTTGTTCCAGAAAATGTTTGCTAATGGTTCTAGATAGATGTTATTTATCATTTTGAGGAATATTCCATTTATTCCAATGTTCTTTAGCTTCTTTGATAGGAATTGTTGTATTTTGTCAAAAGCTTTTTTTTTTCTCTTTCTCTTTCTGTCTCTGTTTTTGTTCTTCCTGGCTAGGTATCAGCACCATATTTGTGTCATAAAATGAAATTGGTAGAGTTCCTTCTTCACCTATTTTTCCAAATAGTTTCTAAAGAATTGAATTAATTGTTCTTTATATATATATATATATATATATATGTACATATATATATATTTTTTTTTGTGGAAATCACTTGTAAATCTATTTGGTCCTTGCTTTTTTCTTAGGGAATTAATTGATGGATTATTCCATTTCTTTTCCTGAGATGGGATTCTTTTGTGTCTTCTAATACTTTTCTGTTAATCTAAGCAATTTATATTTCTTTAAATACTCATCTTTAACTCAAATTATTAGACTTATTGGCATATAATTGGGCAAAATATCTACTCAAAATTACTTTCTTTTCCTCTTCAATGGTTGTTATTTCATCATTTTCATTTTACTACTCTACCCTTGATTTTCTTCTTTCTTTTTAATCAAATTAATCAATAGTTTATATATTTTTAATAAATAATCTCCTTTTCTAATTAAATGGTTTTCATTCAGTTGTAGTAGTCTTTAATTCTCTAGGATTCTCTAAAATTCTGATTTTTAGGGTTTCTAAATTTGTCTTTAATTGATGTTTTTGAATTTATTTTTTTCTAGTGTTTTGTTCTATACCCAGTTTATTGTTATATTCTTTCTCTGTCATATTGATGTAAGCATTTAAAAATATAGTCTCCCCTAAGTATTACTTTGGTCGCATTCCAAAAATGTTGGTATGTTGTATCCTCATTGTCATTCTTTTTAATAAAACTGCTGATTATTTCTATAAATTGCTCTTTGACTCATTCATTCTTTAAAATGAATTCATTTAGTTTCTGATTAACTTTTAGTCTTTTTATCCAGTCTTTTGTTCAATGTAATTTTTATAGTATTTTAACCTTAAAATGATGCATTTAATATTTCTGCTCCTTTACATTTGGTTGTGGTGCTTTCATATCATATTAGATGATCCCTTTTTCTGAAGGTGTCATGTACTGTTGAGAAAGGTACATTTCTTTATATTTCCATGCAGTTTTCTCCAAAGGTCTATCTTCTCAATTTTTAAATATTTTATTCACTTCTTTAATTTTGTATCTCGCTAATTTTTTGTTTCATCTGATACAGAGGGGGGAAGGTAAATGTCCCCTAAAACAGTTTTATTGCCTATTTCCTCTTTTAAGTCATGTAATTTCTCCATTGGGAATTTGGATGCATATGTATTTATCATTGATATTACTTCATCATCTATTATTCCTTTTACTAATATGTAAATTCCTTCCTTCTTTCTTTAAATTATGTCTGTTTTCATTTTTCACTTTGTCTGAAACTATAATTGCTACCCCTGCTTTTTTAACTTTAGCCGAGGCATAGGAGATTTTACTCCAGCCTTTTGCCTTTACTGGGTATATGTCTCCTTGCTTTAAATGAGTTTGTTATAGACAATACATTTTGGGATTCTAGTTTTTAATCCACTCTCTTTTCCTCTTGTATTTTGTGGATAAGTTCATTCCATTAAAACTCAAAGTTATGATTACTATTTTTTCCCTCCATCTTATTTTTACCATTTAACCTTTGCTTTCTCTCCTTTCAACTTTTTCCCAGTTTATGCTTTTGCTTTTGTTTTTCTGCATCCCTGAGTTTCATCTGCCTTTCATCTGCCCCCCTTTTATTTATTTCACTTCTGCTTCCTACTCCCCTATTAGTTATGACAGGTTTTTATACTTGACTTAGTATAATTGTTATTCCATATTTGTGCCAATTCTGATGGGAGTAAGGTTCAAGAATTGGACACCACCTCCCTATATTCCCTTCTACTGTATTGATACTCATATGCCTCCTCTTATGAGATAATGCATACCTAAGTTATTCTCCCTTTCTCTTTTCCCAATGTATTCCTCTTTCTTATCTATTTTTTTAAATATCATTCAATTAAATTCAATTTACTTTCTGATCTCTCTCTATATATGTTCCTATTAATTGCCCTAATAGTGATAAAATTCTTAAATATCTTCCATACCTTAAGTATCCTAATTACTTTACTTATCTTAGGTACTTTAAGTATCATATATCTTAAGCATCTTATTTATCACCTTCTTACTAGAAATATAATCAGTTTAATACCATTGATTACTTTAAATATATTAAGTATATTAGCTATCAGTCTTGTACCTTAGAAATCTTAAGTATCCTAGCTGTTGCTTCTTCATGCAGGATACAATTAGTTAAACCTCAGTGATCACCTTGATTTTTTTTCTGTTTGCTTTTTTATGCTTCCCTTGACATTTTCTTTTTAGCTCTAGTTATTTCATTAGAAATGCTTGGAATTCCCCTATTTCATTAAGTGCCCTTTTCTTCTTGCCAAATATTATACTTTGTTTTGTTGGATAGATGATACTTGGTTGTAGGCCCAAATATTGGCTTTGCAGGATATCATATTCTTTGCAGAATGTGTTAGATCCTATGTAGTTCTGATTGTGGTTCCACAATATTTGAATTTTTTTCTGAGTGCTTGTAGCATTTTTTCCTTGGCTTAGTAGTTCTGGAATTTGGCTTCATAGTCCTGAGATTTTAAAATTTGGATTTTCTTGCAGGAGGTGGTTGGTGGATTTTTTAAAAATACTATTTTCCTTTTTTGTTCAAGAAACCCACAGAGTCTTCCCCGAAAATTACTTTCAATATGGTGTCCAGGTTCTTTTATTTTTCTTTTATCATGGCTCCCAGGCAATCTTAAGATTCTTAATTTATCTCTCCTTCTATGTTCCAGGTCAATTATTTTTCCAATGAAAGATTTCAGGTCTTCTACTTTTTTTCATTCTTTTGAATCTGTTTTATTATTTCTTACTGACTCATAAAGTTGTTTGCTTCCATTTGTCCAATTCTAGGTTTTAGGGAAAGATTTTCTTCTTTAAGGTTTTCCACTTCCTTTCTTAGGGAGTTATTTTACTTCTTGAGATATTGTATTTCCTTTTTAAGGAAATAGTTTTCTTCAGCAACTTTTTCTTCTGAGCTACTGATTTTTTTATTATTTTCTTACTCTAATTTTTCTTTAAAATCTGGTTCTACTAAACTTCCTTCCTTCACATTTTTTTATTAATTCCTTTGATATCCTTTACCTTTTACTCCAAATGAATTTTGTTATCCTTTTTCAAGTTCAATGAGGCAGTTTTTGGTAACTAAACCACTATAGCATTGAATATGTAGATTTTCAGCAGCATTATTAATATAATTATATTGACTCTGCTCTCCATTATTTAACATTTCTCCAATTATTTAAATATGACATTATTTATATAAAATATTTATTATTGTGTTCATGTAGTTTTTGAGTTTTTTTGATAGATATACCCCCTAGGTCATTTATTCTATTTATAATTTGTTTAAATTGGTTATCTCTTAATATCTCTTTTTGTAGGAATTTTTTGGTGATAATATAGGAATGCTCATGATTTATGTCTGTTTATTTTATAACCTGTTACTATCCTAAAATTATTGTTTCATTTAATTTAGTTGAATCTCTATGATTAGATATATGTCTCTATATCATCATTTCATTTCATTATATATATATATATATATATATCATCATTTCATCTGTTAAAAAAATAGTCATTCTCTCTTTGTACATTCTGATTCCTTTAATTCATTTTTCTTCTTATTGCTATTGCTTGAATTTCTATATAGTATTCAATAATGTTGGTGGTTATGGGTATCCTTGTTTTACTCCCAACCTTATAAGGAAGTCTTTTAATATTTCCCCATTACAGATAATGTTTGCTAGGGGCTTTAAGTGTATATTCATTATTCTCAGGAAAATACTACTCCTACCTATGCTTTCAAATGCCTTTAATAGAAATGAAAGTTATGTTTTGTCAAAGCTTTTTCTGACTACTGATATAATCAAATATTTTTCTTTTGTTGTTAATGTAATACATTTTATTAATTTTTTTCTACTATTAAGCCATATATACATATTAGGAATTGGATAACCAATAGTAAAGTAGATTACTGGAACAAAACAGACATAGAACAAACAGCTGTAGAAGATTAAGTAACCTTGTATTTGACAAAAGTATGATCTAAGTTTGGAGAATAAGAATATGTCATTTTATAAAAATTGTTGGGAAAATTATAGAACAGTATAGCAGAAACTAGATATAGATCAATACCTTATACCATTTATCAAACTAAGATCAGAATGGATACATGATAGACAAATTGGGAGATAGCATAAGCAAATTAGGACAGGAATAATTGCTTATCAGATTTATGAGTAGGAGGAAAATTACAAATAAATAAGAACAAAAGAATTGTGAGATATAAAATTGATATTTTTAAATAAATTATTAAGGTTTTATATAAAGTTAATAAAGTCAAGATTAGAAGGAAAGCTGTAAGTTGGGGGAAATTTTATAAACAATTTTGTAGAAGTCTTATCTAAACTATAAAGAGAACTTTGTTAAATATATTAGAATATGAGCCATTTCCAAACTGAAAAATGGACAAAAGATATAAAAAAGATAGTCTTTGTTTGAAGAAATCAAATTACATATAATATATATGTAATTATATGAAAATATGCTCAAATTATTGATTTTCAGATAAATGTAAATCAAAGCAATTTTCATATATCATCTTACACCAGTGATGGGCAAACTATGCCAGCTGGCCAGATACAGCCCCCTGAAATGTTCTATCCAGCTGCCAACATTATTCCTAATCTGATGGATACAATGAGTAAGATAAAATGCAATGAAACTTCGAAAGAGTTGCCTTAGAAACAGACTGACAAATGAGCATTTCCTTTTCTTTTGGCGCCCTCTTTAAAAAGTTTGCCCATCACTGTCTTATACCTATAAAATTAGCTAAAATGATAAAAGGGTAAAATGACAAAACTTGGAAGGAATACGGAAAAATGGGGACACTAATATACTCTTGGTAGATCTATGAATTGATCCTATGATTTTGGAGAAATATCTGGGATTATGCTCAAAGGGTTATAAAACTGTGTATACTTTTGACCCAACAATACCCCTAATAAATTTATTTTCTAAGGTGATCAAGGAAAAAGTAAAATAATCTCTGCTATCTAAAATATTTACAACAGTTCTCTTTTTATGACAGGGAACTGGAATTTTAAGAGACATTCATTATATGGGGAATAGCTAAGCAAATTGGAATATGATTGTGATGGAATTCTACTTCACTCTAAGAAATGAGGAACAGGCTAGTTTTCAAAAAAATTGGAAAGACCTACATGAAATTATGTAGAGTGAAATGAATAGAATCCAGAAAACATCATATAAAACAACAGAAATGTTTGAAGAATGACTTGTGTATGTCCACCTCCAGAGAAAGAACTAATAAATAGAAATACATAAAGCATAGTTTTATATACAGACTTTTTTTTCAAATGATGTTTTCTTTAATTGGGGGGAGGTTAGGAAGTGAAGGCATTAATAGGATAAGTTCTCCTGTCACCTGTATTCTTTTAGTTTCTTTCTGAGTCATAACTCTATTACTACAACAACAACTACTATTACTACTATTTCTGCTACAACAGTATAAACTACTATTAATACTACTATTACTATTAATGTGACTGTTGCTACTACATTTGTGAGAATACTAGAATATCAGGAGAGAATGGAGGTTGTGGACATTAATGATGCCATAAAATGAATGAATCATAGAAAGAGAAAACAGATCCAGAAAAAAAGCAATTAGCCCCCACTTCTCTAGAAGTCAGCATTTTATTCAGAACTATTAGCATGTATTTCTCCTCTCAAATTTCCCTTTTCTTCTCAGCTCTGGAGTTTTTGACACAAAAAATATCCTTGTGTCAGCACAGCCTGAATTTTGGTTTTTGCATAACCCTGAATTTGGATTGACCTTTCTTTCTCTCATGTTGGATCAATCACCAGCATGTGTTAGCAATGTCTTAGCAATGTTAATATTCCCTTTTTTCTTCATTCTGGGTCATTGCCCATTTCTGGAAAAATGTTAATTATCCAGATACGCCAATCCTTGTAGAATTATAGTTATTCTGCCAAAAGAGGGGAAGGCAATCCCTAAATGAAGGATAGATTGGTCACCAGATAGTGAGGGCAGAGAGTAAAAACCAGGAGAGGGAATAAAGCCATGGTTGCTGCCATGTAAAACAAGATATTATAATATGACAAGTTGTGAAGTACACAGTCCACAATCCACAATCCTGGAAACACAAGAAGTGGAAAGCTCTTCTCCATCTCAATGGCAGTGCCCTGGGAAAAAAGGCTACTTGTTGCAGGTATAGATTGGATATCTTGCATAGACATACAACATAGTATCTATGGATACAGGGAAAAGGGATTTGTTTGTGTGCAACAATCATTTCGTGACTGTTGTGATCTGTGAAAGGTTCACGTCTCACTGTTGGCTTCTTCTAAGCATGGAAACTGTCGCCACATTTTCCAAACCAAACACAAACTTGAAAGACGTGCCACTTCTTAATGTTATTATCATGTTGTAAAATAAATAATAATTATATTCTCATTGCAGAAAAGGCCAGGGACTAGAGCTGTTTTTAATTAAAACTAAGTCAAGTGTAATTGTGCAAAAACAGACAGGATAGTGGCTTTGAAATGAGTTTGAATATTCAAAGGATGTTTATGATGAAAATGGTATCTCTTCTCCAGAGATAAAAAACTCATTTCTGCAACAGGAAACCTCTGAAAAGAGCCAAGAATTTCAATCATAGGCCCTGAATTCAAGAGACTAGAGAGACAATTACTGATTATAAGAAATTAAAGCTCTCTTTCTGGGTCTTGTTTTCCTGACCTGTAAAATAAAGGGGTCAAGCTAGATCACTTCTAAGTTTCTTTTCAGTTCTGAATCCATGATTTTAGGAAACTGTTCATACTTTTCTCTTTTGAACATTTTAGAAACCTGAATAGTTGATTTTGAGTTAAATAAATATGCTAAAATTGTATTATTACCAATAATAAGCAAAAAGAAAAATTATATTTATTTTACAGGGTTGTTGTAAGGATTCAGTAAAATAATGTTAGTAGAAAAGTGGCTAATTCAGTGCCTGCTAGTAGTAAATGCTCTAGAGATGCTTATTCCTTCTTCCTTTTTATGCGGCTCAATCTCGATATGTTCAAAATAAAGTTCATTATGTTTTCTTCCAGGACCTTTCTTCTTCCCTACTTTCCAGTTACTGAGAAGAACATCACCTTCCTTTCTTAGTCATGCTCACAACCTTGGTATTATTCTGGAATCTTCAATACTGATTTAACTTTGCCATTGAGTTATAATCTTATTCTGTTCTGTCTTTACAAAATCTATTGCATGCAGCACCTTTTATATAATTTGTCTTTCTGTGTCGTCTCTCTAATTTTCATCTCTTACTTCTTTCAGCTACCAAAGTGATTTTACTAAATCTCAGATCTGATTGTTACCCACTACTCAATAAACTCCCATGACTTCCTATAGCTTCTAGAATCAAAGTGGACCATAGAGATGAAGTGAAAATTTCAATTTCCAAAAATAGAAAGAATCAAACTAGTAATGTGGACTGATCTGTTTTCATCCTAACTTCATCCTTAACTTCCTGCATTACCTTGGACAAGAAACTTCACCTTCCAAGTCCTGTTTCATCATCCAATCATGAATTCCTCTCTGTTTTGTTCCTGGCAAGTCATTGCTCAGATTCTTCTTTATTACCTGAAGGGAAAAGGACCTGACTATTTTACAAAGGACCTGTCCTCAATCCACTTCATCTCTTTGTTTGCATGTTCTTCATATATGTAACCCCATCCTGTTTCCATATAGAGTCACACTTGCTGTGCTGAGTTAGCATCTAAGGAACCAAACTGAGAAAGTTTGCTTTTCCTTCCCTACAAAAATGGAAGCCAAAAATATCTCAATAAAGTGGCCAATCAGCAATTACAAGAATGCACTCTAACCTCTGAATAATCACTCCTGTCCCTTGGCTTCTCGAGAATAGAACAGTAGAAATATTAATAAAGATTTAATTTGCCCGTTAAAGTTCTACTTTAAAATAGTTTAATATTTCATTCTAATCAATTGGAAGAGATTAATATTTGCCCTAATCTTCTTTATCTTGAAATCCAATATACTAGGTTCCAAGTACATTATAATTCAGCAGAATTTGACATGCTCTGAGGCAGACATAGATTAACTCTATGATGTGTAGCATTGGGAATTATGAAATTGTCACATGATCCAGAGAGGGGAAATTCTCATTATCATTTTTTATTAAAGCAACCTAATTTACCAATATAATTTTATTTTTCCTGTAGACAGGATGAATACCTAGAGGACTTCATGAAATAGCTGTTAGGTTTCTTTATTTTGTTGACTTCTCTTCAAGCAATGTGCCAAGGATAGAGGTTGTCTGTCAACCTCTATCATTGGTACATTGTTTATAAAAGAAACTATTTCGGAATGGGAGAGGAAGAGAAGTATTAGCTGTGAAAAATTAAAAAAAAAACAGCCTGAGGAGGTCTGGGCTTTAGTTGGGAATGGGGAAGATGATGATGGTAGAAGGAATGCTATCTATAATTCTACATTTAATTTAATGCAATTTCATTCAATTCAATGAAGCCCATCTAAATAATTATTCATGGGGTTTTTTGAGTGAAAAGTCAAGGTGCATTTTATTCCTTTAAATGTATTTTTTATCATACTGAATTTAACAAATATCAACAAAGACAAATACTTCTGTATTGCAGAACAAAAAATGCAACTTGTTTATGAAATTACAATCTCTTTCAATGCAGATTCTTTTTGTAGAATAAAAAACAAATTGAACACATTAGTTTTAAAGCCATTCTGCTTCTCTCTGCCTCTATGAAATTCATTTTGTTCATTTGAAATGCTTCATTGATTCTCTTTTCTTTCTCTTCTTATTTTTAGGGTGTATCACTATAACTACATTCCATCACCACCACCCGGAATTTGTTTTTCTTTTTTTTTTTTTTTTAAGATTTAATTTCTCTTGTAACAAATTAGCATAGTCCAGCAAAATAAATTCAATATGTTGTCATGTCTGAATATGCATGTATCATTCTGCAGTCAGCTAAGGGTTGTGACTTATCATCAGTCCTACACAGTCATTGTATTAATGAAAATTATTGTCTCTGAAACTTGTATCATTTTACAATGCCATATCCATATAAGTTGATTCCTTTGTTCCATTAACCTCACCCTATATCTATCTATAAGAAAATCTTAGTACCTCATAATGTATCCCTTCTGTCATTAAAGTACTTTATTATAATATATCGATTACATTATTATGGCATAATTTGTTCAGTCATTCTCTAATTGATGAGTAACCTCTTGCTACAAGTTCTTTCTTTTAATAAAAAGTGCTATTATGACTACTTTTTTTTTTAAACCCTTGTACTTCAGTGTATTGTCTCATAGGTGGAAGATTGGTAAGGGTGGGCAATGGGGGTCAAGTGACTTGCCCAGGGTCACACAGCTGGGAAGTGGCTGAGGCCGGGTTTGAACCTAGGACCTCCTGTCTCTAGGCCTGACTCTCACTCCACTGAGCTACCCAGCTGCCCTATGACTACTTTTTTACATGTGATAGTTTACATTTTTGTTTCATTTCTCAGGTTTATATCCTTGGTAGTTAAATCACTAGATCAGAGAATTTTTGCATTTCACTGACTTTTGGGGAACTATATAGTTCCACTTAGAAGCTGTATGACCACTTGTCAAGTATGTTATAATTTAGATTTCTTTCATGAATGCATTGAGCAAGAGTCTCTTTTCAATTTTAAAATGCTTTGATTTTACTATCCACAACAGCAAGCCCAAATCACTGTTAAGTTTTATTGTTGGAGTGCCTCTCTGAGGCTGTGGCCAAAAATTTGATTTCTAAAAACCTTCATGTCAGGTTACTATGAATAACAAGTCTTTTCTAACATGTTTTTTTCCTGACCAAAAACAGTGATTATTGATTTTCTGGGGAGCACGAAGGGGAAACCAACCTCTTCATCTCGAAAAGGGGTCTGCTTCTAACTCTGTTCTCTCAGGGTCTTTCAAAAATTGTTCTATTGGTCAAGAAGCCCAGCTCCAAGTCTAAGACTGAAAATAAATTTTATAAGCCAGCACAAAAATATAGTTCATCTTATAATTAGTCTTCTACATGAAGTAGCAATAGACATGTAGTCATTCTATTTGTAGATATTCTCTGTGTGTCAATAAAAGGTTTACCTCCATATTAATTCAATAAACTAAAGTGGAAAATCCCTTTTTTATCCCTTAAAAACATCTCAGAGAATAAGTGAAATCTTAGAACATATTTCCTTCTGGATTAGAGATTCCTCCTAAAAGGTTAAAAAAATCTCATCACTATTTAACCTCTATTTGAAGATATCATATGATAAGGAACCCTTAAGACAGAAACAACCTATTGTACTTTTTTAAGGCTCTGTTAAGAATGTTGGGTTTCTTTTTGTTTTTTGTTTTTTTGGTTTTATTTGTTCTTCCCTTTACATCCTTAACATTTTACCAGTTGTCCTAGTCTGTCCTCTACAATCGAACAAGACATGACATTTATTTTCTATATATCAGCCCTTCAGATTTTGACTAGATAGCACATTTCTGAGGCTTTTCATTGTTTTATGGATTTTATGTTGGCTGATTTGTTTCCTGGAACTCCAAATCCTATGAATGGACTCCAGATATCACTTGGTCTTCTGCTATACATAATTATTTAGCCCCTTTGGGCCCTGCCACCCTTCAGTTGAGCATTATATCCAAGAAACACAGGCACAATAGATTCAGGATGTGAAAATGACCAGAAAGAGGAAATAGAAGTAGACCAGAGATACACTTTTCATTTTATTTCAAGTGGCACCAAATGAAAATCTGGAGACAAACATGGTAGAAGCTGGTTATTCTTTATTGAAAGTATTGAAATATCAAAATGATTACTCTCTTCAATGTTTTAGAATTTTAAAATTATCTTACATATATGACTTAATTTTATTGGCAGAATTGGTAGGGCAGAAGTTATTTCTGCTTTATAAATTATAAAGCATAAACTTGGAGAGACTAGATGATTTGGTCAAGATTTCTCATCTAGTAAATAGAACAACTTAGTATCAGACCTTTGGTTTGTAAATTCAAAGTCTCTTTCCACTAGGTTCATTAGGCTATCTCTCAGAGTTTAGCTCGCATGTTTATCCTCTGACTTTAATTTCATTGTGATGAAAACAGATATATTAGTGGGATCAATTTCCCCATAGAAGGCTCTTAGAACTGAGGTCAAATTTGGGCTCTAATAAAATATACCACAAATCATACTTAGTTTTGAGAAGGCATTTTAACTTGTAATCTAGCCTTACTCTGAAAGAATATGGAAAAATCTATTAGTAAATGCATAATTTATGGCTTCTTTGGGAAGGAACTTTATTGCTTTTTAAGGTGATTCTGAGAGAAGCTAGTCCTTTTTAGAGAGATCTCAGCTAAGCCAAAAATTATCCATTGCATCTCAGTCAATAATAATAAAAAGTTTAAACACAGAGAAAACCTGAATGTTAATGCTACTACTGATAAGAGAAGCAAGGAGATACAATAGGAAGTATAGTGAATTTCACATAAGAAATCTTAAATCCCAATTCCAACTTTGCTATTCCTACCTATATGAATTTGGGAAAGTCACTTTATCCTAAAGGCTTAGGTTTCCTATATGTAAAACCAAATATAAGGTGTCCTGCTAATCTGAACCAGATTTTAATCAATTATGAAGAAGCAAGTCTTGAAACTGAGAGGAAAAGAACTTCATAAACTAGTGTCTATTTCAACATAGATTTTGTTTTAGACCCTCCTTTTGTCACCTCCTTTCACTTCAATTTTTTTTAAATGAAGAAAAAAAATAGTCAAACTTTTTTTTGGGGGGGGGAGTGATAAAGTAAAACTGTTGCAATAGGGGGCAGCTGGGTAGCTCAGTGGATTGAGAGCCAGGCCTAGAGACAGGAGGTCCTAGGTTCAAATCTGGCCTCAGACACTTCCCAGCTGTGTGACCCTGGGCAAGTGACTTGACCCCCATTGTCTACCCTTACCACTCTTCCACCTCTAAGTCAATACACAGAAGTTAAGGATTTAAAATAAAAAAAAATTTAAAAAACTGTTGCAATAAATGAATATAAATAAACGAAATTAAAAACTAGTGTAATAAATAATTGAAAAAGTTTAATATGTTAATATTACTAAATACTATTATGTAAGAAAGGAAAAAAATTATAAACCTTCAGAGAAATCTGGGAATGAACTGATGAAGAATGAGATGAGCAAAATCAAGACAAAAATATAAATAATAAAAATGTTATCAAGATAACTTACTTTGAAAGACTTGAGACTATAATCAACATAATGACTGCCTTCCATTCTGGAGAATCAGTGATGAAACATGTTACTCACTTCCTGAAGGAGAGGTGATAGACTCAAGCTGTAGTGTAAAATAATTTTTTTTGGAAATAAGCAATGAATAATTTTGTTTGACCTGACTATGTATATTTATTACAAGTGCTTTTTTTTCTCTTCTTAATGGAGAAGGTGAAAAAAATATTTGTATTCATTAGAAAAATGTTTAAAGTATTTTAAAATTGAAATAAAAATAAAAAGTACCATGAATGCTAAACCTAGAAGGAAACAAAGCAAGAAATAAACAAAGAGGGCAGCTGGGTAGCTCAGTGGAGTGAGAGCCAGGCCTAGAGACAGGAGGTCCTGGGTTCAAACCCGGCCTCAGCTACTTCCCAGCTGTGTGACCCTGGGCAAGTCGCTTGACCCCCATTGCCCACCCTTACCACTCTTCCACCTAGGAGTCAATACACCAAAATTAAGGGTTTAAAAAAAAAGAAATAAACAAAGATCTTTGACTAAACTGAGAATAAGAGGATGATGAAAGATAAAGGTGAAGAGACCTGTGTCTTGTGATAGATTTGGTAAGAGCAAGAAGGTTAAACCAAACATTGAATTGTTATTTGTTTTTGTATATCCTTTCTAGGTAACAGGGAGGTCTGAACAAGGGATGTGGAGGTAAGAAGATCTGAGTTCAAGTCCAGTTTTAGACACTTGCCTGCTGTGTGACCCTTGCCAAGTAATTTACTCCATAAGCTCAGTTTTCACAGTTTTAAAATAAGAATAAAAATTAAAATAGTGTTTTAATTTTAGGATTGTTGATAAAAATTAAATAGTTCTATTAATTAGTGTTAGTAAAATTAGCTAGTAAAATTCATTTTTTTCCATTCTTAATGAGCTATGCTATAAAAATGGTAGGTGGTAGTAGGAGTAGGAGTATGAGTAGAAGTAGGAGGAGGAGGAGGAAAAGGAGGAATTCCAAGTAGAAAGGTCTTTGAATTGAAAATGTGATCAGGAGTTATAAACATGAAATTTTAAACTAAGGTTTAAATGGAGTGATGATAAAAGAGCAACTAATTGTCCTGGAAGAGTTTAAATCACTAGATTTAGAGCATTACTTTTAAAGGTGGTACCAAAGAGATAGTACTGGACCAAGATGCAGGAAGATCTGAGTTCAGTTCTAGTGACACATATATACTGGCTATTTGATCCCAGATAAGTAATTTAAGCTGTATGTCTCAGAACTTAAAAAAAAAAAGAACATAAACAAACACAAACAAAAACTGACATTTAACTACTAAGGCTATAAGAAATGTTTTGGTCTCTAGAGGATTCAAGCAGAGCAAGATGTTAGGAAATTTAGGATGTTTGTTTCTTTGTTACATTAAAATACCCAGGTAACTTCCCTTGTTTCTCATTTCCCCTCATTAGAGCTTTTTAATTTTTTTTTAATTCTCTACCCCAAAAAATCAGGAAAAAAGAAAAAAATGAGATATTTAAAATAGCTAAAATAGAGCCAATAAAGAAAGGAGGAAGAAAGTTAATAAGGGATAATCCTCAAAAATTGCATGGGACTACTAAAATATTCATAGCTTCTGTTCAATATTGCCATATATGACTCATATGGTTTATTTGAGGTTGGAACCAGAAGTGGTTTCCACTCTTGTGCTTCACAGTTTAGTTGTGGAAGTTCCTTCTCAATCTTCTTATGCTAGTGACTCAGAACCTTGAACTTCTTATGAGAAGATTCAGGGATGGAAAATGTATTACCACGGTTATGGAACAACTAGTAGGCTTGCATAACTAATTTGTAGTGTGTGTGTGGAGGGTATTAATATATGAGAATACTGAAAAGATAAGAAAAGGCCATTCCATGAAGATTTACATGCCAAACAAATGATTTTAAATTTGTAAGCCACTGTCATTTTTTGATTAAAAGGAAGGTTGTGGAAATATGTTTTTAAAATAATTGATATCCATAACTAATATGAATGTATTATTTACCCAGAGATTTTGCTGCTGAACACAAATCCTCAAAGAGATCCCATAAATATAAAAGAAAGGAACTATATTTATGAAAGTAATCATTATAGCACTTTGTATGGTAGCAAACAATTGGAAGAAAAAGTGGTAACAATGAATTGAAGAATAGATAAAAGGAGAATAAATTGTTCATGAATATACTATGATAATTTTGTATCCTAATAAATGAGAAAAAAGAAACATTTCCAAAAATATGGGAAAAGTTTTAAGAAGTGATGAAGAATAAAGCAATCAAGTTAGCAGGACCAAAAAAGGACAATTATTTTAAACATTGTAAATGGAAAGAATAATAAGAAAAATAAAAATGAATGTTGTGTAATTATAATGAACAAATTAGGATCTAGAGAAGAGATAAGAAAATTAATCCTTTCATTATAGAATTAGGAGAATATGGTATTACTAATTGTTACTGTATTACTAATTATTATGTTATTAATTATTGATACTATGTAGTCTGGTTTTAATGAGTGATTTTTTCAATTTTTATTAAAAATTAATTCTCATCATATATAATAGAAATACAATAAATGTGAAAACATATGTAAAAACAACTGGTATCAAGGAAAGAATAAATATCATAGCGAACAATGAAGAATGGGGAAAGGCATGACAAACGTGAAGAAGAATGGATCTCTCTAAAAACAAAAAAAGAACAGAACATAATTTGCCATCTTTAGGCTGATGACAGTGACTTGTATTCTTGGCAGATTTTTACAATACATGTAGCAGACATAGTGGGATAGAAGACAGGCTGAAAGATTTTGGTTAGTGATGGAGTGATTTTAATCTTTTGTTCTTCCAGGCCTGTGTAAAAAAATTTTTTTTGAAGACTACTGAGGAAGAAAAATGAACTAGGAAGACTGATGTTACATAGCTATTGTCGGTAGACAGAGTCAATGATTTCCAGGTGACTAGTGGGGAAAGTCAGGAGCTAGAGGAACATGTTGAAGGCAGCACCAGCAATGAATGGGATTTGTTATAATCAATGAAATCCAGAGTCAGAAAAGAAACTACTTGATTTCCATATCTAATCCTGGAACCCTGAGAGTTTTGGAAGAACCAAATGTGAAGGTCAGAAATGCCCCATGACTTCATAAATGTCAAAATAATTGCGGATATAGACCAATCATCCTCTGTTCTTGAACCTCCTGGAAATGATATCCAATTATCTTAATTATCTGATAGTCTTACTCTGCCCTACTATGAATTGTATGACACTGTCCTAGAAAAATAAGAGAAAAGTAAATCCCAGTAAAATCACTGCCGGTACTTGCTGTCTAGGTCTCCTGAAAGCAAGCTATCTTTTCATAACCAAAAAAGCATGGACCATTTAGAAAAACTATAAAATTTCAGTGGTATCTGACTCAGTTGTTTGTCTAATCTGATCAGGAAAGAGAATTTTGTTTCAGAGGAAGTGGAGGTCTGGTATTTGAATAAATCATGGCTATACATCCATGCAGATAGTATACGGAAAATCCTAATTGGATAAATATTTTTAGCAGTTCTAAAATGTTTTGATTTCAGGTCCCTTTTACAATTTAAAAAACATTTGAGGATCCTATTTTTTTTTGCTTATTGAGTTATATCCATCAATATTTACTGAATTAAAAATAAAAACATTTAGTTTTATTATGAGAATAGTTTGGACCTCATGGATCCTCTAAAAAGTTTTTGAAAATTCCTAGAATTCCCCAGACAATATTTTGAGAGCTGCTTATGTATTAGATGTAAAGCTAAGATTGGTATGACTTTCTCAGGACCTGTGTGACAGAACTCTTAGGTTGTGGGAACATAATTGACCTGAATAGGGACAAAGCTATGTCTTCCTTATTCAGATAAAATACTAAATTTTTTTCTGGATTTTTTTTTTGCATGACAGCTAACAAACCTTTCACATCCATAGTGCCTTGGCTTGTCATTGAAGAGCTCGAAGTGTATTTTTCCCTAAACTCTTTACTGACTACACCAAATGGTGAATATACTTATATATATACACAGATACATGCATATCTGTATATATATGAAATGATACATAGCTTCTTAGATGTGACTGATGTGTTGCTTATTTTTGAACTGTTTTATTATTTATTTTTAGTCTTAATTATAAGGGATGTTTTGTTGATTAAGGCAGGGAACTACTTGATAAGAGAAAAAAGATCAATTGCTAAAGCTTCAAATAAAAGAAAGAAATGGTGTGTGATGTTTTATAAAGACAGACAATAATTAATAAAGTACAAGATGATTTTATCAAAAATAACATATGCCAAACTAACTTCATTTCTTTTTTAGTAGGGATATTAAACTAATAAACTAGAATGATGATTTAAAAGAGTATTTGAGGGAATGCAGGGATCAAATACCTGTTCTGATAATTGGTACATGACATTGGGAAAGTAATTTAATTTTTCTGACCTTAGTTTCTTCATTTATAAAAAGAAGGATTTGGATTACATAATATCCTTCTCAGCTCAAAACTTTTAGCTTCCTATGAATAGGAGGAGTAAAAGCATAGAACAAAAAGAGTAACAGTTTTGGGGGATGTTCACTCATCTCTTTTTAATGTAGTATGAAGATGGGATTAACTCTCCTTTGCCCATTTTTAATCACCAGAAGTGTAAAAACTCCACTTATCCTAAGTGGGGGAAGTCTGTAAACACATGTGTCTGAAAGTGGGTAATGAATCAGAATGACTGCCACCTGGGCAGTCCTAAGCAAAGTTTAAATTGTAATTGGTACACGGAAAGTGGGAGGAAGGCATAGGAAGTGAGGCAAAAGAAGCACCTTTAAAAGGAGTTATAATTTCCTTTAAGCAATTCTTCTTCGGTTTTCAGAGCTGGAGTTGGAGCTCTTTTGTCTTGGACAGGATCCTGGAGGAGCTCTGGCTGAGGACCTTGGACTGCTTTCTATTTCTCCGTGAGTGAGTGAAAAAGACTGACTCCTTCCTGGAGAGACTTCACGCCTGAAGTCCTTGATTTATTCATGACCAGGCCCTCAACCCTCTGCTCAAGGCTGAGGCCCCTCTTTCTGAGTTTTAATTAGCCTTGCCTGGGTTGAGCTAGGGGCTGAAGCAAAACACTTAGGGTTAGTTTAGATATATTTCCCTATTCCCTCTCTGATTTTCTTACTTTCACACTCTCTTCCTATTTGTAAATAAACTACCATAAAAGTCATTCTGACATGAGTTTTGCATTTGGAATTGAATAATCAATTCCAGGCGACCAAAACTCTTAATATTCAGTCCAAACATAATTTTTACCATTTACAGTAGAGAGATTAAATAATGAGAAATTAGAATATGTTACCCTAAAAACTGTGATTCCCAGTGGAGCTTTGATTCCCAGCAAAACGATTCCCAGAACTAACGTTCTGTTATTAAATGCTGATGCAGACAGGATATAAATTAGGTGGGGTTCTGTGTCTAGCACTCTTTTTTCTTCCTGATGCAGCTTTGGAGGAGTGGGCATTTTGAGCAGGTAGAAAACTTAGTCATGTGGTTCTATTTTGTCAGATAATAAACTTTATAAAAGCCATACTTTAAGTATTAGAGATTAGTTTAAATTCTACAATAAGAATAAGTAGTGTTGGACAAATCTAGAAAGGCAATATAAAGCCAAATTATTTATGCTTTTAATTTCAGAGATGTATTGAGTAGGAAAACAGGAATATTTGGAATTTTTTGAGAATGGGATTCACATAATTAGAACTGGGCATGAGAAAGATAACTCTAGTGAAGGTGTGATGGAAGGAAAGGGTGGAAGAGAAAACAGATTTGGTAGATCCTTCAGTAGGCTCTTTTAATAAGAAGTAAAGAGGACATAACCTAGTAAAGGAACAACGTGAATAGAGGGAAAGATACAAAAGGGGAACATATGGCATATGTATTATTATTATTATTATTATTCCTGTTGTCTCCTTAGGAGCACAAGGCTGCAACCATCTCACGCCAGCGGACTCTGTTCTGGGCAACTTCCCCCAGCTGGGCCCATGTCATTCTGACCGTTTTTGTTTCATTTTCAGCAGATCTTCGCCAGGTCTGTTTTGGTCTTCCGACTTTCCTCCTCCCTGAAGGGTTCCAGCTCAATGCTTGTCTGGCTACGTTGTCTTCCTGTTTTCGTAGCGTATGTCCTATCCATCTCCACTTACGTTTCTTTATGTCCTGACTAATGGGATACTGGATTGTTCATTCCCAGAGACTAGCATTGGAGATCTTTTCAGGCCATCTGATGTTCAAGATGTGGCGTAGACATCTATTAACAAAGACCTGGAGTTTATTGTTGTTAGCGCTCGTCACTCTCCAGCTTTCTGATCCATATAGGAGGACGGCCTTTCCGTTGGTATTGAAGATTCGGAGCTTAGTGACGAGGGACAGTGCTTTGGAGATCCAGACAGACCGCAGGGTGTTAAATGCCTGTCTGGCTTTGTTGATTCGGTTTCTGATGTCCTCATCTGCCCCGCTGTCCTTACTGAAGATGCTACCCAAATAGGTGAAGTGGTCCGTCTCCTTGATGTTTTCTCCCTGTAGTTGGATTGGCAGGTCCTGTCTGCTGTTGACTGTGATCACCTGGTCTTCTTCTTGTTGATCTTCAGACCTGTCTTCTCAGCTTCTTCAGAGAGTCGTGCAAGTTTGGCTTGCGCATCCTGCTGCTTGTGAGAAAGGAGACAGATGTCATCCGCGAAGTCAAGGTCCTCGAGCTGCTTGGTGTGAGTCTATTGGATGCCCGTATTGTTGTCTTTGGTAGTTCTTCTCATGGTCCAATCTATGACCATCAAGAAGATAAGGGCGAAAGCATGCAGCCTTGCTTCACTCCGGTCTTCACTGTGAAGGGAGCCGTCAATTTCCCATTATGGATGACCTGGCAGGTAAAGTCTTCGTATAACTGCTGGATGATGTTGATGAGCTTCGGGGGAATCCCGTAATGCTGCATCAATTTCCAGATGATGCTCCTGTCCACGCTGTCAAATGCCTTCTCGAAATCCACGAAAGTCATGTAGAGGGGGGACTGCCACTCGATGGACTGTTCGATGATGATTCTTAGGGTGACGATGTGGTCGGTGCACAATCTGTGCTGGCGAAACCCTGCTTGTTCTGTTCTCAGCTTCTTGTCCAAGGCCTCCTTCAGTCTCTCTAAGATGACTCTGGTCAGGATTTTGCTGGGAGCGGATAGAAGCATGATTCTTCGCCAGTTGCTGCATTGGGATAGGTCACCTTTCCTGGGTAGCTTCACCAGGTAGCCTAGTTTCCAGTCTGTCGGGACTTTTTCCTGTTCCCAGATCTTCTGCAGGAGGGGTTGTAGCATCTCCGCTGACATTTCTGGGTCTGCCTTGAGTGCCTCAGGGGGGATGCCGTCTGGACCTGCAGCCTTACCATTTTTCATGGTCTTGATGGCTTTGATGATCTCAACTTTGGTAGGTGGGCCCGTGTTCACCTGAAGCAGTTCGGTGGCTGGTGGTATGTCCGGAACAGTTGGTGGAGGCGGTCGGTTCAGGATCTCCTCGAAATGCTCTGCCCATCGGGCTCTCTGCCCTGCATCGCTTGTTATTGTCTTGCCAGTCTTGTCCTTCACTGGCTTGCTAGGGTTGTAGTTCTTTCCCGATAGAGTTCTTGTTATTTCATATAGCCTCTTCATGTTCCCCTGCCCAGCTGCTGTTTCTGCTTCCTCAGTCATATTGTGAATGAACCGTCTCTTGTCATATCTTGTGCTCTTCTTGACTTGACGGTTAATTTCCCAGTACTGTGTCCGAAGTTCTTCTTTCTCCTGTTGATCTTGGCACTGGCTGATCTTCTGTTTCAAATCTCTTCTCTATTGTATCTTGGCCCAAATCTCTTGTGTTAACCATTCCTTGTGCTTTCTCTCTCTCTTTCTCAGGACTTCTGCGCAGGTGGTCTTCCAGGTCTGCTGGAGTCAAGGACGGTCCCAAGCCCGGCTGAAAAAGGAGGAGGGTTGGGTGCGGGGCTAGCAACCCCATCCCGTAAAAAATCACATTTGCTATAGAAACCGCAACCTCACCGGACCACCAACTCCTGGTGGCAACTTTTAGAACCAAGTTGAAATCATTCAAGGACCTTTCAGGCAGATTACACCATAAGTTCAATGTGCAAGATCTAAAGACCAGAGAGGAAAAAGAAGCATTCAATTGTGAAATCAAGAACAGGCATAGGTATAATTAGCAATATTTAGCAATTGATTAGATTAAAGGGAGTGAAAGGCAAGGAATAGTCAAGAATGTCTCTGAAATTTTAGGTCTTGGGTTATTGAAAGAATGGCTATGCAACATCAGCACAGATAGGAAAATTAGGAGGAAAATTAGATTTGATGTGCTATTATTGCAGTATCTCTTGAACATACCCCTTATTTCCTCTGATAATACCACTACTCTAGTGCAGGGTCTCATCGCCTCATGCCTGGACTACTGCCATAACCTGTTGGTAGGTCTGTTCGCCTTAATTTTCTCCCTACTCCATCCCTATCCTCTAGTCCATCACTAAAGTGATTTTCCTAAACCACAGGTCAACTAATATGAACCACCATGACGCTTGCCCAACCCAACACACACACACACACACACACACACACACACACACACACAAACACACATTCTAAACTCTAGTGACTTCCTATTGTCTATAGGAGCAAATATAAAATCCTCAGAATGATATTCAAGGGCTTTCATAATGTTTTCATAATTTCCCTCCTACCTTTGTCATTTTCTTACATATTAATCCCTAATACGTACTCTTTGACTTTCCATACTCTGCTACAACTAACGACCTCCTCAGGCTTCCTTTAAGTCCAACTAAAATTCCATCTTCTACAGAAAAACTTCTCCAAATCCTTTAAACCACAGTGCTTTCCCTCTAATAAATATTTCTTATTTATCCTGTGTATAGCTTATTTGTACATAGATGTCTGCAAGTTTTCTCTCTCTCTCATTAAGTTGTGATCTTTTCAAGGGCAGAAACTATCTTTTCCTTTTCATTGTCTCCTCAAAGCTTAGCACAAGGCCTTGCACATGATAGATACTTTAAAAAGTATTTATTGACTGACTGATGTAGAGGTGATAATTGGAATTGCAAGGGTAAATCAGATTGTTAAAGTAGAATACAAAGTCAGAAAAGGAAAAGGACTGATGAATAGAACTTCGGAGCATGGTCATTTTGTGTGTTGGGTGGGAGGGGGAAGAGTTTGAAGAGAAAATGACAGAATAGTAAACTGTAAAATCCAGAGTAATAGCCAGAAAAGTAGAAGAATCAGTGAGAAAATCCAAGGGAAATGAATGTTTTAGAGAAAAAGAAAAGTGCAAAAAATGTCAGAGGCCAAAAGATAAAAATCAACATAGAAAAAAGAGTTTTGGATTTAGTATTCACGATATCAATAGAGATGCTCAACAGAACAATTTCAAAGGAATGATAGGGAGGCAAAATGCAATCCAGTTCATTAGGAAAATTGAATTTGACCCATAAGAGATGGTCAAATAATGCTTTCTCTTACAAGAAACTTTTTTAGTTATTATCTTCCATCTTTGAATCAGTACTTTTTTTTGTATTGTGTGGTTAGTGTGAGGTAATGGGGGGTCAAACAACTAAGAAGTATCTGAGGTCATATTTGAACCCAGAGCCTTCTTCCCATTTCTAGGTCTGACTCTCAATCCACTGAGCCACCTAGCTGCCCCCTTGTAAGAAACTTTTAAAGTAATTTAAACTTTTTATGTTCCTACCCTAAATATCATTGTACTTCCTGGCTATGTTCATCCTTCTTATTTTTTACTCCCAAAAATAAATGGTTTTGCTTATGACTCCATTTAGGGTTTTCTTAAGAAAGATACTTGAGTGCTTTGTTATTTACTTCTCTAGATCATTTGACAGATGAGGAGACTGAGACAACAACTGAAGTGAGCTGCCTCAGGGTTATATATCTGGTAAGGGTCTGAGGCAGGCTTTGAACTTAGGTTTTCCTGACTCTAGGCCTGGCCATCTATCCACTGTGCCACCTAGCTGCTAGCCAAAAATGAAGAGTCAAAAAATGCCTCCAGAATATTTTCAACTCTTGGACTTATTTTAGTTGAGTTTGTCTGTCTGTCTGTCTGTCCCTTTCCTTCTCTCTCTCTGTCTCTATCTCTGTTTCCCTGTCTCTCTGTCTCTATCTCTGTTTCTCTGTCTCTCTGTCTCTCTCTCTCTGTCTCTCTGTCTGTCTCTGTCTGTCTCTGTCTCTGTCTCTGTCTCTGTCTCTCTCTCTCTCCCTCCTCTCTGTCTCTCCTCGCTGTCTCTCTCTGTCTCACCTCTCTGTCTCTCTCTGTCTCTCTCTCTGTCTCTCTCTGTCTGTCTCTGTCTGTCTCTGTCTCTGTCTCTCTGTCTCTCTCTCTCTCTGTCTCTC
>NC_058130.1:690100277-690129987 GCF_016433145.1 Gracilinanus agilis | reverse complement strand
TGTCTCTGTCTCTGTCTCTGTCTCTGTCTCTCTCTCTCTCTCTCTCTCTCTCTCTCTCTCTCTCTCTCTCTCTCTCTCTGAATGAAGTGAGGAAGTGGAAAAATCACCTGCAGGCACTCAACTTGTTTGTGATTAAAATATATGCTCTCTCTAGGTAAAAAAGAAGGTCCTAGTCTCCATTTTGAGATTTCCTACCTTTAAAAAAAGTAACTTTGAGATATACTGGGTTGTTAGTCAAAGTAAAATAAAAGACAAGGATGACTTGATATCTCCCCTAGATGATTTTTACAATTCACTTATGCTAGATGAAAAGGGATTGCAGCTTTTATACTCTTAGGAGTTACACCCCACTGAGTATGTACTGATTCACACTTTTCATGCCTTAAGAACCACTTTTAAAAATTTGAACTTTAACACCAAAAAAAGAGCACACATTTCCATATACAAAGAACATAAAAATATGATTCTCTATTAAATTTAAGTCTGCATTTCATAGATTTTTTAAAACTGTATACATTTTCCACTTAACTTACAAAACTTTGTTAAGTAACTTCTGTCTGAATTTTGCTTTTGTTCTATTATGAACATTTAAAAATATTCTAATGATATTTATTTTTGTTTTTCTTACTCTGTGCCCTGCCCTCTAACTTAAATCCAAATCCCTCCTTTAACCAGAAGAGAGGAAGGAAGGAAGGAAGGAAGGAAGGAAGGAAGGAAGGAAGGAAGGAAGGAAGGAAGGGCCAACCGTATAACAATCACATGCAAACAAAAATATTATACACAGAATCTATGTACAAAAAAAAACAACCTATGTCATTTTCTGTACTTTGTATTCATCATGTCTCTTTCAGGAAAAGAATAGCATACTTCATCATGAATCCTCTGGGGGCATAGTTGAACACTGCATTGATTAAATTCTTAAAAAAATTTTAATAATATTCTCCTTGTATACATTTTTTCCTATTACTACTCATCATTCATTTTGCATTAGTCTATTCAAGTCTTCCCAGTGTTCTTTGTAATTGTCTCCTTGGTTATTAAATCAACAAAAGTAATACCATTACATTCATATACCATGATTTCCTCAACCATTCTCAAATTTCCTAAGAGGAAATCTTAGGAATACATTTAGATCTAGTTCTTTCCCTTCCTTTTATGCCTCATATAAAAATTGCGAAATTTATTTTGTAGGTGATTCTTTCTTCCCTAGTATTATCCTTCCTCTTAATCCCCACCTCTGCCCCCAAATTTAATTATCAGTTCAGTTTAATGCATTTCCTCGTGAATGCAGAGAAGATCTAACTAAGATGGAATGGTATATTTCTTAGGATACAATGTAAACTAGGCAACTACAAAGCACAAATAAAATATAAAAATGGCAGATGGAGGTTTTTTGGAGTGATTCATCTGACTTCATTGACAGTAAAGGTCTAATTATATCTCCCCTTCACCAGATCTATCATTATATTGTTATTATTACAAATAAAAAATGATAAACTTGGGTTTATTGATTTTTTCTTACATTTGAAAGATAATGTATTTCTTTAATGAAAATAAATGTGCCTCCTTAAACAGGTATACAATTTCTCAAATGAAATGCCTTATATCCTATTCCTCTTCCATTTGGGAGATTTTCTTTACCCATGACCACATTCCCCACTTCCCCCATGCTGGGAACTTCAAATTAATGGCTATAATTGAGGGACAATTTTAGAGGTCTATATAATCTTTCAATATTCATTGTCTAATATATTACAATCCATATTCTTTCTCTCCCTTTTACACCTCCACCCCAAAGAAGGCAGGTAATATCATGTCATTCATATATTATCATGTAATATATATTCCCATGTTCATCATGTGAAGCAAGACACATATTGATTATGCCAGAGAAAATTCATGGAGGAAATAAAATAAGTAATAGTATGTTTCAATTTCCATTTGCTATCCATCTCTTCTTCCTATGGTGGTGGATATACTTTGTTGTCCTGGATCCTTGTCTTTTTGATAATAGTTAAGCCATTCGTGGATGATCCTCATGCATTATTGTTGTTATTGTGTACAACATTCTCATGTTTCTGCTCATTTCACATTGCATCACTTCATAAAATTCTTTCCAGGTTATTTTGTAATCCTCCCTCTTGTTTATCATTTCTTATGGCACATATAGTTCATTATAAGTATATGCTACAGTTTTTTTAGCTGTTCCCCAATTTATTGACATCCCTTCTTTGCCATTTCTATGCCACCACAAAAACAGATACTATAAATACTTTTTGCAAAATTAGGTTCTTTTCCCTCTCTTTAATATCTTTGGCATAGAGACCTAGTAGTGGTATTGTTATTTGATGACTCTTTCAGTATGGTTTCAAGATTGCTCTTCAGAATGGTTATACCAGTTTACAGTTCTACCAGTAGTGTATAAGTGTCCTGATTTTTCCATGTCCTATCCAATGTTCTATCATTCATAATTTCCCTTTTTTGTCATATTTACCAGTCTGTGAAATTATACCTCTGAGTTATTTTAATTTTTATTTCTCTTATCATTGGCAATTTGGAACATTTTTATGTGACTAAAGCAAAGTTTTAATTTCTCCATCTGAAAATTCCTGTCCTGCTTTGTGTTCTTATAAATTTGACACATTTGTCTATGTACTTGAGAAATGAAGCCTTCAATGCCACTTTTAATCCATGTTAATGTCTGCCTGTTCCATTTCAGACATCACAAGAAAATCAAAATATCCTATACCCAGGAGAGAGAATAAAAGAAGTCTAATATTTAAAATGGGAAGTGTCCTAGAAATGTGGGCATATATTTTTCTCCCTTTCCAGGTTTCAGTAGGGTAACTTATTATATGTGATTTTCATTAAAAAAGATTCAGTTCACCAGATTCATTTTTGGAAAGTTTGTTCCAAAGGTAATGGCATAGACTATAGATTATGGGGAAAAATTGAATGAGCCCAGAAATATCCTTTATCATTCTGTAAAATATTTGAAAATATGCCCTAGGGATTCTTTCCATTCACTACTGATTTTTTTTGTTTTGTTTTAAAATTGAGTCTAATTGGACTAGCTCAATGTTCCAAGTTCTCTGGCTAAAGAAAATGAGGTCCTTTTAAATCATATTGGGGATCCCAAACTGCTGTGACAGTCAATCAAAGGGGTAATTCAAAGAATATTGGCAATGGAAACTCTTCTCCAACATTTGCTACTCTGAATTTATTGGACCTGTCTCAGTTTGAAAGTCCCCTTGTTCCTGTGGAGATTTCTTGCCTCATCTACTGCTTTGTTCTCTTTGTTCCAAAAATTTAAGTTCACAGCTGTACTACAGTTTCAATACTTTGAATTTTTCCTCCTTTTGAAAGTTAAATTTTCCAGGCAAGACAAGCCCTTTCAATATAGTGACATTCCCCTTCACCCCGCCTCCATCTCTTTTTCCCCTCAATAACTTAAAATTATGAATCACTAAGTTCCCAGTTGTTGAGAGTTTTGGAGTTTCTAAGTTTTCTCTCTGTCTCGCTGTCTTTCTGTCCCCCTGTCTCTCTATCTCTAGTTCTCCTTTTCTGCTCATCTCTTTTTCTTTTCTCTTTTTCCCTTTTTCCTCCTTTGTAAGCTTCTATTTTTCACGTAATTGGACATACTCCCTTTACTTGAATTATGTGCAGCAGATTGAATTAAAAGAAAATAAGCTTTTGATTCATTGGATTATAGAATCGGAAGGAATCTTAGAGGTAATCAATTCCAACCTCCCACTCACTGAAGGAATCTACCATAAAGCATTCATCTTGGCAGGAGATTATCTATCCTCTATTAGAACATTTTCAGTGATTCAGGACCTCAGTCTCTAAGGTTTCTTCAATTAAACTGAAAGCTGCTTCTCTATTACTTCTATCCTGTAATTCTTAGTCTCCTCCGCTCCTTGTGCCATTTTATGTCAAGCCAGCATGGTTCTACTTGAGGATAAGCACTATTTGTCTTTGTTGTTCTTTTTCTTCATAGTACCTAACTCAGTATCTAGGTACATAGTAGAATCTTATAAATGTTTATTGTCTACATGATTAGAGTGCAGGGTAATAGAAGAGTGAATTTGAAGTCAAAAGGACTTGAACTTGAAATGAAGAAAAGTCTAAAGGACTCGTGATTAAATTTATTAGTTTTGTTACATGGACAAGTTATTTTATTTCTCTAAGCAATTTGTACATATGTTAAATAGGTGTTTGAATAAAATATTCCTTATTGTTTCTTCAATTTTCATTCCTAAAGGCAAAACTGATGAAATGACTAATCCTGAATTAGTATCTATGTATGTTGAGCTGTGGAATTTTCTAATACTAAAAAAATAAAATTATGCATAGAAATCATCAAGCACAACCCCCTCATTTTGTAAATAAGAAACCAGGCCTAGATATGTAAAATGCCTTGTCCAACATTTAAAAAAGAAACAGTAAGCAGCAAAGTTCATATTTGAACCCAAGTCCTTTGATTCTAAATCCATTATTCTTTCCAAAACCATAGTGTTTTCTGTTTAAAAATATAAATCTAACCTCATATGAATTTCACTGAGGATTATGCTATATAAAAAGGTTTCATTGAAATTTCAATGATTTTGGCCAATAGTAATACAATATACAATAATTTTTCATGCTTGCCAAAGAAATCTACAAATTTTCTCCCTGCTCTGCTAAAAAAAACCTTCTGTTCAAGATGCTTTGAACAAGTCAAAAATCTTTCCATCTCTAGGATTCTCTGAAGTTTGGGTAAGAAAATCTTTCTTAACCCTTAAGTTAATTTCTTAATCTGTTTTTGCCAAGGGAATAGAGTTAAATTCTGAACTAGGAATCAGGGAACCTATATTATCATCCTGCTTGAAAACTGAGTGCTACTGGCAGTGGCTTTTAAAACTTGGGGCCATGAATTTCTCCTCTGAAAAATGAAGGAATTGAATTAAATGAACTCTAAGATCCCTTCTGGGTCTAAAAGTTCTGTGATGTATATTTTCACATTGGGTACTAGAGTCCCTCCAAATGCTAACATTCTTTGACTTGGTGCAGTTAATAAAATTTTGCATCAAGCAGATCAGAGGTGATGGATCTCTACATAGAATGACCCATTTTCCCCAATAAATGATTTATCCTTTGAAGTATGCACACTCTCCCTGCAGAATATTTATTTGAGTTCTGTGATGTACAGCACACCTTCCACCTATAATACATGCTTCAATAGTTAATAAACTATAGCCATTTCTGAGAGTATAATATCTCTGGTCTCTACAGCTTCACCGAACACATTATCTAATTGTAATGGACTTCCAAATGAAGAGGGCTATTGGGTTCCTCTCCTGGGTGAATATTTTCAAAATCATACTCCAAGCTCAGAAATTAGAGATATACAAATATGCTACTTATTAAAAACATACAAAAGAAAAACAAAAATATATAACAATAAGATCCTATATACCTATTCTACTATTTTTGTTTCTAATTTAATTTTTAAAATGCCAAATGTATTCTGGAGACATTTTAATTTTTAAGATAAATTTTCTTTGCAATTTACACATTTAGTTCATTTTCTTTGTTTTATTTTGTTTTTAAGTAATATATCTGAGTGATTGTATTAGGCAAGTTCCTCTTGGAAAAGACATTGATCTGTAAAATATAACTCGAGTTTTATATGGAGAAAATTAAAGTTCCAACTCTCTATGCTAGCAAATATCCCCTCTAATTATCAGCTGGCTGAATTCATTGTAAAATTAACTAAAGATTAGCCATTTCCATGTTCACTGAATGACCTATTTAAGAAATTACTTTCCTTCTCTAGAGTTCAGATTTCTCATATTCATAATGAGGGGATTAGGCAGATGATTTCAAAGGCCCTTTTATATTATCTAATTAATATCCTAATTTCTAATCAATCAATCAATTAATCATTGAACATTTATGAAGTGCCTACTCTTTGCTACATTCTGGGGATATAAAGAGAAGACTGAATTTATAACAGTAAAATAGAGATGAATGAAGTATTCAGAAAAGGACTAATACCTCTGGTATGAGTGTTTTCCAAACTTTTTCAGAGCTATTCATTGAATTTTGGTGTCCAGCCATCAATCAACTCTCATCCAACACTCCAAAAAGCTGTGACATCCACAGTGGCACGCACGTTTTTATGCACTCTAGTAAAAAATGTTGGATAATGAGCTAAACCAGGGTGAAGGTAAGTGACAGACTTCAAACCCACTGGTGAGTTAGGGGAAGTGTCTACCCCAAGTACGTGAAAACTCTTTGGCAGAATGGGAGGATGAGAACAATTTGTTCCAATAGCCATAAAGGAGAACTCTTAGAGCATCAACAAACATTGCAGAGACCAAGGTCATCTTATGCTTCTCAGGCCATTGCCAGTTGTCTTGACTCTTGTCTTGCCACTGGCTTTTGATGACTCTGGAAGAAAGAAAGAGGCTGCTGACTTTGTCCAACTCTGCCTCACTTAAATCCAATTTACATGCAAGTCAAGCCATCATTCCAGAAGTCATTGGTCTTCTTTGAAAACAAAGTACCAACAACAATAGGAGAGTATATGTGTGTGCATGTATGCTTGTGTATGAATGTGTGTGTGATTGAAAGTATATATATATATATATATATATATATATATATATATATATGTTTGCTTTATACATATAACAGATAAACATCTATGTGTACATATTTGCTTTATTTAGAGAACATATCAATAAATTGTATAAAAAGAAGCCATATGGGAAAGATGTGGACAACTGGAAGGAGGAAGAAAAGCTTCTTGAAGCAGGTGGGTCTTGAGCAGAATTTTGAAAAAAAATAAAAGGCAGTGTGTTGATCATAGGAAGATGGAAGAGTAGGGTGTGAGGCTGCTGCACCCTCTAAACTCACCCAAAAATAATCAGAAAAAAACCCAACACAAAATCAAAGCTAAAAGCAGCAGAAATGCAAGATTCAGGAATGAAACAGATCCACCAAGGATAACTTGGAAGAGGTGTCTCTGACATCTATATCCCCAGGTGGTGCAGTTTCCTAAGAATAAAGGAATGAATAAACTATGAGCCCTTGTAGGCAGGGTAGGCAGCCTTATCTTTTCTGCTTGACCTGGGAATCTGAATCACTGTGACACCAGTAGAGTCAGCAAGCCATAGGGCCTGGGACTATGGGACTATGACCCTAGATCCAGGGGTCCCCATTCATCCACAACTGGGATTGACCAATGAATAGGGAAGAACTTCAGGGGCCCAGACCCACTTACCAGATAAGTCTCTGGTTGTGGCTTCAGAAGTAAAGGAACCCACAACAGTAAGGGCATTTGCTAAGGGGTTAGGACTCTGCTCTCCATGGTCAACTACAGGAGAGTGGAATTCCTGAATGCTGTCCTAGGGGGAGGCCAACTATCTGCTTGTAGTGGTGGAGCTTCCTGGTGGTAGGGAGAGGGATTAGGGTCAGCTCTAGTTGGACTAAGGTTTGAGCCATGAAACCAGGGATTGCATCAGATTCCCTACATCATAGAAATGGAAAGAATTAAATAGGGCCCAGGAAAAAACATTTTAAAATCCTGAAACCTAGAGCATCACCCCTCAGCTCCCACAACGGGAGTAGATCCTGACTCGGACATAAAAATAATAGTTAAGCGTATTGGTTTGCCATTAAAATGATAAGAAATAATATAGAAACATTAAAAGAATGAAATAATAGAAGAATATATGATGCATCTTATGACAAAATGACTTATATGGAAAATAGATGGAGTGATAATATAAAAATTTTCAGACTATTAGGAAATTATTATCAAAAGAAGAGTTTAGATACTATACTCCAAGAACTCATTAAGGAAAATTGTCCAGAAGTTCTAAAAATAGATGTTAAAATAGAAATAGAAAGAATACATTAATAAAAACTTCAAAGAGACCCTAAGATGAAAATGTACAGGAACATTTTTACTAAGTTCCATAACTCACAGGTTAATGAGAAAATGCTATAAGTAGCAAGAGGGAAAAAATTGCTGTAGAGTTACAATCAAAATAACACAAAACATAGCACCTTCAAATATGAACATGAACAGAGGTCATGGAGCACAATATTTTGACAAAGGAACTATGTTTGCAACCAAGAATAAGATACCCGGTAAAGTTGAGTATAAGTATACAAGGGACAAAATGGAAATCTAACAAATCAAATGAGTTTAAACAATTCTTAGGAGGAAAAAAACAGAGCTCAATAGAAAATTTGATCTACAAGAAAAATAAAGGAACTGATATGGAGAAATAAAAGGACAGGGTGACAGGATAAGGGAAAAACTTTTGGAAGGGGGAATCAAATAAGAGCTAGGTGGTTAAGAGTGAAGAGACAAGGGAGGGGATCTTAGGAATGTGGGTTGATTTAGAACAAGAATGGCAAAGGCTAGAAGACAAGGGAGGAGTTCTATTAAGGTTATGAATTGGAGAGAGAATAGACTGAAGAAACTGGACATCTAAAGAGGCATACAGCAAAAAAAAAGGTAATTATATAAAATAATGAATAATAGTAATTATAACTTTGAACATAAATGTGATGGATTCACCCAGAAATAGATAGTTGAATAGATCAAAAACAAAAACCAATAATATGCTGTTTACAAAAAACAGACTTAAAAATGAGAGAGATACACAGAGTAAAATTAAAGGGCAAGAACATAATATATCATGCCTCATCTGACAGAAAGGAAAAAAAAGACATATCAATCATGATCCTTGACAAAGTTAAAGTTAAAATAGATATAAGCAAAGGATATAAATAGGGCAACTATATTATGTTAAAAGGCACTACAGATAATGAACCATTAAACATAATGTACAAAATGTCATAGAATAAATATTTTTAGGGAAAAGCTAAAAGAGCTTCAGCTAGAAATAGGTACAAAATAATAATAGGGAGAGACTTCAATTTTCCCTTTTTAGAACTAGAAAAATCTAACCAAAAAATCAATAAGAAAGAAGTAAGGGAGATGGATAGAATCTGAGATTAATTAAATGTGATAGATAACTTGGAGAGAGTACTAAATAGGAATAGCAAGGAATATACTTTCCCAACAGTTCATGGCCCTTTTACAAAAACTGACAATATATTAGGGCACAAATACATTATATTTAAATGTAGAAAAGCAGAAATATTAAATATATCCTTTTCAGACCATAATGCAATAAAGATTTTATATCATAAGGGAACATGGGAACACAAAGTAAAAATTAAGTGGAGACTAACAGTCTTAAAGAAAGAAAGGTTCAAAGGCCAAATCATAAAAATAGTATATAATTTCATCAAAGAGAATGGGAATAATGAGACAATATATGAATACTTGTGAGATATAGCAAAAATAGTAATCAAAGGAATAATTATCTTTAAATGTTTTTGTTAATAAAATAGAGAGAGGACAGATGAACTGGTTGGGAATGCATTTTTTAAAAAACACTCTAAAAATAAATTAAAAATACCCAAACACCAAACTAGAAATCTTAAAAATTAAAAGCAAGCTCAATATTATTGAATATAAGAAAATCATTGAATTAATAAATCATTGAGTTGGTTTTATAAAAACATCAACATTAGTCAATATGATTTAAAAAAAAGAGAAGAAAACCAAATTAATAGCACCAATACAATTAAATGAAAAACAATTATTAGGATATATTTTGCTTAATTACAAGCCAAAACAATTTACCAATGTAAATGAAATGGAAGAACACTTACAAAAATGTAAACTGTCTAGATTATCAGAGAAGGAAATGCAATATCTAAATAAATCTATTTTAGAAAAAGAAATCAAACAGGTTATAAATTAACTTCTTTTAAAAAAATCAATACTACATGGATTCAAAAGTGAAATCTACAAAACATTTAAAAACAACAAATCCCACTGTTAAATAAATCATTTGAAATAATAGGTAAAGAGGTAAAAAAAAAGTTGTCAAACTCCTTTCATGAAACAAATACGGTATTGATACCTACACTAGGAAGAACAAAACCAAAAAATAAAATTACAGATCAATTTCATTAATTATATATTCTTTCTATGACTTGATTTTTAAGTCTTTCATTCTTTAAAATTAAGTTGTTTAGTCTCCAATTAATTTTTATGTTTTATTTCCATGGATCCATATTATATATAATATTTACTGCATTATGGTCTGAAAAGGATATATTTAATATTATTGCTTTTCAACATTGAAGGAGGCTGATGGAGGCTAAAACACTAGATAAAATCTTAGCTAGAAGACTACAATAATCCATCAAAAAACTATACATTGAACCAAAAAGGAGATAAACCAGGAATGTAGGGATGGTTTAATAGAGCAGTGATTCCCAAAGTGGGCACTACTGCCCCCTGGTGGATGCTGTAGTGATCCATGAGAGCAGTGATGGCCACAGGTGCATTTATCTTTCCTATTAATTGCTATTAAAATTTAAAAAATTTAATTTCCAGGGGGTTAAGTAATATTTTTTCTGGAAAGGGGGTTGTAGGCCAAAATAGTTTGGGAACCACTGGTTTAATATAAGGAAAACTAACTACATAATTAACAACATTAAATTAAATTAAAACATATCAACATTTAAAGTAATAAAAATCATATGATTACATTAGTTTATGCAGAACAGGTCTTTGAAAAATACAATTCTTATTTCTATTAAAAATACTGGAAAGTCTATGTATGAATAGAGTTTTTTCTTAAAATGATATGAAGCATCTACCCAAAACCATCAGTAAGTATTATTTGTAATGGGGATAAACTTGAAGCTTTCCTAATAAGATCTGTACTGACACAAAATGTCCATTATCACAAATATTATTTAATATTAGAAATGCTAGCAATAAGAAAAGAAAAAAAGAAATTGAAAGTAGTCAGAGTGGGTAAAAAGGTAATAAAACTAACTTTTTTCAGATTATAGGATGGAATACATAGAAAATCCTAGAGGTTGCACTAAAAAATCTAGTTGAAACTATCAAAAATTGTAGTAAAGTTGCAGAAAATAAAATAAACCTTACATAAATCTTCAGCATTTTTATATATCACTAACAAAAGTCCTACAAAAAGAGATAGAACAAAATACTCCATTTAAAATATCCAAAGACACAATAAAATACCTGCAAGAATACCTACCGAAACAAACCCAGAAAGTAAATGAACATAATTATAAAACATTTTTACCCAAATAATCTCAGATTAGAACAATTGGGGAGATATTAACTATTCAAGTATAAGCCAAGCCAATATAATTAAAATGGCATTCCTGCCTAAACTAATCTATTTATTCAATATTGTCCAGATTAAATTACCAAAAATTACTTTATTGAGTTAGAAATATAATAACAAAATTCATTTTGAAGAACAAGATTAGGAATAGCAAAAGAATTAATGAAAAAATGTAAAGGACGACGATCTAGCAGTATTACATTTTAAAATACATTATAAAACATAAATTATCAAAATGATCTGATACTGGCTAAGGAACAGAAAGGCAGATGAGTGGAGCACGTTAGACATGCAATAAACACTAGTGAAAGATTATGGCAACCTCATACCTGACACAAAAATAGATCCAGGTTTTTGGAATAAGAAATCACTATTTGGTAAAATTTCTGGGACAACTGGAAAATAGTCTGGCAGAAACTAGGTCTAGGATAATATCACATGATCAAGACATAAAAGGAGATATCATGAGCAAATCAGAAGAATAGAAACACAATACTTCTCAGATTTATGAATAGGAGAGGAATTCATGAGACAAAAAGGGAGCAATTTGAGATATAAAATGGATACTTTGAGCACATTATACTGAAAACGTTTTGCATAAATAAAACAAATGTTGTCAAGATCAGAATGAAAGCAGTAAATGAGAAGAATTTTTTCATAAATATTCTCTGAGGAAGAGGTCTCATATTCAAAATATAGAGTGATCTTTGGCAATTTATAGGAATAATAACAATTCCCTGTTATAAATAAAAATTGAATTGGAGACAACTTACCAGATTTATAAGTATTTATTAAGAGAGAGACAGATAGAGAGAGAGACAGAGAGAGAGAAGAGAGAGACAGAAAGAGAGAGAGACAGAGAGAGACAGAGAGAGGGAGAGAGAGAGAGAAAAGAGACAGAAAGAGAGAGAGAAAGAGATACAGAGAGACAGACAGAGAGACAGACAGACAGACAGACAGGCAGGCAGGCAGGCAGACAGAGAGACAGAGAGAGAGAAAGAGACCAAAACCTTTCTAGATCTGATGCTCCATTTAGCTGGCTCAGGCCATGCCTCAGCTTGCCAGAGATCAAGAGCCAATATAAGCTAGCAAGAGAGAAAAATGCCAGTCTAATGGGTGCCAGAACAAAAATCTGAGAGAGATTCCACCATATTCTTCTGGCTCTGCCACATTGTCATTCAGGCTGCCTACTCTCATGGGGAGCCCAGCAGTCTGGTCTTCTAACATGCCATGTGATTTTGTGTCTCTAGGTTCCTACCACCAGGGTGCACAGGATCTAAGCTCCCTAAATAATCACTGCACACACCTCCAACTGATAAATGGGGAAAATATGAATAGACAAAATTCAATTGAAGAAATCAAAACCATATATAGGTATATGAAAAAAAACCTAAATCACCACTGATTATTAGAGAAGGGAAAACCAAAAAAAAAAAAAATTGAGATGTCGTTTCATGGTCCTCAAATTGGCTAAAATGACAAAATGGTAAAATGACAAATGTTGGAGGGGATATGGAAAAATGTGGACATCAATATACTGTTGGTAGAATTGTGTATTAAGTTAACCAGTTTGGAGAGCAATTTAGACTTATACCCAGAGAGCTATAAAACTGTGTATGTCCTTAGACTTAGCACTACCATTGCTGGGGCTATCTCTCAAGGAGATCAGGGGGAAAAGGAAAATAAACTTTATGTTTCAAAATCTTTATAGTTGCTCTCTTTGTATTGACAAAGAAGGGGAAATCAAGGGGGCATCCATTATTTGGGGAATGGCTAAACAAATTGTGGTATATGATTATGATGGAATACTACTTTGCATAAGAAAGAATGAGAAGATTATTTTTCATATCTTAGAAAGAACCACATGACATAATGAAGAATGAAACAAGCAGTACCAAGAGAACATTATATACACGTACAGATTAATATTTGAAGTATAACACGTGAATGTTCACCTCCAGAGAATGAGCTGAGAAATGGAAACATGAAAGACATAATCTATATATTTTTCCTGATGATACCTTCTATGGTGTGAGGGGGGAAATCAGGGGTTAAATTTCAATCAATAAATAAATTATATGAATTTAAAAAAAGAAAGATGTAAAAAGTCATGGTTTTAAGAGAAGGAATTGACATTGAAAAGCATTCCAGAAATGGGAAATGAAAACTATAATGACATAAGGAGTGTAGGGAGCATCATGTACAAGGAATACCAAGTAAGCCAGAATAATTGGATGATAGTATAAGTAGAGGTGAATAATTCATAAGAAGTTTGGAAAATTAAAAAAGCAATAGATTGTGAAGTACTTGAAATGTCAAATGAAGGACTTTATTTTTCATCCAATAGGTAAGAGGGAGGCAATGGAGTTTCTTCAATAAGGTGTATAGGGCAGGAGTAAAGGTGGATATGGTCTCACCAGGACTGTGGAGTTGGCTTAAACCAGCCCAAGAGAGGTGATTGTTCAGTTTTTATTGAATATTTACATTGTGGGATTTGGCAAATAGTATAAAATCAAGACTTGGTTTGTTGATGTTATTTTAATTAAGACAAGAAAAGTGATAGAAAAAATGCTAATAATGCAGATTAAACAATTTAAAAAGTGCCCTGGATTACTGGGTTCTCTTCCTTCTAACCCCAAACCCCAATTCTGGAGATACTGTTGTCAAGCATTTACTTGTCCTTTAGTAAAAATCATCTTGACAAATATGTGAAGTATAGAATAAAATGGGATTTGTTCAGGGAGACAAATTAGAAGGCCAACGCAATATTATACTCAATAGGTGAGGATGACTTGAACCGATTAAGGTATTGGCTATGTGAGTGGAGAGGCAGGGTTCTATATGATAGATAGTGTGGGGAAAATTATATTTCGCTAATTTGTTGAATATAATGATCAGATGGAAACAAGGAAATAAAGATGATACTAAAATCATGAACTTTAGTGTCTAGATAAATTCCATGACCTCAAAAGTAATAAATACTTGTGATAAAAGGGTGAGTTTTGTGAGAAAGAAAATGGGATGTTTTAAATATATCAAATATATCAGTGCATAAATTATTGTTGAATGATTATATTGCATGTCAAATTTTCCAGTGGGAAGTTTGTGTTATAGGACTGGAAAAGGGAGTCATCAAAAATAAAACAACAGAGAAGAATGATGATATATTAGATGGAGGGTCTTTGGATCAGTTCTAGAAGAAAGAAAAAAGAATCAGGATTAAGAAAAGAACCTTAATTAAGAGATTATCTATAATTTTTGAGACAATATTTTCCATTGAGCCTTGAGGTCAGAAATTAGTTTGCAGAAAGTTTAGAAGAGCTATAGGGTGAAAGAACTGGAGACATCAAGAGATCAAATATAGGTAGAATTTTCAGTAAGTTTACCTGAGATGGGAAGGAGAAATATTATTATGATACATCATGAGATTGGCAAAATCACATCAATTCATTCTTTTCTTTTACTTTTTAAAAGAATGTAGTAGTAAAATATGGACATGTTTGGAGTAGTAGTGAAAGAACTAATAAAAGGGTGAGACAGAAGATTAGTGAGAATGAGAGGATGAGAGTGGAGGTGTCTCAAAAGTAATACCTGCCATTTAGACCAGGCTAGTTTCTCTTTAAGTTATATTGAAACCATTCTTGAGATTTATTTGGCTTAAAAAGACACTAAGGCTTTGACAGCTGACAAAGCTTTTAAAAAAAACTAAGTAAAAAAAAAGTCAGCTCTTGGGGATGCAGCCTCTCCCCTTCTCAAGCTTCTGACTAGCAGTCAAGCATCATGAACCCAGGGATGAGAAAAGTATACCAAAATGAATGAATATTGTTTCTTCACTGAAAATCTTTTCCCTGCTTTGGCTTAGTAAGTTTCCTTCTGATATCTTAGACATTATATGTGTTTCATTTTATCCCAATCTCAAATCTGAATCACAAAATTATCTGGAGTCAAGTGTGGAATACAGTTTTTAGTATAGAAGAAATAGTAATGGGTTAAAATGCCCTCATTTATTTGGGCAAAGTGTGATATAGAACAAGGTGAGCCCCAGGGCTTCTGGCACTTCTGGAAGTGTTGGTGACAAATTTCTAAATGACTTCCATTGATGAGTGGTGCATAAGACAGTAAATGTTCTGTGGGCATTCAGTATATAAAGGCCTATTTGAATGAGCTCTCTTAAAATAGGGTGCCCTGAATATGATAAAAGCTGAATGCTGTCATTTGTTGATTTTTCGTTAGTTTTGTATTGGGGTAATAACAAGGACAAAAAGCTGTTGTAAATCATCTCTAAAGTGAGGAATTTGGGGATTCTATAAGAATTGTGCTGGGAAAAAAGGATAACAACAAAAAAAAACTACTTGTGATTTTTTAGGTGGTATTTTGGAAGCTTTTGAGAACTATGTCACAGAATTTTTTGGGACTTTGGAAGTAAATCATTGTTGATGGCATTTGCATGGAAAAAGTTTGCTCCTCCCCAGGATTCCAGAGATCTTTTCAGTTTGGGATTCTGACAATGGACCCCAGATGACCTCCTGAAGACAGAGGTGATGGTTCAGATTAAAAAAAAATTAAAGTAGAGGCAGTTTCTGCTCTGCCTACCATGAAATCAAACATTCTGAAACTTGTAGTAATGTATGACCAAAGGGCTTCCATGGAGTGGACCTCTGTTTAAGCCTTAACACAGGAAGACAGCAGGAGCATTTGAAGCCAACACACAGAATGTGGGAGCACCTAGAACAGAAGTGGAGCAAGCAGAAGCAACAGCACTCAGGGTCCGGCACAGGTAGGCATTGCTAGATCCTGTCACAAGAGATCATAAGCGTGCAGGCAGCCCCCAAAGGCAAAAGACTATTCAGCTGTCTGACCCCTGTAGCACCACACAGTCCAGTGAAGCCCTGGAGTGAGCAGGCATTGGGGCAGCCACAGAAAAGGAGACTTGATGGTGAGGCAGGTTCCAGTGAAATTGTTGCTTGGGTCCCAAAGGCAGTGGACAGCAGAGATGACACATGCAATGACCAAGGCAGGTCCAGTATAGTCCTTTGCTAAAAGCCATGGAACTGATGTTACCTCTCCATATTTTGGCCAGGGTCATTAGACTACCCATTCTTGGAAAGAGTCATGGAGAGCGGATTTCTTTCTGACCAAGGAGAGAAGCTGAAGCTATTTACCCAACCCTGTGGGGCAATTAGTAGATCAACAGGAAATTCTAAAGGGATAAATAGTTGCTATTCCGTCCCCCCTCCCTCTGACTCTCAGGTTGGGGCCAACAGTCTGTGAGGATACAGAACACTGGATAGATGGTGGCCTAATGGGCTGCTGTTGGGAATGGGCTGCCTGTAAGAGGAAAATGACCTTGGAAATCACCCTGACCCACCCTGGCACTGAGCAATGTATGAAAGGTGATTGTATGGATATAATGTGGTCCCAGTACTAAAGGAGATATTCCTGCTCACTGTCACTATATTATAACTCGACACCCCTTATGAATGACCATCAATAAGTAACTACATGGGCCAGAAGAATAATATCAAAGACTTGTTTATGTAGAACAAAATATTCTACCTTGTCTCACTCCTTAATTTTATTTCATTTGGTGATCTCATCAACCCTTTTGGTTGAAGTTAATATCTTTATGACTCCCAGATCCATAGGCCCAGACTTAACTCTTTTCTGATTTTGAGTTGCCATTTGTTGTACATGTCAAACTGGAAGAGAAATTCTATCCTTTTTTTGTGTCATTGACACCTCACATAGCTGACAAAACCAACGGATTCCTTTTCAAAGTAATGTTTGTATACACATAAAATAAAATACACACAATACAAACAAGATCAGTCATATTGAAATACAGATAGTAGCTCAATGAATAGAGCACCAGACCTAGAGTGAGAAAGACTCGGGTAAAAATCTGACCTTAGACATTTCCTGATTGTGACAATGGGCAAGTCATTTAGCCCTGATTGCCTAACCCTTACAACTCTTCTGCCTTAGAATTGATAGTAAGACAGAAGGTAAAGATTTAAAAGGAAAAAAAAAGAAATATAGCTACCAATGCATTTAAATAAACAAAATAATGCATAGAACCCAGGCCATGTTCTTCTGAGAGACCTAAGAAGAGTTGGACCACTTTTAGTTCTTTTTTCTCCTTTGTGCTTCACATTGATCTTACATTTTTATTCTAATTTAATGGGTTAACACATTACTAGTGTTGTCTGAGAATTGACTCTCTGTATTTTACATCTCCTTATGGACAATGAACTCCTAGGTAGGTGGAACAAGAGTCAGAGGATCTGCTCCCCTGAACTCCCCCCTCCTGTAGCCGATGCACAATTCCACTGGGCTTTACATGTATCATTGATTAAGACCTAATTCTATATTATTGATAGTTGGACTAGAGTGATTATTTAGTGTCTACATCCCCAATAATATCCCCATCAGCCCATCTGTTCAAGCAGTTGTTTTTCTTCTGTGTTTCTACTCCTACAGTTCTCCCTCTGAATGTGGATATTTTTTTTTTCTCATAAGTCCCTCAGTCTTGCTCTGGATCCTTGCATTGCTGCTAGTAGAGACGTCCATTATGTTCGATTGTACCACAGTGTATCAGTCTCTGTATATAATGTTCTCCTGGTTCTGCTCCTTTCACTCTGCATCAATTCCTGGAGGTCATTCCAGTTCACATGGAACTCCTCCAATTTATTATTCCTTTGAGCAAATAGTATTCTATCACCCGCATATACCACAATTTGTTCAGCCATTTCCCAAACGGAAGGCATCCCCTCATTTTCCAATTTTTTGCCACCACAAAGAGCATGGCTATAAATATTTTTGTACAAGTCTGTTTATCTATGATCTCTTTGGGGTACAAACCCAACAATGGTATGGCTGGATCAAAAGGCAGGCATTCTTTTAGTGCTCTTTGAGCACAGTTCTAAATTGTCATCCAGAATAGTTGGATCATTTCACAACTCCACCAGCATTGCATTAATGCCCCAATTTTGCCACATCACCTCCAACATTCATTACTCTCCCCTGCAGTCATTTTAGCCAATCTGCTAGGTGTGAGGTGATACCTTGGAGTTGTTTTGATTTGCATTTCTTTAATGGAAATGCTTTTTTAAATAGGAAGGTCACCAGGGCACTGGAGAGCTTCCAGAGATGGTGACCAGGATGTAGAAAGGACTGGTAAAATGCAATCGATTGGAGCAATTTAAAAAGTTCAGGCTTTGAAAGAGAGGGGAAATAGAGGAGACATAAGAGTATTCCTTAAGTATTAGAAAGGTTATCATGCAACAAGAATATCTGGTTTGTTTGTTTTGATTGATCACATGGACTGAATGAATTAGGTGTGGTTGGAAGGAAAAGAGAGTCAGGTTTCAGTTCAGCTTCCTATAATACAGAACTGTCCCCAAACCGAAAAGGCTGCCTTGTTTGATAGTAAAATTATGGTCACTGGAGATATTTAGGAAGTGGCTGAATGATCAGGTATTATGATTACTGTAAAGGGAATTCCTATTCCTTGAGGAAATTCCTTGAAATTTTAATATTTCTCCTTATTGAAGTCTTTTCTAATTAAGATCTCTGATTCAATACTTTAGAAATAATAGCAATAATGTCATATTCTATATCTTGTCTATATAGATGAATAATGATAATATATTATTTTTATTAATGTTGAGCCTATTTTTAAGAAAAAAAGCTGGTATACTCTATCACTTAATTCCTCAATAGTCTATTAAGAGGAATCACTTAAAATATTGCTAAAATGATAAATTAAATTTGAGAACCAATAAAAAAGAGTTAACTAGGCATATCATTTTAATAATTTTATGAGAATAAAACTGAAGAAATCTATAAATCCACAGTAGTGGAAGAAACACCAAGAAGAAAATCAGACCATCTAATGCTTTCCAGCAGTATCCTCAAACAGTTACAGACAGATGAGAAAATATTTCACTCATTATTAATTTTGCTCAGCTTATGACAATTCATTCTTGATTTTTCTGGCCTTGAAATATTCTCTCAAATTCACCTTCTTAACTCTTCCTTTCACCCCCCCCCAAAATACATAACTAAAAATACTACTTGCTGGCTGTATGAATTTGGACAAGTCATTAAATTTCTGTAGGAATCAGTTTATTCATATGAAAATATTTAAAATGATGTGAATCGATCAAAATTCCTATCATTGAATACTTTTTAATAATATCATATGTTCATATTTTAAGAGAAAGTCAACTAAACTATTTTTAGCTATTAGAATTTCTCATAACTTACAATTTTATGAGAAATTTTAGGGAAAACTTAGACAAGTTATAATATAGTCAGAGGAAGGCAATCACTATCCTGAGGGGACTCAAACTCATATAAGGAATGGTATAATGAACTGGGAATAAATTAGCTTGGAGAGGAGGGAAATTATGAATGATATGACTGATGTATTCTGCTTTTTGAAGTCCATTAGTTGATAGACTTGTCAGGGATCAAGGGTACAGAACTAGGACTGGTAGACAGAAGTTATGAGAAGTTGGATTTCAGTCCAATATATGGCAGTGGGGAGGATTAAATAATAAGCTATCTGAAAAGTGGAATGGGCCTAGATATTACATTTCTAACCATGGGAATTCTTCAGGCAGTAGATGTCAAACCTTTTATTGAGACTGTTGAAGAGAAGACTCTTATTTGAGATAAAGGTTAAATTACATGACCTTTGAGACCTTTTTTTTTACACTAATCCTTCTATGGTTGGATTCTAACTTTGAGTGTCAGGGAAAAAATTGTGGAAGGATAATAAAAATCTCTTTATTACTTTCTCTAGAAGTGTTGTAAAATATTATTTCTCCAGTCTAAAACCCTTTACAAAGTTTTACCTTCAGGAAAACAGAAAGAACAAAAGGCAAGTCCTTCTTTTGAAATTAATGAAGGTAAATAATTGTATTTGACTCTTATTGACTATAGTTGGAGTTTTCTTAGTAAAGACACTGGAGCGGTTTGCCATTTTCTTCTCTAGCTCACTTTACAGACAAGGAAACTATGGAAAACAAGGTTACGTGGCTTGAGTAGGGTCACATAGCTATAAGATCTGATTTAAACTCAGCAAGATGGGTCTTACTACATCCAGAAGAGGCACTCTACTTGCCCAATAAAGTTAAAGCCAAACCAAATCTTTGTAGAATAAGATCATTGCCTTTCTGCCCTCTTAAATATATTGGCACCTTGGCCCATCTAAGGGCAGTGTTTTCTTTTGTATTAAAGGTTAATTTTCTCAATGCTTAAGGATAGTGGCCCATAAATGAATTGAATGGTAACAATTCTGGATTACTTTATTTTAACAATTATTCACAGTTCCTATAAATGTTATCTTAGTCAGCTTGGGACATAGAATCATACTGAAAAACAGAGGGCACTATTCAAGTTTGGATATCTCTATAAGATAGAAATATCTTGGGTATAAATTAATACTTATTTCCATAAAAATAAAAGTAAAAATAAAATTTTGGTTAATTGAGCCTAAACCATAGAGTACAACAGTTGCAATTTAAAAAAAAATTAACACATCTATCGATCTCATTTTTGAAGAGTAGGGTTAGTGAAATTTTGATTTCATCATTCTTATTGTTGTGGAAAATTGGCCAAGGATTTAGAGTCAGAAGATTGAAGTTCAAAGTTTTAGTTTGTTTCTTATTATTTGAGTGACCTTGGGAAAATCACCTGACTTCTCTGAGAATCAATTTCCATAACTCTAAAATAAGATTAATAATAATTTCAATACTTTTCCATCAGTGTGGTTGTAAGAAAAATGTTTGTAAAGCTGAAAGTCTTATATGAATTATCAGTCCTTTCATGATGTCTTCAAACTTAACACAGTTCCTGTCATTGACAATTTTACTTGTAGTCAGAATGGGAAGTGAAATATAAGGTACAATAACATATATACACACTTACCTACATGCATATATACAGACAGACAGAGAGAGAGAGAGAGGCAGAGAGAGAGACAGAGAGAGAGAGAGACAGAGACAGAGAGAGAGACAGAGACAGAGACAGAGAGTTTTTCTAATGTTGCTATATTAAGTCCCATTTATCAGACAAGAAAAAGTATTCTGATTAATCAGAAAGGAAACTGCTCATTTTAGCAATGTGTCTAAGTCCTGAATAATGGACCACCTTGTATTTTAGGACCCCACTCCCATGGTTATAGCGCTTTAACTTACCATGAGCCTTCTCTATTCAACTGTCCGCTATCTGAGCCTGAGATGGGGGAAAGAGGAAAGACAGGGAAAATAATAGAAATAACCAAAAGGAAGACATCTTCCCTAAAGCCAAGATTAAAGTATATGATTAAAGCCTGTCAATGAATTAAAGCAGTTCTCTTATAACACCGCTTTCCTTTCACCCACATATCCTTTATCTTCTCTCCTTTTAAAATTTTCACTTTCTCCTCTCCACTCTTTTTTACCCATAACTTCTTTTCTCTTCCTTCTCTTGGGTCCCAAAGTTAGAACCAGTATAAAGTGGTAGATAGTACTTTGAGAAAAAAAAAGTTTCTGGCTTAATATAGAGTGTCCTAACCACTACATTTGTCAAAAAATAAAATAGGCTTTTAAAATAATTAGTTTTAACTCCTTCCCAATCTGGTTATCTTTCTTTCAAAACTTCCCCTTACATATTCTGTACTTCCTTTAAATGACGTTGCCAAAACATGTTAGTGGTAATGAGTGTCCCATTGCTGAATGTTTTCAAATAATCTAATTTTACCCATCTTTATTTTGCACGAGGGGATTCATACTTGTTAGGAGTTGGGCAAAAATAGTTTATGGAAGATGCATTCATAGCTATTTTTAAAAATGATTCTTTTAATCTCTATAAGTTAAAATATTCCCTTTCTATTATAATTTAATGTATATTTCTAGTTCTGATGTGTTTTAACTTTTTAGTACTTGATCATATCAATTAGTTCTTTTTTTCCACACATGTGTTCCATATTTAATCAGCCAATTGCTTTCTATATGTGAAAGATAATGAACGCCGAGTATGTGTGTATATATGTATATTTACATGTATGTATAGCTATTTATAGAATTCTATATATAATCTTTTTGCTTTACATTTCAGGCATTGAGGATCATTATAGCATAGTGGCAAATAAGAATTTGGTGACATAAAGATCCAGTTTCAAGTATCGCAAATCTCAACTCTACCTTTAGGTTTTGATTTATCCACATTGTAGAGAAATCACATCCTCATGTCTTCCTTGAGAACAAGGTAGGATAAATTTTTCCCTAGAATCCCTTTATTTTTGAATATTCTATGTTTTAATCATTGGTGTTCCAATTTCCCTTACAGAGCAAACATCCTCTGTTTTCTCAGTCTGTTTCGAGGATTTTGCTTTGTTTTGTTTCTTCCATTCTGTGATAACATGGCCTTCTATTTTTGTCACAATGCATTAATATCATATATAGGCAGAGCGAAAGGAAGGGGATTCCTACCTGATAAATACTCATTTGGAGCTAAGCTATTGTAAGAATGGTGAGCGTGGATGTAAGTGGAAAGAAATCGGCTGCCATGAAAGCTGAGCTTAACCAATGAACCCAAACAAGCTTTTGTCAGAGCAGGCAAATACAAATTTAGAGATCAACTTGGCAGGAGACAGGCTGTCGGGCCTGGCAGTGGGGCCGCATTATCCAAATAAGGCAATTAGTGACAAATAGAACTGGCTCCTTTTACTTCCTTCACAGAAGATTATAAGATTGTAAAAATGGAATGATGTCCCCAGCAGGACTTCTCTTCTTAACAAAGGACAATCTTTAAATGCCTGCCGAGCTTCTGCTTCCCAAACCCAGAAATCCTGGGATTTAGAAAATAATATCATACTGCTGTCTTTTGTTTTGTTTGGCTTTCCTCCCTTTGCATCACATCCTAAAGCAATGAACTGGAGAGTCCAGAATGCTGTCTTTGAATTTGGAACTAAATTCAGGCTTCTTTTGGGGAAGAAAGTAGATATTCTTTGGCCAGGACCATTGTACAATAATAGTGAAATAATAAAGATCCCTTATTACCTCTAATTAAACCAAAGTAAATATTAATGTTAAAATTAGCAGTGTATTATAAAAGTCATTCTAATCCTTCCACCCACTGTCTGTCTCCCAATGTAGAAAGGCTGTGTCCTTCTTTAACTTTGCCTCCAACTCAGCATTGATGGTGCCTTTAGGTTCAAAATCTCCTTGCTTGGCTAGCATTTCTCTACGTATATTATCTCCCATGTGAGAATGCCAGGCTTAGGGCAGCTGTGTGACTCAGTGAATAAAAGTGCCAGTCCTAGAGTCAGGAGGAATTGGGTTGAAATCTAGTCTCAATCATTTCCTAACTGAAATTGGTACATAATATGGATTCTAAGACAGGAGACAGGATTTAAAAATAAATCCATGAAATGGCACATTCGATTAAAACCCAGGATGATGTCATTAGAGCATTATCACAGATGGAGTCCAGGAGAGAGCAGAGAGGCAGTAGATACCAAAAGAACTGTCCAGCCCACATCTTTTGCTCTACATCCCTGCCTCTGACCACAGCCCTAACTCACCGCATCTCTCCCCAAGCATTCAGCCTCCTGGGGAGTTTCCAAGCTTGGGTTCCAGGACAGTCTAAGGGAAATCTAATGCATCATGAAGTCTACAAGCCTGAGAAACAAAAAATATATAAGTAACCAGACTGAAAGGAAAATACATTTATTATTGCACAAAGAATAGACCACTTGGTCTAGGTATGATTTCGTCTCAGTGTAGAGAATGGGCTTTGCTTAAAGTATATAAGCCATTTGTGACATGCCTTTGTAAAAAAGAAGTGGGGGAAGCATGTGAGCCTTGGGGGTCACAGAAGTGACTAAATATCAAGTTTTTTTTCCTATCAGTAAATTGATTTATTTGTGGTTCTTTTTAATCAGAATTCCATACTGGCAGGAGATCTCTAAGATAATGGAGGTATCCTTCAAGATAGAGTCAGTCAGGCTTATTCTAGCATCACCAAATAAAGAAGAGAATAAGATCCAGCCAAAAGTTTCCTTTTTACATAACCCTATAGTTCTCTTTCCTTGGTCTCAAGGATTACTTTTCTGGGAAGCATAGGTCTCTCCCAAACACACAGTCCATTCATTTATCTACATTCTGGACAGGAATATGTTCAAAGAAGGACATCAAGGAGATTGAGGGAAAGATCTGGAAATACTGTAATAAAAGAAATGGATCAATGAGTTATTGAAGGACTGCCATGTGAAGTAACTCTGATGATGAGAGTAGCCGTGACAAGAACAAAAATAATTCCTAGAATTCTATATCACTTTATGATTTATGAAGCACTTTGCACAAATCATTTTTAAGGATAGTACTTCCTCTGTGCACTACTAGTAGGCAGAACAAAGAATGGTACCTGCAAGTTATAAGAAGGCTTTCAACAAGATTTTTTCCTCAGAAGCTCAGTTCAGTGTCTCCACTTCTGTGAAGGCTTCTGTGATATCCTCAAGCAAACAGTGATGATTCCTTCCCCAAATCTACCTAGATTAATTTCAGGAATTCTCTTGACTTCTGTGAAGAAGTATATACACCAAAGATGGTGCAATGACCATGGGTCAGATATAAAATAAAAGAAAAAAAGAAAAAAATGAAAGTAGCAATTTATATAGAATGCTAAGGAATACTTCTCTCATAGTTAGCAGATTCTGATTCTAGGGAACAGATTTAATTTTATAACCTTTCCAGTCCACTTACAATATTTAGCCAATCAGCATCATTTCATAGCAACTTAGTATAGAGACAATAAAAGCATTTCAAAAATAGAAGGAAATGTAGAGAAAGGCAAGATTTTTTTGTAGGAAACCAAAGAAATATTAAAATATTACTGAAAGGATTCATGAAAATAAGAAAACATTTCCATGTTCAAGGGCAGGAGAAAGACCAAATACTTTTACCACTATGAAAGTAGACTTTTCAGAAAATAAACAACAATAAACACCACAAGTCTCTTTTCCAAGGACAGTTGTTATTGTTAGATGAAGAAATACAATCTATTGTGTGTTTGCATGTTTTGTTAATATTTTGTTTCTTCCTCAATAGGGGTTGAATATTTTCTACCATTAGAATATCAAGTGGATAGGGGATTAGTGCATCACAAAGCTGAAAAATGATTGTGGTTAGTGTTTTTCCTCAACAGTATTATGTAATTCTTTGTCCCAATTACATTTTTATAGTATTCTAATTATTTTCAAACATATCCTGTTCCACCACTGAACAACCTATATGTCTACCTCTTAAAGGCAGGGTCTCTGTGCCATTTTTATTTTTGAAAAAGACTTACTAGAAGCTGTGATATAGCAATCACTTGCTCAAGTTTCTTGAATTGAATAAATTTCCTAGTATTTATAGTTGACTGGCAAAAAAATGGTTTAACCATAGTGAAGGTTTTGTCCCTGGGAAGGCAGAGGGGATAGAAAGTATTCAAGTATTTAAGTAGAGATTGGATAAACACTAATCAGTGGTGTTTTAGAAAGGATTCATACATAAGACAAGGGATTGGGCAAGGCAGCATCTCAGATTCCTTCCAACATTAATATTCTGAGCTGAGTAAAAATGTTTGAACTGTTCATTTGTTTACTTGTCACATGAGTTTAATATATTGGCAAGGTAAAATTAAAGGTCAATCTAAACTCAATAAAGAAAAATGACATTTTTATGGAATAAACTAGAAAAAAAACCATGCCAATAAAAAATAAGATTGATTATAAAGTGCTGGGAAAAAGCATGACATACTAGATAAATGACTAGACTTAGAGATAAGAAGAGTTGGGTTCAAATCCTATCTCAGATACAATCTTTTGTGCTCAGAAAATCATTTGATGTTTGATTACTCCAAATAATGCTCTAGGAAAAAAATTATTTCAATAGCTTACTAATATTTGTGGAAGAATTCTCCATAAAGCGAGTTAATAATGTAGATGCATCCTGGGCATGAATTTCCCATGCACCCCTGCCCTACAGAAACTTAAAAGACTATAACCAAGTTAGATGAATAATGGCTGAAGTGTCTTATTCCAAACTCCCTTGTTGGTGTTCAGGTACAAAAGAGAGAGCTAAGGGAGCTTAGATGACAGTTTAAATATCCCTGAAATAAATATATTTTATGGAACATAGGTATTTTTAATTTCATTTCTAAACCTCTCTTTGTATAAGAGATTTGTTGCCTGGGAGTAAGGTCCTACCTGTTGAGAAGGCCATTATGAAGAAAGTTTGTCATAAAATTAGATAATTCAAAAATAAATCTTTGCGCATCTGTATGGCACCCCACAGTCACTTATAAATTAGAGTAAATTGATAATATTATTGCTTGATTTCTTTTTAATATTAATTTAAGACAATAGGAAATAATTCTTTGAATTATTAGAGTACTTAAAATAGTGTCTGAATGCACACAATTTTAAAGAGAATGAAACACAAGAAGTGCCTGGACTTTTGGAATTTTAACCAAGAGAATTTATTTATAAAAAATAAAGCCAAAATATTTTTCACGTTTATAATATTTTTTCAAATAAAATCATTTAATGATCATAAGACTTTTTTCCTGAAATAAAGATTTATCTTTAAAAATGATTACCAAGGGCAGCTGGGTAGCTCAGTGGAGTGAGAGTCAGGCCTAGAGACAGGAGGTCCTAGGTTCAAACCCAGCCTCAGCCACTTCCCAGCTGTGTGACCCTGGGCAAGTCACTTGACCCCCATTGCCCACCCTTACCAATCTTCCACCTATGAGACAATACACCGAAGTACAAGGGTTTAAAAAAAAATGATTACCAAAATTATTCTTCAGGTTGCATATCTCTGAAAATCATAGGACAAAACATTTGAAATTGAAGGTAAAGTTTTTTAGAAAAGGAAATATAGAACTGAGCGCACTGAAAAAACATTTCAAAAGTGGAATTGAAGAGATTGTTCTCTTTCAAGCATGGCATCAGAAAAATGTATGAATAAGAAAAACAAGAGTAGCTAACTATGCAGTGTTAAGAAAAGGATTGCTAATTGCCCAAATTCTCTGTTAATATTTGTACTATATTAAACAAAAGACCACCAAAGTTTTTAATGGAATTCCATGCATGGCTCATAACTGGATATGTGGAATGATCTCAAAGAATGAAGAAGCATGTAGGAGCTATGATCTACATTGTTCGAAAGGTTATTTAAATTGATTATATTTTTCATTTGGCTATAAACCACTACCCCATTAGTGGTCTTTAAGAGGATTCTGAAGGACCTTATGTTATTTTGTCATGAGAAACATAGTCAAAAACACTATATCATGATCTTGGGGTTTTAGTGGACAAACTTCAAACTCACTATGAATGAATGATTGATTTAACATTTAAAACAAAGAAAAATTTTTGTTCTTAGGCTACACCAGTAAAGACAGTATCAAGAATTTCAGAGGAGAGAGTCATATTTTATATTTGTCAGATAATAGCTGACATGTTGCATGAAGTTCTGGATGCCACATTTAAAGATGAAAATTGATAAGGTAACATTCTTAGAGCAGAGTAAAAACAATGGTAGAGGTAACTGAAACTATGTCATTTAAGGATAGATTTAAGGAACTAGTAATATTATGAACAATAAAGGAATGGACTGAAGGAGGAACATGTCTAATGATTTTAATCTATTCAAGAAAATAGGGAACTATGCTATGACGTGATATAAAGGCGGATTATGGTGGAGAAAGACTAGATGGGAATGATAAATGGTCAAAGGATATGAATAGGCAATTCTCAAATGAAGAAATTATAACTATCTTTGATCATATAAAAATGTTCCAAAGTATTATTTATCAGAGAATAAAATAACTCTGAAGTTATATTAGCCAGACTGATAGGCTAACATCTATCAGACTGGCTAATATGACCAAAAAAGGAAAATGATGAATGTTGGAGGGGATATGGGAAAATTGAGATACTAATAAACTGTAGGTGGAGCCATGAACTTATATAACCATTGTGGATAATGATTTGAAAACATGGCCAAATGGCCATAAACCTATGCATATCCTTTGACCCAGCAATGCCACTACTAGGTCCCAATCCCAAAAAAATTAAAGATAAGGGAAAAGGATCTAATGGAACAAAAACATTTTTAACAGCTCTTTTGTCATGGCAAAAACCTGGAAATTTAAGGGTTGTCCATCAATTAGGGAATAAGTGAGCAAATTGTTGCATATGATTGTAATGGAATATTATTGTGCTGAACAAAATGACAAACAAGATAATCACAAAAATACCTAGAAAGACTTCTGTGAAGTGAAGCAAAGGGAAGTGATCATGAAAAGGACAATACTGTACACAGTAACAGCAATAATGTATGATGATCAGCTGTGAATGACAACTATTGGCAACAGTACAAGGATTCAGGACAAATCCAAGAGATTTATGATGAAAAAGTATCCACTACCATGAAGGGAACTAATAACAGGTTTTACCATGCCATTCTTCACCTTATTTCTCTCATGAATTTTTCTCTAGTGTAAGTGAAATATGACTTTTTTCACATGATGAATATGGAAATATGTACTGTGTGATAAGACATGTATAATCTATATCATGTTACTTGCTATCTTAGGAGAAGAGAAGGATGGGATGAAGGAAGAGAATATGGATTGCAAAATGTTAGAAAATGATTATTAAAAACTGTATCAACATTTAAATTTAAAAAATTAAAAAGAACAGATAAGAAAAAATGGAATAGTTGCTATAGAGAAGAATATAGGAAATCAGGAGTTAATAAAGATTGAATAGTTGGATTGCTAGCAGAACCAAGGATCTATCCAAGTTTATATAGCTCTAATTTTTGTTAGGTCTTATCCGATCTATTTTGTACTTTACTTAGTCTTCCTATAATCGGATCTGAGAGTTATTGAAAAAGCTGAGTGCTTTCAGTTATTTGCAGGGCATGAATGGCAATAAATCAGAGAGAAGAGAATGAAACATTTAAAGCCTATGTCTAGAGTGAAGGAATAGAATCATGAAGAGGGGATGGAGGTAGATAGAATGGTTCTATGTCAAGATAGCAAAGGCAATGAGAAAGTTTACTGGTAGGGGATGGCAGCATATAAGTGTAGTTCTAGCCATACCTGAGGTTAAGGTTAGGGGGTATCTTGAGTTTTGGAGCTCTGAGCTGCAGTGGACTATACCAATGGGTTATCTACATTCAATCTGTTATCATTAGGTAAAGTGAACCACCAGAAATAGCAAGTGAAAAGGATTGACAAAAGATTGACAAAAGACACAGATTAGAAGCAGAATAGGTCCAACCTCCCATGCCAATCAGTACCAGGATCAGGTCCAGGAATAGCTCTTGAATTTCTACCCCAGATGAAATGAGTAGGAAGAAGGAAAAGAAAGGAGAAGAAGAAGAAAGGAGAAGAAGGAAGAGGAGGAGGAGGAGGAG